>NC_092721.1:134735754-135047045 GCF_047496885.1 Scyliorhinus torazame
GGGACATGTACTTGGAAGGAAAGGTTTGTTGGTCTGGATAAGGTACAGGAGAGGTTCTAGTTGCCGAGGGGGGGAATGAATTTAGATGAATGCAGGTGAGGGACTTTACATGAAAGAAGTGGAGGATGTTTCCCAGGTTGCCGAAGTACATGCTTTTGGAGCAACTGCTGCTCCTGGATAAGTCGGGAGAGGGTAGGATTGGGGATATATAGGGGTAGTTGGGGGAGCAGGGAGTGAGGATCAAAAACAAATGGGAGGGTTGGGGGGGGAGAGAAATAAGCTGGGGATTGTGGTGGGAAGCAATGCGTAGGGTGTATTCAACCTCTTGCGCGAGGATGAACTTGATTCAGTTCAAGGTGGTGCATATGACCTGGGTGAGAATGAGTGGGTTCTTCTCAACGGTGGCTGATGAGTGCAAGAAGTGTGGGGCAAGAGCGAGGGCCAGTGACAGGCGCTCATGTTCTGGGGTGTGAGAAGCTGGAGAGTTACTGGGAAGCGGTGTATGGGGTGTTATCTAAAATTGTGGGGGGTGGAGGTCAGGCCGGACCCCATGGTGCCGATCCTTGGGGTATCGGAATTGCCCAGCGAAGGATCCTGTTAAATTGGAGGTCGGATACACTGCCGGGGGTGGCGGCCTGGCTGGGGGTCTTGTATGATTCTGGTTGGAAAAAATGAAATTTGAGTTGGGAGGGTCAGCAGAGGGCTTTGAGACATGGTGGGGGTTGTTCATGAGAATGTTTGAAGAATTGTTCGTCGGGGGGGCGGGCAAAAGGGGAATAATTGGACAAAATTGTGGACTGAGTTTGTGGAGTGTTGTATATGTTGGTTTTTACACATGTTTGGAATAAAATACATTAGATACAGATTCAGAAGACGGGATATTAGCCGGTTTGCCTGACTTTGGTCATTAGTAAGATTTTAGAGTCAATTATTAAAGATGAAATCACGGAGTGCATGATAAAATAGGACTGAGTCAGCACGGCTTCATCAAGGGGAGGTCATGTTTGACAAATCTGTTAGAGTTCTTTGAGGAAGTAACAAGGACGTTAGACAAAGGAGAACCAGTGGACATGATTTATTTAGATTTCCAGAAGGCCTTTGACAGGGTGCCGCAGAGGAGACTGTTAAATAAGTTAAGAGCCCATGGTTTTAAGGGTATAAGATCCTGACATGGATAGAGGATTGGCTGACTGGCAGAATGAGGATAAAGGGGTATTTTTCAGGATGGCGTCTAGTGGTGTGCCTCGGGTCTGTGCTGGGACCAAAATTTTCACAATATACATTAATGATCTGGAAGAAGGAACTTAAGGCACTGTTGCTAAGTTTGCAGATGACACAAAGATCTGTAGAGGGACAGGTAGTATTGAGGAAGCAGGGGGGCTGCAGAAGGACTTGGACAGGCTAAGAAACAGGGCAAAGAAGTGGCAGATGGAATACAATATGGAAAAGTGTTAGGTTATGCACTTTGGAAGGAGAAATGGAGGCATAGACTTATATTCTAAATGAGGAAATGCTTAGGAAATCAGAAGCACAAAGGGACTTAGGGAGTCCTTATTCACGATTCTCTTAAGGTTAACATGCTGGTTCAGTCAGCAGTTAGGAAGGCAAATGAAATGTTAGCATTCATGTCGAGAGGGCTAGAATACAAGACCAGGGGTGTAAGGCTCTGGTCAGACCACATTTGGAGTATTGTGAGCAGTTTTGGGGCCCGTATCCAAGGAAGGATGTGCTGACTTTGGAAAGGGTCCAGAGGCGGTTCACAAGAATGATCCCTGGAATGAAGAGCTTGTCGTATGAGGAATGGTTGAGGACTCTGGGTCTGTACTCTTTGGAACTTACAGGATACTGCGAGGCCTGGATAGAGTGGACGTGGAGAGGATGTTCTCACTTGTCAGAAAAACTAGAAGCAGAGGACACAATCTTAGACTAAAGGCATGATCCTTTAAAACAGAGATGAGGAGGAATTTCTTCAGCCAGAGGGCGGTGAATCTGTGAAACCCTTTGCCACAGAAGGCTGTGGTGGCCAAATCAGTGTCATTAAGACAGAGATAGATAGGTTCCTGATTATGGGAAGAAGGCAGGAGAATGGGGATGAGAAAAATATCAGCCAAGATTGAATGGCGGAGCAGACTTGATTTGCCGAGTGGCCTAATTCTGCTCCTTTGTCTTATGGTCTTATTCCAGGTAACTTTTTTTTAAAAAAAGTGCCTTAACCTGCAAGGCTACAGAAAGGATGGGCAGAATGGCCTCTTTCTACACCATAACCTCTCTGGAACAAATACTATGTTGTTTCTTTGGCAGTTCTGTCGCACTTAACACTTATGCCTGTAATAAAATACATTGCTTCATTAACATACAAATTAACTGCAAAGTTGTTGGAAGGACATTCACTCCACATGCCAATTATAAAAGCTGATGTGAACAAACACTTCTTGACGTGACTGATCGGCACACTGCCAAACCAAGTTCAATTTTATGCTAAGTGCAACAGATATCGTCTCAGTTTGAGGTTGTAATTGGGTATGATTTTTCAAAATTGTACTTATTGCCTTGGTGTTATCCACTCAAACTGAGATAGATCCAAATGAGGACAACATTAATTAAATCAGGCTAAAGGAACCTGTAGGAGAGGTATCATAATTAGCTGGGGCAGACGATGGGCTAGGATTGTAAACTGTGCAAACAAATTAGACTTCCCATGCTAAAGGTGGGGTCTGCTCGAGAGGCTCATGCCAGCTCCAGTCACACATTTCCCGCGCAAAAGGTCGGTAAGGTTTGTGCTGGCTCACATTAGGGTCTATTCACTTTTGGATGCATGGACAAAGGATATTCGACTGCATAAATTTAAATTCGGTCCTTATTGAAATGACCCAATACCATATGGAAACGGACAGATAATTGTGCTCCCTTGCACGTGGTAAATTTATTAAAGCATAGTTCAAAGCTTTACAGTATTTACAAGTTGACTGGCAATATTAATAACAATTGCAACTTGAAATATACAGTCCAAGTCTCAAAAAAATATTTTCAAGCATAATCTAGTTGTCACTCATTTTCTACAAGACTTGCCCTTCAACTACAACATGTCATTCATTTTTACAAGACTTGCCCTTCAATTACACTGGGCAAAGGTCACCTTGCTTAGTACTTTTCAGCAACTGTACTAAGTACTGTTCAGGGCATTGTAACTTGTAGAATTTTGTATGTCAATTTCAGAAATCAGTTATATAAGATAAACAGAGTAAGATGCAAGAAAGGTTCTGTTCATGAAATTAAGGCCATATTGAATTCTGCATAATCATTCATCGTATTGTAGCGAACTCAAAAATTTATCTACATCCATTTCAACAGGAAAAGAGTCCAGGTGTTTCTTTCTCTTGTGTTTCTGGAAGAAAAAACATTTCATTTTAATGTGAGAACAAATTACCTATGATCTTCCAAGAAGAAATTAAGCAAAGAAAAAATATGACCTGTGAAATTAAAAGCCATATTTTAAATAGTCTTAACATAGAGCTTTTGATTACACGTTGTCATTGTTGATTATTCTATAGTCCAAACAGAACAATCCAAAAAAGACTGCAGCATATATATTATGTTAATACTATGCTATTGCCAATAAATAAACCAAGACTATTTATTCATCCAGGTCTTGATTCACAGTAACTTTGTTGCAGTGTTAATGTAAGCCTACTTGTGACAATAATAAAGAGTATTATTATTATTACATGGTCAGCAAAATTGAAGCTATCCTCTATGGCTCCCATAACCATCTATGCATCAACTTCAAATGATTTGCTCCATACTCTTGGGTACAAACAGTCTTATGAAACTCTTGTTCTGGCATCTCAAATTTGTCACTTAATACTCCCTTTGTAATTTTGCATTCACCATCCCTCCCACATAAATTTCCTTTTCTACAGCTCCATGAAACACTGACATTTCTGCAAATGGAGTATTTAGCTTTGACGGCAAAACGAACAACAACAAAAAATGTCTAATGATTTCTGACAGATATTTCATTTTCATCGCACCTTTCAGGGTTAAAAATATTTTTTTAAACTCTCCTCAAAATGTTTTTAAAATTTTAAGCACCTCTGAAATCGCCTCTTGGCATTTTCTGCTCTTAGTGAACAGATTCAAACAACCTTGATCTATATAATTAATTCCTCATTCCTGGAACCATTCTTGTAAATTTCTTCTATACCTTCCCTGCAACTCCTTCCAAAAGTGCTTTGCCTGTAATTGGAAATATTCCAGATGGGCCAAACCAAAATCCATGTTTTACATGGATTTAGCAGAACTTTTGACGATTTCTATTTGTAAAGCCTAGGATTCCCTAATTAGTATGAAGCTACTCTGCCAGGAGCATGCAAACGTTTTCTCACCCAGATCGCTCATCGGCTGGGTTTGAGCAAACAGGATTAGGTTCTAATGTGCGCTTATCTGCATGGCACTTCTTTTCCATGGCTCACTCTACAAGAAAGTTTTGCCTGGGCTCCTCCTTAGTTCTTGAATTAACAGTTTCATCACCTTGTTTAACATAGGTACAAGCTACCATCTCACCTACCAGTCCATGTTGCAGGTACAGAAGTACCAATGCTCTAAACTTTACCTTATGGAATGCAACTTGTTCATCTTTTATCACTTCAAGATCATTTTATTTTAATAAACATTTTACGGACGTATTTTGGGTATAGTAACAACAAAATAAACAATACACATGAAGCCATAAACCTAGTGCAAAAACCATTTACCTTTCGTACAGGTCCCACCCTTATTAACCCCCTACCCTAATCTAAACTACCGCCCCCCCCCCCCCCCCCCGTCTGCTGACGATTAATTTTCTGCAAAGAAGTCGACGAACGGTTGCCACCTCCAGGTGAACCTTAACAGTGACTCTCTCAAGGCGAACTTGATTTTCTCAACAGAGAAAGATAGCCAGGTCTCCGACTTCGGGGGCTTTGAGTCCCTCCATGCTAATAGTATCCGTCTCCGGGCTACCAGGAAAACAAAGGCCAGAATGTCTGCCACTTTCTCCTCCTGGATTCCCGGGTCTTCTGACACCCTGAAAATCGCCACCTCTGGACTCAGCGCCACCCTTGTTTTTAACACCGTGGACATGACGTCTGCAAACCCCTGCCAAAATCCCCGAAGCTTTGGACATGTCCAAAACATGTGGACATGGTTCGCCAGACCTCCCGCACATTTTGCACACCTGTCCTCCAACCCAAAGAATCTGCTCATCCGGGCCACTGTCATGTGAGCCCGGTGAACAACCTTAAAATTGTATCAGGCTGAGCCTGGCACATGTTGCGGACGCGTTGCGGACGCGTTGACTCTACTCAACGCGTCTGCCCATATACCATTCTCGATCTCACCTCCCAGCTCCTCCTCCCATTTGCGCTTCAGCTCCTCGGTCTGAGTCTTCTCCGGCCCCATAAGCTCCTTATAAATGTCCGAGACGCTCCCTACTCCTACCCACCCTCTGGAAACTACCCTGTCCTGAATCCCCTTAGTGGTAGGAGCAGGAAGGTTGACACCTGTTTACGAAGGAAGTCCCGCACCTGCAGATATCTGAATTTGTTTCCCATCGCCAACCCAAACTTTTCCTCCAACGCCCTCATACTCTGAAAGCCCCCCTCTATGAGCATATCCCCCATCCTCTCACACTGCCATATCCGGAATCCCCCGTCCATACTCCCCGGGGCAAACTGGTGATTATCACAGATTGGGGCCCAGACCGATGCTCCCACATGCCTCCTCCATTTGCCCCAAACTCTCAGGGCCACCACCACCACTGGACTGGGAGTACTGTGCCGGCGGGAACGGCAGAGGCGCAGTTACCAACGCCCCCAGACTGGTGCCCTTACATGAAGCCGCCTCCATATGCACCCATGCTGACCCCTCCCCCACCACCCACTTCCTGATCATGGCTATATTAGCCGCCCAGTAATAGTTGCTAAAATTTGGCAGCGCCAGCCCGCCCTCTCCCCGACTCCGCTCAAGCATTACCTTCCTTACTCGCGGGGTCCTGCCCGCCCAGATGAAGCCCGTGATCACTCTGTTGACCTGTTTAAAAAAGGACTGTGGAATAAAGACGGGGAGACACTGAAATACAAATAGGAATCTCGGGAGGACCGTCACCTTCACCGTTTGCACCCTCCCAGCCAGAGACAACGGAAGCGCGTCCCATCTCCGAAAATAGTCCTTCATTTGGTCCACTAGCCGGGCCAGATTCAATTTATGCAGCCGGTCCTATTCCCGCGCCACTTGGATGCCTAGGTACCTAAAGCTTCCCTCTACTAACCTAAATGGCAGCTTTCCCAGTCGCCTTTCCTGTCCCCTCGCCTGGACCACAAACATCCCACTCTTTCCCATATTAAGCTTATACCCTGAAAACTGGCCAAATTCCCCTAGAATACTCATGATTTCTTCCATCCCCTCTATCGGGTCCGAAACGTACAGAAGCAGGTCATCCGCATAGAGCGAAACCCTGTGCCTCCCCCCCCCGGACCAGTCCTCTCCAACCCCTCGAGGCTCTCAGAGCAATTGCCAATGGCTCTATAGCCAGCGCAAACAACAGTGGGGAGAGGGAGCATCCCTGTCTCGTCCCCCAGTGCAGCATAAAATAGTCCAATGTTGTTCTATTTGTCTGTACACTTGCCACAGGAGCAGAATACAGTAACCTGACCCAGTCAATAAAGTCAATCCAAACCGTCCCAGTATCTCCCACAGATAATCTCATTCTACCCGATCAAAAGCATTTTCTGCATCCATTGCGATCACATTTAACAGCCTTCTTACATTGGCCACCAACTGCCTGCCCTTAACAAACCCGTCTGGTCCTCCCCAATAACATCCGGAACACAAGCCTCAATCCTGGAGGACAGGATTTGGCCAGCAACTTGGCATCTACATTCAACAGGGAGATTGGCCTGTAGGACCCACACAGTTCCGGGTTCTTGTCCCGCTTAAGAATCAGCGAAATTGTTGCCTATGACATCGTCGGGGGCAGCACCCCACTCTCCCTTGCCTCATTGAACATCCTCAACAACACCGGCCCCAATATCCCAGAGAACTTTTTATAAAACTCCACTGGGTACCCATCCGGACCCGGGGCCATACCCGCCTACATGGCCTTCAAGCCCTCCACTATCCCTTCCAGCCCGATTGGGGTCCTCAGCCCTTCTACCCGCTCCCCGTCCACCTTTGGGAAATTCAGCACCTCCAAGAAGTGCCTCATCCCCTCCGGCCCTGTAGGGGGTCCCGACCTGTGCAGCCTGCTGTAGAAATCCCTAAACGCCTTATTCACCCCTACTGAATCACCAACCAGGTTCCTATCTCCGTCCTTTACTTTCCCTATCCCCCAAGCTGCCTCCCTCTTCCTAAGCTGCTGTGCAAGCATTCTGCTGGCCTTCTCTCCATGTTCATAGATCGCCCCCCCCCCCTCGCCTTTCTCAGCTGCTCCACCGCCCTCCCTGTGGTCAGAAAGCTAAATTCTGCCTGTAACCTCTGCCATTCCCTTAAAAGCCCTGCCTCTGGGCTCTCCGCATAGCTCCCATCAATCTCCTTTACCAGTCTGTCCGTCTCTGCCCTGTCCATCTTCTCCCTATGGGCCCGGATCGAGATCAGCTCCCCCCTGACCACCGCCTTCAGTGCTTCCCACACCACCGCTGTTGACATTTCTCCCATGTCATTGACCCACAGGTAGCTCTGAATACATTTCCTCAGCCGCTTGCACACCCCTTCATCTGCCAAAAGTCCCACATCCAACCTCCAGTGTGGGCGCTGGTTACTGTCTTCACTAACCTGCAGGTCAACCCAGTGCGGAGCATGGTCTGAGATTGTAATCGCCGAGTATCCCGTGTCCACCACCCAAGCCAGCAAGGCCCTGCTCAAAATAAAGAAATCAATCCGGGAGTACATTTTATGCACACGTGAGTAGAAGGAGAACTCCTTCACCCTCGGCTGACCAAATCTCCATGGATCCACCCCGCCCATCAGCTCCATGAACCCTCTTAGTTCCTTTGCCACTTCAAGATCATTGTTTATACATTTGTAAGTAGTGATAGTTTTATTATTGACCAGACTGGCTGTGTATTTTGTCAAACACGTGTTAGATTACTACGCAACAAAATCCGAAGACTGAACGACTTACATGTGATTTTGACCGTTTCTTCTTTCCAGGCGAGCTGGAATTTTGAAGATCTAACCTGCTGGATAAAGACTGCTGTCTATGTTCTTCCTCCCGTTCTTCCAGTTTTCTTTTCTTTGTCTGGCTAAGTGGAGACCTGATTTGACAGGTATTATCTTTCAGAGGTGTGGTACCAGTAGTCCTTGCAATTGCAGCCCTTGAGAGAATCATTAAAGTATGGGCAGCCATACTAACACTGTTTTCACTTCCTGCTTCACTTGCTGGACTGCATGTTGGTATGTCTGGGGTTGTTGGAGGTACCATTACCCTGGGCGATGCCTTATCATCTACAATACCTTTGTTCCGTGGAGTGCGTTGAAAATCTGAGCTATCATCCGGTCCTTCATGTGCATTAGAGCCTGGTGTCCTGGGAACAGCTAAATCAGCATTACTAGTTTGTTTTGGGACAGGACTTTGCCTCTGCATATCTTGCAGCATCTCAGCCGCCTGTTTAGTCAGTGTGCTGGTCAGACTAAAACAATCATTTTTATCTGGATTCCTTTTAGAAGTAGTTTCTTGAGAGACTGCAAGAGAAGTGGCCCCTTTTTTACACTCTTGCTGAGATTCAGGAATTTTATTTATGCCATCCTTGTCTCCGATAGTAGTTTGAGAATTAGGTCTCTCACTATGAGAGCCTTTCTTTTGGATTTGAATATTTGAAAGATCTGAAGTTTCTTTACCTCTCGGTCTAACCTGATCCCTGCTTGCCTCATTTTCCTTATTTGCCGTTGTTTTGTGGAATGAATCATAAGATGGGCCAGAAGATACATTTTTATTCTTCTCTAATTTCCCCTGTATTTCCCTCCCTTTACTAACCCTTGTATCCGTCCTTTCAGACCGCTCTTTATTCTGGGAACTAAAACGTTTGTCAGATTGATTTATATTATCTGTACGATTTTCTTTTTTTTCTTGACTGGTGTTGGACTCCACTTTGGGTTGGTCAGGTCCTATGGCAGTTGCATTATCAAAGCACAGTACTCGTCTATGGCGCTGAGATTTCAATTTCGAGCTTGATGCATTAAGTATCTCCACTGGGTGCTCTCTTGATTTTCCCGATTGGTCGAGTGGAATATTCCGGTCTGAATTTTCACCCCTAGAAAATAATGCAAATTCTGCATTACATATTGCAGTCTTTGACAAAGAACATAGTTCAAGGAAGGCAGAAGTTATTTTGTCTACTTCACGCAAGGAAGCACTTTATTTTCACTTGCTTTCTTCACAGATATAAAAGGAAAGAACAATTTTCTTTTAAATTCAAGAGAGTCAATTTCCTAAATCACCCATCAGTTACTGAGTAGCTAAGTGCACATCAGATAGAAGTAAAGTCTAATGAGAAACTGGAAAAATGAACATATGGCTACATGCTGCTGTGCAATGTTTACAATAAGTACAGTAATTACATGGTGAGAGTTTAATTCTAATAATCTCAATGAAGGGAGCATATAGTTGAGAAATAGTGGACCAAGGACAGATCACCAGAGATATTGGTGCAGGAGCAGTGATACCCTGACTACAATTAGCTAAATTAGAATGGGCATAAAAAAGGTTATGTCAGATACTGAGCTCAATAACACAAAAAAGCCTAAGCCTAGAGGAGTGTAGAAAGCACATGGATAAATTTAACAAAGAAGTCAGCAAAGCAAAGGGCATAAAAATACTGGCAAAAAAAAAAAAAAAAAAAAATCAAAAAAAAATCAAACAAAAATATTTTAGAAATACATAAAAAGCAAGAGGATTAAGGAAAAGAGTAGGTCTGATTAGAGATCAAAAGGAAGACTTTCTCATTGTATACTTTCCATTTGTCTTCACAAAAAAAAGGGGAGGTGATAATGCAGGATTGATGTTATGTCTGGATGGTGTAAACATAGTGGGAGGTGAAATATTTCCGACTTTACAATCCAGATGAAATGAACCCAGGTTGTAAGCGAAGCAAGGGAGGAAATAGAGATGGTTCTGCACATCACTTTCCGATTCTCTCACTACAAATGTGATGTTAGAGGATTGCTAACATAATAATCTTTATTAGTGTCACAAGTAGGCTTACACAAACACTGAAATGAAGTTACTGTGAAAATCCCCTAGTCGCCACACTCCAGTACCTGTTCGGTGATACGGAGGGAGAATTTACAATGTCCAAATCACCTAACAGCACATCTTTCAGGACTCATCATACTGCTGTTGTTTAAAAAGGGGGAGGGGGGAAAATTATTGGAAAAAAACCTGAATGCCAGTATAGATCACAATTTAGATATACTTGGATTAAGCAAGGGCAGTCAGCATTGATCTAAGGGACGGTCACACCCGACTAACTTGACAGAATTTGTTAAGGAAGATCGATGAGACTGGTGCATTTAATATAGTCTACATGAATTTTAGCAAAATCCCACATGGCAGACTAGCCAGAAAAGTAAGAGTCAAGGGCAAGTAGAATCCAAAATTGGCTCAGTGGTAGGAAGCAAAAGAAAGTAGTTGACTGTTCTTGTCACTAGCAGGCCATTTTTATAATAATCTTTATTATTGTCACAAGTAGGCTTACATTATTAACACTGCAATGAAGTTACTGTGAAAAGCCCCTAATCACCACATCCGGCACCTCTTTGGGCACACAAGAGGGAGAATTCAGAATGTCCAATTCACCCAACAGCACGTCTTTCGGGATTTGTGGAAGGAAACCGGAGCACCCGGAGGAAACCCACAAAGACAAAGGGAGAACATGCAGACTCCACACAGACAGTGACCCAAGTCGGGAATCGAACCTGGGACCCTGGCGCTGTGAAGCAACAATGCTACCCACTGTGCTACCGTGCTGCCCAGTGGGTTCTGCATGGCTTTTGCTTTTCATGATATATGATCAATGGTGTAGATTTAAATGTGTGTCGGGGGTGGGTGGGGGTGAAGGAGTAAAATGATTAAGAAGCTTACTTTTGATGCAAAAATTAGTCGTGGTTGATAATGAGAAAGACTGTAGGCTGCAACAAGATGTCAATGAATTTGTTAGGTATACAGGAAGTGGAAAATACAATTCAATCCTGAGAAATGTAGGCAATGCATTTGGGGAGGGTAAACAAAGTAAAAAAAATCCACAATAAATGGTAGGATGCCAAGAAGGCTAGAAAAGACTTTGGAGGGTATGTCTTAAAGACAGCAGGAGAGGTTGATAAGGTGACTAACAAGGTATACATGACAGCTAGAGTGTGGTTCTGGTCACATTACAGGAAGAATGTGATTGCACTAGAATGAGTACAGAGATTTGTAAGTATGTTACCAGGATTTGAGAATCTTAGCTGTGCGGAAAGATTTCATAGGCTGGAGTTGTTTTCTTTGGAACAGAGGAAGCAGAGAGATTTAATTCAGGTATACAAAATTGAGGGACCTAGATAGAATGGATTGGAAGGACATATTTTGCCTTGCAAAGAAATATAGAAATAGGAGCAGGCAGACAAAATGGACTAACTGGCCTCCTCCTGTGCCGTTTATAGTTTGTGTTTCAATGTTTATGATCTGTCAGCCCGAAGAGGGAAATAAAACATATAAGCAGTAAGAGATAGGCACTGCTCCACTTTCTTTCCCCAAAAAACAGATCAACTCTTAGCAATTCTGCAAGAGTCCAGTCAGGATTGATTAAGAAGGGCAAAGTACAGTACGAAAGGAAGCTTCAGGGAACATAATGACTGACACTAAGAGTTTCTATAGATATGTGAAGAGAAAGAGATTGGTAAAGAGAAATGTAGGCCCACTACAGACAGAAACAGGGAAATGCATAATAACGACAAAGAAATGGCTGAGCAATTGAATACATACTTTGGTTCTGTCTTCACAAATGAGGACACAAATCAGATCCCAGAAATGTTGGAGAATGAAAGGTTTAGTGAGAGGGAAGAACTGAGGGAGATCAACATTAGTAGAGAAACGGTGCTGGGAAAACTGATGGGATTGAAGGCGGATAAATCCCCAGGGCCTGAGAATCTGCATCCCAGAATGCCAAAGGAAGTGACTCTGGAAATAGTGGATCATTGGTGGTCATCTTCCGGGATTCTATAGACTCAGGAACTGTCCCTGCAGATTGGAGGGTAGCTCACGTCACTCAGATATTCAAAAAGGGAGGTAGAGAGAAAGCAGGGAATTATAGACCAGTAAGCCTACCATTGGTAGTGGGGAAAATGCTTGAATCCATTATCAAGGACTTTATAGCAGAGCATTTAGAAAGCAGTGGCAGGATCAGTCAGAGTCAGCATGGATTTATGAAGTGAAAATCATGCTCGACAAATCTGTTGGAATTCTTTGAAGAGGTAACGAGTACAGTCGACAAGGGGGAGCCAGTCGATGTGGTATATTTGGACTTTCAGAAGGCGTTTGACAAAAGTCCCACATGAGGGATTATTGTGCAAAAACAGCCCCATCCAAACGATTCAAATTATATTGGTTCCAATCAATATTTGGAAAGTTAAAGTCACCCATGACAACTACCCTGTGACTACCGCACCTATCCAAAATGTGCGTTGCAATCTTTTCCTCCACATCTCTGTTACTGTTTGGGGGCCTACAGAAAACTCCTAACAAAGTGACCGCTCCTTTCCTATTTCTAACTTCAGCCCGCACTACCTCAGTACAGATACTCCTCAAACTGCCTTTCTGCAGCCATTATACTATCCTTGATTAACAATGTTACTCCTCCACCTCTTTTACCACCTTCCCTAATCTTACTGAAACATCTAAAACCCGGAACCTCCAACAACCATTCCTGCCCCTGTTCTATCCACGTCTCCGTATTGGCCACAACATCGTAGTCCCAGGTACCAATCCATGCTTCAAGCTCACCAACCTTATTCCTGATGCTCCTCGCATTGAAGTAGACACACTTCAAACCACCTTCATGGCTGCAGGTCCACTCTTGTGGCCTTGGTACCTTCCTCAGTACTGCACTACCCTCAACTTTCTGAACTCCAGCAACGCTATCTCCTGGACTACAAATCAGTTTCCCCCGGCCAAATTAGTTTAAAAACCCCCGAATTTCGGACAGAGATAAGAAGACATTTCTTCACACAAAGATTGGTGAGCCTGTGGAATTCACTACCACAGGAAGTAGTTGATGCCAAAACTTTGAAGACGTGGCTGGATATAGCACTTGGGAGAATGGGATCAAAGGCTATGGGGAGAAAGCAGGATTAGGCTATTGAGTTGGATGATCAGCCATGATCGTGATAAATGGTGGAGCAAGCTCGAAAGGCCAAAAGGCCTCCTCCTGCTCCTATCTTCTATGTATCTATGAGATAAAATTATGCAGGATTTTGATCGCTTGCAACAGAGATCTGAAGCATCGGTGAGGTGAATATTTTGAACAGTTCAAATCCATCTACCCAAGCATCATTTCTAAACTAGAACACAAAAGGTTAGCTTTAACAGCATTCAGAATGACGCATCAGTCACTGGTGTATTACCTCGGAGGCCGGGAATTACTTTGTGAAATCGATGAATCTATTGAAATGAAAGTGCCAATAACAGATGATTGTCCTAGAATACAAGAGAGTGCAGTAATTAATTTAATCAATTTAGTGTAATCCATGGTAATTATTTAAACAAAACTGAGAAAGCAAAACACCAAATTACTTGTTTTTCACATGTATATTTCTCCAAAAAATGAACAACTAATATGAAGAATGAAGGTGTACGTTACCAAACCATATAAAGCACTATTGTGGTATTAATTGCAAGTCTCCTTTCAGCCACCACAATGGTGAGAATTGCAAGCAAGTGTTCCAGGATGTAACAGCAAATTAACTGTTAAATTACAATTTGATCATGCAAGGTAACATGCAAAATGTAAATAGAAGTACATCGTTCGTCAAATGAAATCTTTTTGGGGGGGGGGGGGGGGGGGAGAGAACATAAGTTATTTCCATACATGCTAACCTGTATTTAAGGTGCTTGGCTGAACAGCCAACTGTGGTGGTTTCCTTGAAATGGGAAGTTTGCTCAATCTGTTACACTTTTTGCCAAGTGAAGTGGGTACTGGCATGCGGAGAATCTGTTTGAAATAAATAGAACATTGCATAACTAGCAGTCCTGTAAGTGGACACTGGTGTTTATGCATTCCACCTTCAATATGGCAGAAAAGACTTGGGGTACCATGCTGCCATCCTGCCTGAAATGAGTCGCAAACTTGCTCCTTGGCTTCCAACAATGGCACTCCACATGATAGGCTCCAAAGACATACATACCCGATTAGGGGAATGACTTGTATGTTTCCCCCTCTCTCTGCATAATAACTTGTATGTTTCCCCTCTATTTCTCTGCATGATGTTGCTTCATAGTACAGCTGAGATCAGCAATATGCCACAACGAATGGCAAATGTGAAGCCAAGTCCTTTGGTACGGTGATGACAATTTGTTTTTTTTTTTAGCTTTTATAGAAAATAATTGGTTTCCAGTTTAAGCATGATCACCCAGTTTCTCTCATTACTTGAACCAATGGCAACAGTGGAGTGGGGAATCTAAATGTTCACCAACTCTTTTTTTCTAAATTTGCAGCCCTGGCTCTAATCCCTTTCATGGCCTGGCCCCTCCCCATCTATAACTTCAAGTCTAGTCCTACGACCTTCCTCCACCTCCATTCCTTTAACTCTGACCTCTTGTATATCCTCGCTGTTGGAATTCCCTCATTTAGCCTCTTCCCTCCTTCAAGACACTACCCAAAATCTACTCTTTAACCAAGCCTTTGGTCACCTCTTCTAATGTTTCCTTATTTGGCTCAGTGTCAATTTTTGTCTGATTATGTTCCAATGAAGGGCCTTACAGCACTTTTACCACAGTAACAGATGCCATATAAATGCAATTTGCGGTTGCGGAACAAACGTCTTTGCTCTTAAATATTAAGGCTGGGAAAATAAACATGTCAGTCAGCATACCTCCCGACTCCCCAAGACTTGTCCACCATCTACAAGGCACAAGTCAGGAGTGTGATGAATACTCTCCAATTGCCTGGATGAGTGCAGCTCCAACAACACTCAAGAAGCTCGACACCATCCAGGACAAAGCAGCCCACCAAGGGCCAACACTGTGACCCTTACCACCTAGAAGGACAAGACGCATTGGAACACTGCTGCCTGAAAGTTCCCTCCAAGTCACACACCATCCTGACTTGGAACTAGATAGCTGTGCTTTCACTGTCACTGGATCAAAATCTGAAACTCCCTTCCTAACAGCACTGTGGGTGTACCGACACCACATGGACTGCAAAGGTTTAAGAAGGCAGCTCACCACCACCTTCTAACGGGCAATTAGGGACGTGCAATAAATACTGGTCTAGCCAGCAATGTCCACATCCTAGAATGCTTTACTACAAATAGCGGTTGAGGCAGAGATTAAGACATTATGCCATTCCATTTTAAACAATGTGCCAAACAGCCTCTCCCTGCACTGTAATTTCTCCAATTCTGTGGCATGTGAAAAAGAATCAATCAAGTTCTCAAAGTCCCAAATCAATATACAATTATCCTCAATAAATGCAGCGCCTCCTCAAAGCCACAGATTAAGTACTCAAATGTAGGCAGATATAGAAGATATTAGAACTGGCGCCAAGGACTTGGGTTTGAATCCCAGCCCTGGGTCACTGTCTGTGTGGAGTTTGCACATTCTCCTAATGTCTACGTGGGTTTCACCCCCACAACTCAAAATTGTGCAGGTTAGGTGGGTTGGCCACACTAAATTGCCCCTTAATTGGAAAATAAAATAATTGGGTACACTAAATTTATAAAGAAAAAAAAAGGTATTAGAACTGACCTGTTGGGGCGACACTGTGAATGAAGTTCCATTATTCGGACCCATTATTGAAACAGGAATCACTCCCATCATTCCTTGCAGCACTGGTTGAACAGGGGATGTGATAATAAAAGTTGAACCTGAAAAATGTAACATATTTAACTTTCAGTGACAAGACGAGTTACAAAACACCACCAGGGGCGGCACAGTGGTTAGCACTGTTGCTTCACAGCTCCAGGTTCAATTCCTGGCTTAGGTCACTGTCTGTGCGGAGTCTGCACGTTCTCCCAGTGTCTGCGTGGGTTTCTTCCAGGTGCTCCGGTTTCCTCCCAGTCCAACAGTGTGCAGGTTAGGGGGATTGGCCATGATAAATTGCCCCAAGTGTCCAAAAGGTTTAGGTGGGGTTATTGGGTTACGGGGATAGGATGGAGGTGTGGACTTAAATAGGGTGCTCTTTCCAAGGGCAGCCTTGATGGGCCAAATGGCCTCATTCTGCACTGTAAATTCTATGATTCTATGAAGAGAAAGGTTACAAATGAGGTCCTGCAGCAGGAGTTCAGGGAGCTAGGCAGAAAGTTAAAAGACAGGACCTCTAGGGTTGTAATCTCGGGATTACTCCCTGTGCCAGTGAGGCTAGAAATAGGAAGATAGAGCAGCTAAACACGTGGCTAAACAGCTGGTGTAGGAGGGAGGGTTTCCGTTATCTGGACCGCTGGGAGCTCTTCCGGGGCAGGTGTGACCTATATAAGGACGGGTTGCATCTAAACTGGAGAGGCATAAATATCCTGGCCGCAAGGTTTGCTAGTGTCACACGGGAGGGTTTAAACTAGTATGGCAGGGGGGTGGGCACGGGAGCAATAGGTCAGAAGGTGAGGGCATTGAGGGAGAACTAGGGAATAGGGACAGTGAGGCTCTGAGGCAGAGCAGACAGGGAGAAGTTTCTGAACACAGTGGGTCTGGTGGCCTGAAGTGCATATGTTTTAATGCAAGAAGTATTACGGGTAAGGCAGATAAACCTAGAGCTTGGATTAGTACTTGGAACTGTGATGCTGTTGCCATTACAGAGACCTGGTTGAGGGAAGGGCAGGATTGGCAGCTAAACGTTCCAGGATTTAGATGTTTCAGGCGGGATAGAGGGGGATGTAAAAGGGGTGGCGGAGTTGTGCTACTGGTTAGGGAGAATATCACAGCTGTACTGCGGGAGGACACCTCAGAGGGCAGTGAGGCTATATGGGTAGAGATCAGGAATAAGAAGGGTGCAGTCACAATGTTGGGGGTTTACTACAGGCCTCCCAACAGCCAGCGGGAGATAGAGGAGCAGATAGGTAGACAGATTTTGGAAAAGAGTAAAAACAACAGGGTTGTGGTGATGGGAGACTTCAACTTCCCCAATATTGACTGGGACTCACTTAGTGCCAGGGGCTTAGATGGGGCGGAGTTTGTAAGGAGCATCCAGGAGGGCTTCTTAAAACAATATGTAGACAGTCCAACTAGGGAAGGGGCGGTACTGGACCTGGTATTGGGGAATGAGCCCGGCCAGGTGGTAGAAGTTTCAGTAGGGGAGCATTTTGCGAACAGTGACCACAATTCAGTAAGTTTTAAAGTGCTGGTGGACAAGGATAAGAGTGGTCCTAGGATGAATGTGCTAAATTGGGGGAAGGCTAATTATAACAATATTAGGCGGGAACTGAAGAACATAGATTGGGGGTGGATGTTTGAGGGCAAATCAACATCTGACATGTGGGAGGCTTTCAAGTGTCAGTTGAAAGGAATTCAGGACCGGCATGTTCCTGTGAGGAAGAAGGATAAATACGGCAATTTTCGGGAACCTTGGATAACGAGAGATATTGTAGGCCTCGTCAAAAAGAAAAAGGAGGCATTTGTCAGGGCTAAAAGGCTGGGAACAGACAAACCCTGTGTGGAATATAAGGAAAGTAGGAAGGAACTTAAGCAAGGAGTCAGGAGGGCTAGAAGGGGTCACGAAAAGTCATTGGCAAATAGGGTTAAGGAAAATCCCAAGGCTTTTTACACGTACATAAAAAGTAAGAGGGTAGCCAGGGAAAGGGTTGGCCCACTGAAGGATAGGCAAGGGAATCTATGTGTGGAGCCAGAGGAAATGGGCGAGGTACTAAATGAATACTTTGCATCAGTATTCACCAAAGAGAAGAAATTGGTAGATGTTGAGTCTGGAGAAGGGTGTGTAGATAGCCTGGGTCACATTGAGATCCAAAAAGACGAGGTGTTGGGTGTCTTAAAAAATATTAAGGTAGATAAGTCCCCAGGGCCTGATGGGATCTACCCCAGAATACTGAAGGAGGCTGGACAGGAAATTGCTGAGGCCTTGACAGAAATCTTTGGATCCTCACTGTCTTCAGGTGATGTCCCGGAGGACTGGAGAATAGCCAATGTTGTTCCTCTGTTTAAGAAGGGTAGCAAGGATAATCCAGGGAACTACAGGCCGGTGAGCCTTACTTCAGTGGTAGGGAAATTACTGGAGAGAATTCTGCGAGACAGGATCTACTCCCATTTGGAAGCAAATGGACGTATTAGTGAGAGGCAGCATGGTTTTGTGAAGGGGAGGTCGTGTCTCACTAACTTGATAGAGTTTTTCGAGGAGGTCACTAAGATGATTGATGCAGGTAGGGCAGTGGATGTTGTCTATATGGACTTCAGTAAGGCCTTTGACAAGGTCCCTCATGGTAGACTGGTACAAAAGGTGAAGTCACACGGGATCAGGGGTGAGCTGGCATGGTGGATACAGAACTGGCTAGGTCATAGAAGGCAGAGAGTAGCAATGGAAGGATGCTTTTCTAATTGGAGGGCTGTGACCAGTGGTGTTCCACAGGGATCAGTGCTGGGACCTTTGCTGTTTGTAGTATATATAAATGATTTGGAGGAAAATGTAACTGGTCTGATTAGTAAGTTTGCAGACGACACAAAGGTTGGTGGAATTGCGGATAGCGATGAGGACTGTCAGAGGATACAGCAGGATTTAGATGTTTGGAGACTTGGGCGGAGAGATGGCAGATGGAGTTTAATCCGGAGAAATGTGAGGTTATGCATTTTGGAAGGTCTAATGCAGGTAGGGAATATACAGTGAATGGTAGAACCCTCAAGAATATTGAAAGTCAAAGAGATCTAGTACAGGTCCACAGGTCACTGAAAGGGGCAACACAGGTGGAGAAGCTAGTCAAGAAGGCATACGGCATGCTTGCCTTCATTGGCCGGGGCATTGAGTATAAGAATTGGCAAGTCATGTTGCAGCTGTATAGAACATTAGTTAGGCCACACTTGGAGTACAGTGTTCAATTCTGGTCGCCACACTACCAGAAGGATGTGGAGGCTTTAGAGAGGGCGCAGAAGAGATTTACCAGAATGTTGCCTGGTATGGAGGGCATTAGCTATGAGGAGCGGTTGAATAAACTCGGTTTGTTCTCACTGGAACAAAGGAGGTTGAGGGGCGACCTGATAGAGGTCTACAAAATTATGAGGGGCATAGACAGAGTGGATAGTCAGAGGCTTTTCCCCGGGGTAGAGGGGTCAATTACTCGGGGGCATAGGTTTAAGTTGAGAGGGGCAAGGTTTAGAGTAGATGTACGAGGCAAGTTTTTTTACGCAGAGGTTAGTGGGTGCCTGGAACTCGCTACCGGAGGTGGTGGTGGAAGCAGGGACGATAGTGACATTTAAGGGGCATCTTGACAAGTACATGAATAGGATGGGAATAGAGGGATAGGGACCCAGGAAGTGTAGAAGATTGTAGTTTAGTCGGGCAGCATGGTCGGCACGGGCTTGGAGGGCCGAAGGGCCTGTTCCTGTGCTGTACATTTCTTTGTTCTAAATACATATGAATTAGGAGCAGACTACGGCCCCTCATACCTGCTCTGTCATTCAATAAAATCATGACTAATCTGATTGTAACCTCAACTCCACATTTCCACCTATCTCCAGTTAGCTACTAGGCTCAGAGGCCAGATGCTACTCAGTTTGAAGGGGGGGGGGGAGGGGGGGGGGAAGAGAGAGAGAGAGAGAGAGAAAGACAACATGAATGTCATCTCAGGTTTCTCAGGTATCCTTCTTCATTAGAGACAGGACACATGGTTGCTCATGTGTCTGTCCTCTATCATAAGAAACAGTGAGGGAAATAAATAAATATGTACTTTGAATTGGCATTTTTCTATAAACTTGGAACCGAGTAAATGCAGGGAATGGTAGTCAGCCACACAAACAAAAAATCCACAGATTCAATCTCTTTTCTGTAATGTATTAGCTGACATTCAGCTTCTATCTTTGTTATGTGCCAAGATAGTTGCCAGGGAAGCAGTTTTGTGTGTTACTTCCTGTAACCACTTGCAAAGACAATCAGAGAGGGGAAAAAAAACTTCACCTGTCTCCTTCTGCTCTAATTGTTCTAGTCTTTCATCACATGCCACTATGCAACAAATATATGCCCAATATTGTATTACTATACAACTGTGTTATTGGGTAGTCGCACTAAAGGAAAATAATAGAAGTTGGCAATATCACAATAACATCATGCATGAAGTTGGAACATTTGCTATTATTACAAACATGTCAAAAATGTGCACCTTGTGAAAAACTTGAAGATACAGGCTGTCCCATGGTAAAAACAGTGCTTGGCCTTGGAGGGGTTGATAACATTTGAGGAACATGCGTCGATATAGTGGTAGAAGTAGAGCTGCTTGGTAGCATGAGGACATTTGTAGAATTACCTCGATGATCCAAAATAAATGTATTCCCATTATTTGGTTCCTCTCCCTTCCTCAAAGACTGTCCTGCAGAATCTTGCACACACGTTGCTATCAGGACACTGTTGGACTGCCCAAATGGGGTAGTGGCAGGCAATAGTTGAATAAGCCCAGTGTCGTTTGATAGGCTAACTGGATTTTGTGTGGACAACAGAGTACCATCAGCCTGTGGTATATTAATGGTCATGTTACCAGTGGTAATGCTTTGTATAGGCACAGCTCCAACTTCAGTTGCTGCAACATGCTGCTCACTGCTTTCAGGCTCTGCTGCCACCCCCAAACTATTTATAGCACGTTCTGTTTCTTCAGTACTTACACACTCATTGCAACTAGAGTTGGTTTCAGTAACACTGTTGCTGCTTGATAAAAGTTGGTTTAATCCTTTGCCTTTTATGGGCGTACCACCTGGAGAGGACAATATAATTGTTGGTACATTTTCATTTGTAATACTGGACACAGCATTACTTAATTCTGGATCTGACGAAGTCTGTTTGGGGTCATCACTAATTATTATCTTGAGAGTGACTATATTTGTGGGATCTACCTCCATAGTGCTGGAAGGTTCAGCATTTGAAGTTTTGGAGGTGGAGTTAACATCAGTCTTTGCAGAAGTGGAAGCGAGGGGTGACTTAGATACCATGTTAGCTGAAACAGTTGCAGGATTCAGGCCCGAAGTAACAAAAGGTTGAAGGGAAATACCTTTAATCTCAGAGCTCGATTTAGAAGAAGAAACAGAGGACGAAACTGGTTCTGCGGGATCGTGCAATTCCACTTCAGCAGAAACAACACAAGTTCTTATTGCAGCAGATTTAAGAGAGTTTACTGAACTAGAGCTTACAGTGGAACTATTTGAAGCTTCAGGTACAGTAGAAACAAGGATATTGGTTAAACAAAGGCTTTTAGAAATGTCAAGTGTGTGCACAGCATTTTTCTGATCCGATAGTGTAGTTACTGAGGAGTTGTCAGAGTTAACGGATAAGGGCTTTCTTCCATCCCCGGGAGCAGGCTCACACTCAGACCTTTTCTGCACTACAAATGTTGACTGGAGTGGTGATGCTTCAGAACAAGCTGGAGGTAGTACATTACAAACAGTGTCAGTCGCATCACTTGTCCTTGTACCACAGATAGGTTGTGTTGTTGGCTGTTCAGGTTTGTGCGGACTTATAACTGCTTTTGACTTGTCAAAAAGTGAAGACTTATTAGCTTCTGCAGCAAGGCCAGTTTGACATGCCAATTTGGATAGTGATTGTGCTTTTCCATTGTGACTAGTTAACTCTTCAATTCCCAAACGGTCCTCACTGAGCTCTTGTCGCACAAGTGGAGACAGTTTTGCCTTTTCATGATAAACAGATGATGACTGGGCTTCGATCTCCATTTCGGCAACGTTCCCATCTTCTTGACACCCTGACATTGCTAAAGTTGTGTGAATAGTAGTAACAGAGGAAGGAAGGTCAGATACAGAACTGGCTTCTCCAGTGGTCCAACAGCTACATCTGGATGCCTGGCTGCTGGTCATCTGACTATCCATTGAAAGCGTGGGTTTGTTTGTATCAGTTGTACTGAAGGTTGGAAAACTCCGATTTTCTCTCTTTGTGGATTTTGTAGAATTTGATTCTGATGACATTTTATTTTTATGTACTGTCCCATCTGCTTTGCTTTTCTTCTTGTAACCACTTGACACTTTCTCAGAGACTGTTGAAGTCAAGGACACTAGCATACCAAAGAAAAAAAAGGTTAAATTACACGATTTGTAAACCTAGTAAAAACATATTACAAATAGTTTAATAACGGTTTTACTTTTTAGAGACTATATTTATGCAATTATACACTAAAGGCAATATTTGTACTTAAGAAATTTTTGATATAAATTCATAAACATGTATTTCTGATTTTATAAATTAGCAAACTAAACCACAACTCACGCATTTCCTCCGTTTGATAGGTATTATATACATCAGAGAGTGCCGAACTTGCACTATTTTCTATTATTTCCAATTCTTGACTGCACTGTGCACGAACGCCATCTTCACTCCTTTTAGATTTACCTAAACAGATTTTAGAACAGATAAAACACAAATGTACTAAATAACAAACACAACTTTAGATATACATTTAATCCTGATTAATGAAAGACTGATTTTAGAACCAAGATGTACAATTTCTCCAATTAACCTTTAGAAAAAAAAGTCAAAATTCCAGAAATCAGAATGACACAGGCCATTCAGTGCACTGTGCCTGTGCCACCGCCTTACCAAATAGCTATCCAATTAGCCAACATTTATCATAAGATTCCCTTTTCAGTTTCATTTTAATCACTATGTCTTCAGTTATCCGAGAGACATACCAACAAGGAGCAGGAGTAGGCCATTCAGCACCTCGAGCCTGCTGCAACATTTTATATAAATGTCGCCATTGTCCCAGAGGACCATATGCTGCTCTCTCCTTTGAGAGAGAGAGCTGACTTGTGGCGATTTAACCTGAGGGACACCACACCTCAGACGAGAGGCAAGGTTGAGAAGGCCGGGCCCTTCTTGAATAAGCTCAGCTGGTACGGGAAAAGATCATATCTGATCTGACAGTAATCTCAAATCTGCATCCCACCGATCCCCGATAACCTATCACCCCCTTACATACCAAGGATCTATCCACTTACGTCTCAGAAATATTCAGACTCTGGTTGCACCACCTTTTCAGGAAGAGTTCCAAAGACACATGACCCTCCGAGTGAACTTTTTTTGCCTCATCTCGGTTTTCAATGGGCGACTCCGTATTTTTAAACAGTGGCCCCTAGTTACAGATGCGGCCACATCCCTTCATCCAAGTCATTTATATAAACTGTAAACTGTTGCGGTCCCAGCACATATCCACGTAGCACACCACTCTTACATCTTGCCAACCTGAAGAAGTCCCATTTATGCCTACCCTCTGCTTCCTGTTAGCCAGTGAATCATCAATCCATGCCAATATGTCACCCCCCTTACTTTCTGCAATAACCTTTGATGTTGCACTTTATCAAATGCCTTCTAGAAATCTAAGTACAGTATATCCACTGGTTCCCCTTTATTCACAGCACATATTACTTCCACAAAATAATTCAATCAGTTAGTTAAACATGATTTCCCTTTCACAAAATTATGTTGACTTTGCTTGATTACCTTGAGCTTATCAAAGTGCCCTACTATAATTTCTTTAATAATGGCTTCTAACATTTTCCCTGTGACAGATGTTAGGTTAACTGGATTTCTGTCTTCCTCGTTGTTTGAATAATGGAGTTACATTTGCTATCTTCTGATCGAATGGAAATTTCCCTGAATCTAGAGTTTTGGAAAATTAAAACCGATCGCTATCTCACAAAACTTTTAAGACGCTAGGGTGAAGTCCATCAGGACCCAAGCTTTTGTCGGACTGCAGCTCCAACAATTTACTCAGTACCACTGCAGTTAGGGAGTTGTACCTTTGAATGTCCTTCCTTTCCTTGCCCTCTAGCAGAAATGTGTCCATTCTGTAGCCAAGCTATCTCCTCTCTGATGATTATTATCTGATGTCCTCCCACTGTTCATTTACTGTTTAACTGCCAATCCCAGATCCCTTTCCAACTCACTGAAATTAGCCCTCATAATAGGGTATTTTCACATCTGATTACTTGTCCCTTTCCATAACTTCTCCAAACTTAATGATATTGTGATTACTATTTTCCTCAAGTACACTACGACTAAAACATGCTCCACTTGCCATACTCCATCCTCACAATTAGATCCACCACAGCTTCCATCCTCATTAGGCTGGAACTGCACCAGTCAAGAAAGTCTTTTTGCACACATTTCAGGAACTCCTTCCTTTCTTTGCCGTTTACGTTGTTATTTTCCCAGTCTAAATTAGGATACGTGAAGTCCCTCACTCTCACTACTCTGTAGTTCCCGTGTCTTGCTGCAATGTGCCTGCAAATTTGTTCCTGTCATTCCCACTATTTGGTGGCTTACAGTATACATCCAGCAGCATAATGTCTCCTCCATTGTTCATTCAACTATAACTAAATAGATTGTCTTTGTACCCCCAAGTGCATCATCACTTTCTAATGCTGTAACAGTATCTTTGCCATTCTCTCACCTTTATTTCCTTCACCAACTTGTCCAAATTCTGCCATTGTAACCATGAATATTAAACATCTATTTCCCCCTTTGTTTGAGCCACTCTTGCCATTATTTCATACCATGTACCTGCAGTTCAGCAACCTTATTTACCACTTTATGCATGCGCACAAATGTATAGAGTAAAAGGGATTGCACAAAATCCATAGAACATCAACAAGCATTTTCAAGTCTAATGTTTTATCCTCTAATTAATTCCAAATTACCACATTTCCATTTGGGGAGTTCCTGCATTCAACAAGATGAGGAATGTTGAAGTGGAGAATATAACACTTACCCGAATGTCTAAATGAATGAGTTTGAAGTCAGAATAAAGCCCTGCTTTCTACTGTTTTAGTAACTTGAGGACTTTTCACCTCAAAAAAACGACCAGGAAACGGGTCTCTCAATTTGTATTTTGCGCATTTGCCAATATATTGAATCTGAAAATCTGAACTGAAATCTGGTAGATAATGTAGCAACTCTTCCAACAGAATATGATAGCAGGTACCACTGTACAAAACCCTTTATAAATTGAAACGATCTAGTTATATCGAAGAAATGTCATGTATTTTGTGTTAAATGCATTTATATTCACATCCTTCGAGAATCTTCCTACAAATCACAAACAGAATACTTATGGCTGCTACTGATTGTAAAAATGAAAACAACTTCTCAATGCAAAGATTTGTACTAAGAGACCCTTATTTGCTCAGATCAAGTTCATTTTTAAATCGATTTTTATTGAGCATAAATTTAAAAAGCGTACACTTTTTGATAGAGTTAAGTACAAACCATAATCAAAGAGATCAAACAAAGCCTGAAATGCAGGGTCTGACTCTGTCTGCTCCAAGATATCCTGGATAGCTTCATCAGACATATGGACTTCATCCTACAAAAAAAATAAAGAGCATTTTATTCAAGATTTTGATTTGGTTTGCAGAAAATGTTCAGTGTCTTAAGAGGAGGGCATTGTCTAGATTGGATTATGGACATATATGGTGCCTTTTAAGGACAGCTTTAAAAACAAAACACCAGTATTTTGTGTTCTTATCCCGGTTTGGAACTAGTGTCCCGCTTTTCTCAATCCACCTTTCGACCACTGCCCATTTGTGCACAAGTGTTTCTCAGCACGTAAAGATCAAAGCCGAGGTTGTTGAACTAAGAGTATAACATTTGTGTTGGCTGAATACTCCATCTATTCATTTTGATGAGCGTTGTTACTGAAATGACATTACAGATGTTCTTTAGTTTAAGCTTAGTAATTTCAACGTTTCTATAGTTGTAAACTAAGGGAAAACATTTCACAGCTGCACTGAAATACAGGCAATGGTATTTTAAATTAAGTTCATTTAATTTATACAGAGTTACTACTTATTCTCCAAACACAATGGGCAGGATTTTTTGGTGGATGTTGGGTCCCTGATGCCAGGCCCACATGGGGTACCAACCTGCCCACTGGCACAACTGTCTTCCTAACTGGTTGTCTCCGTGATCAGTCCTATTATGGGCGGCCGGCAGGCAGGTTCCTGATGTTGCAGGTCCAAAGAAGCCTGCAGCCATGTCAGGTTGGAAACTCTGCCGGGGGCAGAGTCAGATGCTGCCCTGGCTGGCAGGAAAGCATGAGGTGCTCCAACATGGAGGTGCCCTCGGCTGCTTGTATTTAAGTTATGAATTAAAGAGGTTTCAAGCGAGAAGGGCCATCAGGTTGGAGAGGAAACCTATTCAGACAGAGCTGTGATCTTTCTTCCCCACAATCCTGTCATTGGGGATGGAGTCCAGCCTAGCTCAGTGCCTTGTATGCAGGAATGCACCAGGGAGCTGTCTGATGCAGTTCATCTCTATTTTCCTTACTTTTCCCAGCCTCCAAGGGTATGGAAAAATCCAGCCCAGCATTTCACTATTTGCACAGAAAGGTCTTGTCCCAAAATAGTTATATTTGACCCTCGTCATATTTAGACTTAGAGGCATAAGACCACATTTTATAATCATAATTTATTGGTATCACACAAAAGTCCACCTTAATTAAACTAACTTGAAAATATTAAAAGAAATACAAGAGAATCATCTCATGCTTTGCTGAATTTATTGACAAAATGCCATATTAAATGGCCTAAGTCTTCAAAGACACAAGTTGCATAAAATAAATTACACAATATACTACTCAAGTATAAAATAAAGATTACCCCAAGTCCTAGGATTTCATCAATCGACTGCTCTGGTAATGAAGTACTAGTGTCTGGTGGCTTTGAAGGGTGCCCAGTATTAGTCTCGCTACAAGACAAAAAAAGATGTTGGATTCAATATAAATTTGAGAAGTCTATCCAGTTTACAAAAGTCCAACCCATGGTTGGTTAAATTTTAGTTTTAGATGAAACGTTCCTATGAGTACAGATGCCATTGGAATGTCCATAACCAAAATCTTTTTAGTACACTCTAGCAATGTATTTGGAGTACGTAGACCTGCCCGCTCACTGCAGCCATTAGTGCCCAGCCTAGCCAATCCTCTTCCTGTCCAACTCACCCGACTACTGACCCTATGAACTCTGCCAGTGGAATTGCCCTCACACCCTCTCCTCGTCTTTCCTGCCAGAAAGTTTGTTCACTTGTGGACAAAGAAAGCCCTTGCTAGGAATAATTGCATCAACAGCATGTATATGCTATCACTCACCCCATTAAGACCATCACAGTAGCAGTGTGGTACTTATCACCTCTGCTCCTCTGGTATTTTCTCCTCCTCTGAGCATCTCACATTGTTCCACCCTTCCCACCTCTTTCAAAATCATAATTCTGTACCGCCTACCAGAAATTATCACCAAGATGTTGTCACTGCTTTGCTCCTTCAGTGCCTGAACAAATCAACCCCTCATTCCCAGTGATTTTAACCTCCATTTCAACTCATCATGCCCTCTCTCAAGGTAATTGCCTTCTCATTGTCCCTGTATCTCTTTCTACATGTAAACTCCCTAACCTGTATTTACAGCCACCCCCATGACCTTGTCATCTTATGTGGTCTCACTATACCCATTGTTTCAATTACAGGTAAGGCTATCTCAGATCATTTCCCTGTGTCACTCCCCACACACATCCCCTTTCCATGCCCCAACTGTACCTCCTTCTGTGTCCACTTCTGGAAAAAAACGATTACCCAATTCACCTACAAAATTCCAATTATCCAGTCTTTGGCACTCCATTCATTACACTTCTGCACCTACTGACTTACTCAACTGCACCCTCACTTTCACCTTTGATATCTTAATCCCCAATAAAGCCATGATTCTATCTCTCACCCTGGCCATTTCACCTGGTATCACCCTCACCTCCACTCCCTTAAGTCCATGTGTTAACTCACATCAAGTAGTTCAATGACCTCGGAGTGGCTCCCAGTCAAGCAATGTATGGATTGTAAAATTCTCATCCTATTCTTGCCATTATTTGTTTTATAATGTTCCTGTGAAGTATCTTGGAAAGTTTCATAATGTTAAAGGCATGATATAAACATAAGTTGTTGTTGCTAGGAAAGCCCAGTTTGTTGCCACATAAGGATTACATTACCTGAACATAACCTTATTTATGTTTTCTGCAAGTTTTTCCAGGAGCGATCGATCTTTCAAAATTTTCTCTCTGGCATTTTCAATTACTCTTTGCTGCAAAAAAAAAAAGACAAAATTCCATTCTTAATTGGCGTCTTACACATTCCTATTTTAAAGGACAAATAATTATTTTCCTATGGGAGAGGGTATAATATTAGTTGAGCTTAATCCTGTTTTTATTTGGTATGGACATGAATAAGCAGTGAGTGAACTTCCTTTTTCCATTCTTGGGAAGACCATTATTTGTTGTCTGGCCCAAGCTAACCAGAATGGTTGCGATGGTCCCTCTTTTAAAAAAAATAAATTTAGCGTACCTAATTATTTTTTATTTTTCCAATTAAGGGCCAATTTAGCATGGCCAATCAACCTAACCTGCACATCTTTTGGGTTATGGGGGGTGAAACCCACACAGACATGGGGAGATTGTGCAAACTCCACATGGACAGTGACCCACGGCCGGGATTCGCCGTAGTCCCAGTACTAACCACTGCGCCACCGTGCTGCCTGTGATGGTCCCTCTTTGACAATTCGATGGCTTACTAGGTCACGTGTAGAGCAGACCAAGTATAGTATGGTTCCCTGTTTATAAAGTAGTGACAGCTTTATAAGTGATTTTTAGAATGGCCAACAAATTATTTCCACTTGTGATTAGATGCAAGAACCTAGGCTAATTCCTCTTCCTCTTCACCCTTTCCTAGCTGGGATCAAAGCCACCATGCAGCTGATGGCAGGATTGAAACCAACTAATAGCACATGATATGGTCTGAATCATATAGTCTTGATCCAACTGCTAGAGAAGCCAATAATATACGGTTAACGATTTTAAAGTTATCTTTCAATTTAAAATTGCTCCCAACTGCCTTGAGTTTAGTAAAGGGGACAGGCAATGTTTAACTTTTTCAAAATTAGTCAACAGTAGCAAATGTAATAAAGCCAAGACTCTTCAATCAGTTAGTAACACCTAAAATCTTCACTTGGCAGGACAGGACAGTCCAGCACAAGCACATCCTCAGGACTGATCAATGTCATTCTGTGGAAGACAGCATTGAATGGAATTTCCTCCTTTATAGTTTATGTCCTCTTTCGAAAGTCTAATTGATACTCCCTCAGGCTCATCAGCTGAATATATGTACTTGCCTGTATAATTTTTGGATAAGCAGCATTAGAGCAGGCAAAGCAGCCTTTTGACTGCATTTTAGACTAGTTTTGTACTGTTGTACTTACTGGAAAATTTTCAACAGCAATTTCTACTTGACTTTCTTCCACTTCATTCTCCACACTTCTAGAAGTCGAATTCTGTCCCAATACAAAGTTACCTCTTTTGCGGGGGGAATCACTAAAGTCAAAAAGGAAACCAAATCAAGGAGTCATTGATACAACTAAAATGTACAGCAAAATTGTAAAGAGATGCAGGTTTCTTCAATGTAGGATAGAATGGCATTAATTAACATGTCAAAGTTAGTGATTCTAGTTGTCGCTCACTAGTACTCTGGGGTCTGGAGCATGGCTGCGATTATTAGGTGCTAACTTGGCTTTTTCCTCGAGGTGCAATGTTCAGATACAGCCTGTAGGAAGTGATCCGTGACAAACGTGAAATAATTTTGTCTTGCATTGATCTGGTAGTTGCGGTTTTAAACCTAACCTGATATAATGTCAGGTTTATGCCCTCGCATGTGTTTTGTGATGGTCTTGAAAGAACATCCAGCTCAAGATTTTCAATTAATATATAGATTTGGCAATCGGTTCAACTAATTGGCGGCATGGTAGCACAGCTGCCTCACAGTGCCAGGGACCCGAATTCAATTCCAACCTTGGGTGACTGTCTGTGTGGAGTTTGCACATTCTCTAGTGCCTGTGTGGGTTTTGCTCCAGTTTCCTACCACAGTCCAAAGGTCTGCAGGTTAGATAGATTGACCATGCAAAAATTGTCCCCTGACGTCCAATGGTTAGATGGGGTTACAGGCATAGGGCAGGGAAGTGGGCCTAGGTAAGGTGCTCTTTCAGAGGGTTGGTATAGATTCGATGGGCCAAATAGGCTCCTTTGGCACTGTAGGAATTCAATGATTCTAACGGAGAATTATGAGAACAAGAAAAGATATCAAAGGGAAGACAGGTAATGTTTGAGAGAAGATTGGGGATTGCTGATGCAGGTAAAAGATCTGGGATAGCGAAACAACTAAGCATGGCAAATAGCCTAGACAAGTATTGGAAGTGCAGGGACGAAGCCAAAAAGGAAATAAGGAAATCAAAGACAGGCCATGAAAAAAAGATTAGCAAGTAAAGTTAAAGAAAACCCAAAGACATTTTACCAATATATTAATGGTAAAAGGTTAGTTAAGGAAAAAGTGGGACCAATCTGGGATGAAGAAGGGACCTTGTGTGTAGATGCAGAGGCTGCGGGGAGGGGTTTAAATTCATATTAAGTGTCCGTGTACAATGGAAAATGAATGATGCAGATAATGTAGTCCAGGAAGAACCCAGATATTGGATGGGATAAGCATTAAGTGAGAGGAAGTACTCGAAGGATTAGATTCCTTGAAAGTTGATAAGTCGCCAGGGCTAGACGGATTGTTTCCAAGACTGCTGAAGGAGGTCAGGGAGGAGAGATAGCAGATGCTAGGAGGAGGATTTTCCAATCCTCACTAGATACAGGGGAGGTACCGAAGGACTGGAGAAATGCATATGTTGTTCCATTGTTTTAAAAGGGGTCAAAGGAAATGCCAAACAATTATAGGCCTGTAAGTCTGAAGTCAGTGGTCAAAAATTAGAATTAATCCGAAGATAGGATTAACTATCACATATAAGGCATGAACTAGGATTAACTATCACATATAAGGCATGAACTAGTCAGGGATAGTCAGCATGGATATGTTAAAGGGCAGTCTTGCCTCACAAATTTGACTGAATTATTTGAGGAAGTGAAAAGGATTGAAGGTAGTGCAGTGGATGATGTGTACATGGATGTTAGCAAGGTGTTTGATAAAGCCCCACATGGCAGATTGATCAAAAAAGTAAAAGCCCATGGAATACAAGGCAATGTGGCAAAGTGGATAAAAAGTTGGTTTAGTAGCAAGAAACTAAGAGTAATGGTCGGTGGCTTCCCCTGCAAATGGAAAGTTGTTTCAAGTGGTGTTCCACAGGGCTCGGTGTTGGGCCCTTACTGTCTGTATTATATATTAACAATTTGGACTTGAACATTTGCAATCGTAAAGATTGGCCGAGTGGTGGACAGTGTTGAGGATAGCTACAATCTACAAAATGATATAGTTGGGTTGGTGGAGTGGGCGATAAAGTGCAGATGGAATTTAACAGAGAGAAGTGCGAGGTCATGCATTTAGGGGGAATCATACAATTATAGGGAGTACACAATAAATGGGAATATGCTAAGAGGGGTAGATTAAGTGAGAGATCTTGGCGTACAGGTACACTGGTCCCTAAAGGCAGCAGTTCAAGTAGACAAGGTTGCAAAGAAAGCATTTGGAAAGCTTTCCTTCACTGGTATAGAATATAAAAGTAAGGATATAATGTTGGAATTGTTTAAATATGGTAGGTCACAACTGGAGTAGTGTGTGCAATTCTGGTCACCACATTACAAGGAGGATGTAATTGCTCTGGAAAGAGTGCAGAAGAGATTTACAAGAATGTTGGCAGGGCTAGGAAAGTGTAGCTACGAGGAGAGATTGGATAGGTTGGGGTTATTTTCCTTAGAACTAAGAAGGCTGAGGGGTGACTTAATTGAGGTGTACAAAATAATGAGGGGAAGAGATAGAATGGACGGGTTAAAATTGTTTCCCTTGTGGAGAATTCTAGAACCAGGAGACATAGATTCAAGATAAGTGGCAGGAGGTGTAGAGCGGACATGAGTGGAGTTTGCATGGACAAGATGAGCCGAACGGCCTCCTTCCATGCTGTAACTTTTCTATGGTTCTATCAGATTGAGGTCCTGGCTATATTTTGGAGGACTGGGGTGGAAAACATTGGAGGCCTTCTTGTTTGCACCTCACATCCCTTACAGTTTGATCAATATTCTCAACTCCATTCATTCCTTCTCCTGCCCTTCCCTCTCATTTCCATCTGTTCGATGCCCGTACTTGCCTTTTCTTGTCCCCTGTAACCTTTCACGCTTCATTTTATTACTTACTGAATTCCATCACCCTTGTCCACTGCTCCCATCTATCGACACCCCTTCCTATAATTCTGCCCTCTTTTCCTTTGCATTCAGTTATACCCCCTTTACATCTCCATTTTGTTGTAGACACTCTTTCCTCCTGCTTTTTTCTCTCATCTCCCATATCCCTACATCTCTTCTCTTGTCCCCTCAACAACTTCTGTTTCTATATTGACATTATCAGACAGAATTGGCTTTATCATAACCAGAACAATAAGCAATCATATTCATCCAAAAGCAATTCAGTGGCCGAGAATTAGATGAACATAGAGCTATGAAGACAGGAACCAAAAGTTTAATCCAAGATGTATGCTCTAACGTGCCTCTTCAAAGGAAAAATTGGTTGAAATGTTTTAAGGAAGGAATTCCAGAGTTTAGGACCTTGATGGCTGAAAGGACAGCCACCAATAGTGGGATGAAGGAAATGCAAGATGGACAAGGGGCCAGAGTTGGAGGTATGCAGAATTGACAGAGGGGCAGCACGGTGGCACATTGGTTGGCACTGCTGAATCACAGCGCCAGGGACCCGGGTTCAATTCCTACCTTGGGTGACTGTATGGAGTTTGCACTTTCTCCCCGAGTTTGCATGGGTTTCCTCCAGATGCTCTGTTTCCTCCACAGTACAAAGATGTGAAGGTTAGCTGAATTGGCATGGGCCTAGGTAGGGTGCTCTTTCAGAGGATCGGTGCAGACTCGATGGGCCGAATGGCCTCCTTCTGCATTTTAGGGATTCTATGGCCTTCTGGCATTACAATCAAAATCTCTGTGCTCAATACCGTATTTCTAAGATCGGTATTTTAACAATAGAATGCACTTAGTGTTCTATGCTGTACACTACTAACAGTAGTAACGCTTTCTGTGCATTATATATTTTGCCATATGTAGGCCCTTTGGTATACAAGATCCTGAACGGCCTTGACAAGGTGAACCTGGAAAGATGGTTTCCTCTTGTGGCGAGACCAGAACTAGTGGACATTGTTTTAAATTTAGGGCTCACCCTGTTAAGACAGGCGAGGAGAATTTATTTCTCTCATGGGGTTGTGCAACTTTGGAACTTTCTACCTCAGAAGGCAGTGGGGTATGGGGGTCATTAAACATTGGTAGATAAGATTCTTACTAGGCAAGGGAATCAAAAGTTATTGGGAGTGGATGGGAATGATTAACTTGAAAAACAAACTGATCACTCATGATCATATCGAATGGCGCGGTGACGCCGGTAGATCCCTCATCCGGAATCTACCTGGCTCATAGAAACATAGAAAATAGGTGCAGGAGTAGGCCTTTCGACACTTCGAGCCTGCACCACAATTCAATATGATCATGGTTGATCATGCAAATTCAGTATCCCACTCTCACTTTCTCTTCATGCCTTTAGCCACAATCATGAGATCTTGCGAGGTGTCGCGACCTGAATCCTGCCCATTGTGGGTGGGACCACTATTTTGCAGCTAGTCTCGTTCTAATATGTATGCACCTGATTTATCCAAGGGGTTGGGACCTAATCCATTCGCCTCAGAGACCTTGGGTGAGCGACATTCATTGCTGCTTCCCATGAATGGGAATCAGACGGAATTGCACTTGTGGGGGTCTCGCAGGGAATCAGAGGCCCCCAGGTGCTTGCTCTCTGGGCAAGATGGCACCCTGGCACTGCCAGGCTTGCATTTTCCCACGCCGGGGATCAGGCCCTTGGGGGGAGTGGGTGCCCTTTGCGCGTGAGATGGGGTGCGGAGGGGTCTCGAGGACCTGCATAGGTGAGTTGGGTGGGGGGCTGGTTCAGGCGTCGCGTCGGGGGCCGAGAGATCAGGACGCCATTTTCCTGCGCTGAGGAGTTCTGGTGAACGGAGCTCCTCAGTGCAGGAAAAGGGATCAAGTGCAGCCTCGGTGGGGTAATCCCCGCTGAGGCCACGAATGGAAACAGAGTCCCGATAGATAGCATGGTGTTTCTCGCCGTTGCGAGCGCCGGGAAAACACCCGGCTAAACGCGCTATTCACGGAACTCTGTTTCAATTTGGTTTGATCTTGTCCAAAGTCTTTGCCTAAATCACATCTCACAACCGGAGCCCAATCACTGTAGCAACAATAAACAATCGCATTCTGTAAAAAACAATTCTGTTGCATAGAGTTGTCCCGACAATTCCGTCGTCCCAGTGTTTACCTCTAAAAATCTAAATTCAGTCATTTCCAAAAGTAGAACATTCAAACACACCCATCCCAGGAGTAAAATCCTGAAACAGACAATCAACAGTGTATCTGTATTCTAGGATTCAACACAAGAACAGCGCCTGTATAACAGACCAAAGGCACAGTCCCATGTCGCTCCACCAATAAGCTCAAGGTTTCTTGCTCATTCCCTCTCATGGTTCTCCACTTGGTGCTAGCTTTAACTACTCTCAGCTTGCACCCAGAGATGCAGCAGACCTGCTCCTAGGAAAACAATAAAGCAGACAGGCAGAAAATAGCAGGGCAAAGTGTGCAACACAAATACGACAGATTGAGAAGTGGAAAAAATAGGTAGAGAGAGAAAAAGCCACGAATCAAAAAGTACAAGACAAGGATAAAGTGTTCTGAAAACCAAAAGCACTCATGGAAGTAGAGAATACAATCAAGTAACAGTGGTAAAACCCATGAGGATTCTGTAATCATATGATAAAAATATAATTTGACTTATCCACTGTGCAACAATTTTCCTAATTATAAACAAACAAAATCACAGAATACTATTTCAGAACTCATTGGAATAAAAAAGACGGAATTTCACTTATTCAGAACTAGTGGCCAAACTAGGTCTCCAGCTCACTTTAGCTTTTAAACCCATTTGTTTCAGTCTATTCTTTTGCATGTGCTTACTACATTTGTGGAAGTGAGAGAATGATCTTGACTGATCCTCTATCATACAAAGTATATTGACATCTGCAGTCATCAAGGTATATTAGCATAGAAGGGGAAAGCAGACATTTATAGATGAAGAACAAGAAATTTAACCTCACTTGCAAAGGTGAAAATATAAACAACTAGTGTGAGCAAACTATACTGAAACATGGAATTTGCTAAGCGACATTTCAATTTAACTTCCAACATGATCCTGATTCAATTTAAAGCTTTCCACTCACTACCCATTTACCATTTCCTTTTCCCTGGAGAAATGTGTTCAGGTTGTAATCTTCGGTCACAGTGTCCGGGAACAACAATGTGAAGGACATCACCTAAACAAAAACAAAGTACCTCTAAAATTTTCATCCACACAAATCCACACCCCCTAAACCATACAGCAAATTGCTCATCTCTGGTTTCTTTTCCATACCATGCAGCAGAGTACCTAACTTGAGCAGCAAGGTAGGGTGGTGGGCATCCCCAACAATAATACAAGAGAATTGTAATTAGTAGTCCTCCAGAATGATTAAGAACTGAGAGACTAATTAAATATAAATGCTTTGTTGACAAGAAAGTTGCATGCAGCTTTGGGAATTAAACCCTTCCAAGCCTGTTTCAGCATTAGAGGAATAAAAGCACAAATATTTTAAATTGTATTGATCCAAGTGATAACTGATGTGCAGCTCCACCCCAATGGCAAAGTGGTACGCAGACACCAACGCTGCAAAAGGATGGCTAGCATGGATATACCTTTTAACTCATCCTCATCAGTTAATCACACCAGCTACTTCCACAGGAATAATTGAATGGTCATCGGAAGTGGGAACCCTACCTGACTTTCCTCTATCTAGTTCATGGGTACAAAGACTCCCTGAAGTCTCTTGCACCACCCCACCCAAAATCAGCCGACTTGGAATAGATCAGGAATCGACCAATGACTGTCCCATTATATATAGCTCAACTACCAATCAAACCTATCCACCCACGGAGCTAAAACTTTCAACCCCAATGAACATACTTACCACTTGCGGCAGGCCGACTAGGATCTTGTGAACAGATCTGGTTTGCAAAAACATCTGGTCGAGGCTGTGGAATAACTGGACTGGTTCCAGTGCTGTGTGTTATTACAATTGGGTTTGCTGACAGAGGTTTAATAATTCTCTGCTCAATTTGTGGAGAAATTGACAAGAGGCTGGAGTTAGCCCTGGCCACCTGCCTTGAAGAATAACTCCCTCGTCGTCTTAATTCACTTAAAGCATTTTTTGTGCGAGCTATAGGAAAAAAGATGTGTTTTTTTTTTTAAAAGGGGAATTTAAAATACCTTTGACAAACAATGTATAAATTGCTACGAAATTAATACTAATTTTATAAACAGTCAAACATTTAATATTTCAGCATTCATCTGCACAGAAAGGTACTTAGTGTAAAAGTCCAAGTCATTTACTGCTAATTACAAGTCTCTATATTTTGCAGCAAAAGATTAAGGCAGCAGCTGATTTGAATGAAGGAGGGGCAGAGAACCAAGAACAAGGAAAGTTTAAAAGGTTTGATTAATCATAGGTATATCCAAAATGTTTTAAGACAAAACATTTTTATAAAAAATACCTCTCTGGTTTGTAGCAAGTGCTACAGAGCTCTGCTGCAAACTCCTGTAAGTAAAATAAACACACCAGTTAGAAACATCAAGAAACAGCACAGAAAGCTAATCATGACATTTCAAGTCGATTCAGTACAGTATTTTGAAATTCCCTTGGCCCTCTGAACGAGGAAGAATATCAACCCACACACCAAAGAACTGCTGCATCTATCAGAGAGGTTTTCCTATAGCTGCAAGATCTGATAAAATGTTTTTTCACTTAAGTATATTTTGCAGGAAGAGGTCAGGAGGGAAGAACATTCGGTTGTGCTCCTGGGAGAATGTGACACGCAGTTGCTTTTTTAGCTCTTGACCCAAGGTTCTCCTTTAAATTCTCCCCAAGGTTCTCCTTTAAATTCTCCTCTTGCAATATCAGTTTGGCTGATCTCAATGCAGTTCCTGGTGGGCATGGATCACCCCTTAATTGGATGCTAACCCCATGCAGAAAGTGCCTGTAAGTAAAATTGCCGTGGCGCTCTGAACTGGAGAATGCCCGGTTGTGGGACATGCAAATTATTGCACGGAGGATGGAAGTACAGTCGTGCAATTGGGGTAAAGGCAGCTTTATTTTGCATTTAACCATCCTACACTTTACCAGAGAATACCTGATATGACCACTAAACACCTGAGATAGGAAAGTATTCTACTTCAGCTACGTATGTAATATAGTTTTAGTTAAAACGCTATTTGTTGGAGCCTTGCCATTATTCCATTTGTAAAAATAGCTAGCAGTCTAGATGGCTTATTACCTAATTTGCAAAAGTGTGTACTCCAATTTCCTCCACAAGGATGGTAACACTGCAGGTGCTTCTGGCATTGAATCTAGAAAAGGGGAAAAGAGAGTAAAATTCAGTTTTTGCCATAAAAAAAGGTCACTTCTGCTAAGATACTGGACCCAAGCATCTGCTATTTAACAATGAATTCAGGGCAAGGTCCACTGATAAAACCCAAGTCAAAGATCCATTACGAGTGCTGGAGTAGGAAGTTCTTCATTCTTGCTTTAAAAGTTTCATTTTTACCTTTCCCTAGTTCCTCATGCCATTTGATATACTTTTGCTTATAATCGAACGAATCCGCTTGGGTCACTGTGTGTGCGGAGTCTGCCCATTCTCCACATGTCTGCATGGGTTTCCTCCGGTTTCATCCCACAAGTCCCTAAAAATGTGCTTGTTCGGTGAGTTGGGCATTCTAAATTCTCCCTCAGTGTACCCAAACAGGCACCGTAGTGTGGCGACAAGGGGATTTTCACAGTAACTTCATTGCAGTGTTAATGTAAGCCTACTTCATAATAAAGATTATGAATCTCTACAGTGCAGAATGAGGCCATTTGGCCCATCGAGTCTGCACTGACCTCACCTGGGCCCACTCCCCGCCCCAAACAGTAACCCTATAATCCACTTTGGCCTTTATGTCAAAGAATGGAGTTAACCCTACTAGACAGGTCAAAGAATGGAGTTAACCCTACGAGACAGGTTAAAGAATGGAGTAGGGTTACGACTAGATGGGTCAATTATACTCATGAACTCTATTATAGAGAAATAGTGCACATCAGAACTATATTTAGAAAGCCGACCAACTTTTCCGAACTGACATCTAAATAACCCCTCACCAGATTCATCTTGCACACAAGAAACTGAACTCACTTCTGGACATCATCTTATAGAGTACTAACAGACAACAAATCCAGGGTGCAGCACAGAAATATGATCAAAGGTGAAAACTGACACCAAGCTAAAGGAGCAGATCTTTTTTTTTCTTTTCTCTTATTTCCTTTATTCTGCTTTCTGATGGCAAGCATTTAGGATCCTGCCATTCACACCTTGAGAGAAAATTTGCTTCTTGTCCAATTATCACTCCTTTTGGTCTTGCTCTATGAAACTGCCCTATCCTCACAATCTTTCCTTTTCATTTGCTCAACTGAGGGACTCCAGGAGGCCAGAGACAGTTCGCAGTGGTGAGGCTTAACGCTATTTTGGCCAAATTGCAGCTTATCCAAGACTGGATGTCAACAAGCAGGCTGACAGCATAGAGAGTGCAAGGGAGTGCATGGATGGATCCTGAGGGATGGGAAGAGAAGCTACTGTTAGTGGCGCAGGGTAAAGTTGGATAGCTAAGACTGAAACCAAGTATGAGCAATCCTACTCAGTTGAGCAACAAAGAGATGATGGTGAGGTTGGTCTTGTTAAAGGCAAGGGTGAGTCCAAGAAAAATTTTTTATTAGGGTATTTGCAAATTTTTATAATAACAGCGACATAAACATGGTACAATAAACATTTACACCCCCATCGCAATCTTCACACCCCCCAACCATAAAACAACTGTCCGCCCCCCGCCCCCCCCCTTGGAATTCTGCACCTGCTGACATTTTAATTTTCCCCGAGAAAGTCGACGAACGGCTGCCACCTCCGGGTGAACCCGACCACTGACCCTCTTAAGGCGAACTTTATTTTCTCAAGACTGAGAAACCCAGCCATGTCACTAACCCTGGTCTCTACACTCGGGGGCTTTGAGCCCCTCCACATTAATAAGATCCGTCTCCGGGCTACCAGGGAGGCAAAGGCCAAGACGTCGGCCTCTTTCGCCCCCTGCACTCCCGGCTCTTCCGACACTCCAAAGATAGCCACCTCCGGACTCGGCATCACCCGTGTTTTGAGAACCGTGGACATTGCCTTAGCAAAACACTGCCAAAACCCTCCAAGCTTCGTGTATGCCCAAAACATGTGGACATGATTTGCACGGCTTCCCACACACTTCGCACACCTGTCCTCTACCCCAAAAAACTTGCTCATCCGGCCACTGTCATGTGTGCCCGGTGGACTACCTTGAATTATATCAGGCTAAGTCTGGCACATGATGAGGATGTATTAACCTGCTTAGGGCATCTGCCCACAGACCCGCCTCGATATCTCCTCCTAGCTCGTCCTCCCACTTGCACCTAAGCTCCCCCACCGGAGTTTCCTCCAATTCCAAAAGTTCCTGGTAAATATCTGATACCTTCCTCTCTCCCACCCAGGTACTAGAGACAACTCGGTCCTATATCCCCCGTGGCGGCAGCAGCAGGAAGGCCGGGACCTGCTTTCTCAAGAAGTCTCGCACCTGCAAATACCTATACCCGTTCCCTGCTGGCAATTCAAATTTATCCTCCAAGGCATTCAAGCTGGGAAAGCTCCCGTCTATAAATAGATTCCCCCATCCTCCTAATTCCTGCCCTTTGCCATCTCCGGAACCCAGCATCCAGCCTGCCCGGTACAAACCGATGATTATTATAAATCGGGGTCCAAACCGATGCTCCCTCCACTCTCTTATATCTCCTCCACTGCCCCCAGATTCTCAGAGCCACCACCACCATCGGACTTGTGGAGTATTGGGCCGGCGAGAACGGAAGAGGTGCCGTTATCAGTGCTCCCAAACTTGTGTCTTTACATGACGCCGCCTCTATCCGCTCCCACACCGACCCCTCCCCCACTACCCACTTCCTAATCGAGTCCAAGAAAAATTAAGAACGATTGTGCCTTCAAACTGAGAATTTAGTTAAACAAATTACAAAAAGCTATCGAATATATATTTTTGTATTTGCCTCTTTATATCACCCACACTTTCTTCAGGCAACACATGGCACAATCAAGATACACACAGAAATTTCCACAAGGCTCGGCTTCTGCCACATATAATTTGAGTGGACTGTCCCAATCGAATGAGACTCATCACAACCACCTATTTAACAGGGCTTTGCTCCAGCAGCACAGCAAATGACTGATCTATAAAATCAAGTGCAACATATATCAAGTTCTGCTCATTCTGCACAAAACCTCAAGCACCTCTGTTTCCCATGAGGTCACTTCTGACCAAATCCAGTGCCTTTGGTGCCTATCACAAGCTCAGTTTCCTAGCCACCAACACTAAGTCGCCCGTGAGGCCAAACAAAACTGTTCTTAACCTTGGTGTCTCATGAGCTTCCGACCATATATATATATATATATATATATACACCATCACCACGATTACTGATATCAACCCCTTCAACACCCCCCATGCCACAGCTCATCTGCTGCTGAAACTCTGATTAGTGCCTTTGCTTCCTCTAAACATTCCAATGCATTCTTGGACAGCCCCCCATCTTCCATCTTCCAAATTTGAGATCATTCAAAACTTTATTGCTAGTGTTCTAACTCGCACCAAGCCCCATTCACCCATTACCCTTGTGCTTGATCTACAGTGACTCTTGGTTAAGCAATACCTGACTTTTAAAATTCCCAGCCTTGTTTCAAATTCCTTCCTGATCATGTTCCTCTGCCGTCCCACAACCCTCCAAGATATTTGTATCCCTTCAATTCTGTCCTCTCGCATCCACAATTTTAATTGTTCCAACAGTGGTGGCTGTGCATTCAGCAACCAAGGCCCTCATGTTAGAATGTCACAGAGAACATTTGTTTTCTTTTCTGATTACTTGATTCTTCCAATTTTCTTTTTCTTCTATTTTATTAACATTATTCTGCATTTCTCAGGCACGGTATCTCAATACTCGTATGCTTTTTAATTTCCCCATTTCTATTGACTATAGACTAACAAAAATTGCAGGTGAGTTCATTGGCTTAATTTTACCATCAGATATTTGAGAAAACACCATATCAACTAAGAACACCAACAATATGCTTACCTCTTGCTTTCATAATCACATATTCATTAAGAATAGTTTTCAAGTTTTTTCCAAAAAGTGACTGAAAGAGAATGAATTCAATATTAATCAGCAATCTAAAACATGCAAACAAGAATTTCAGTTACACTATCGCAGCCAATCTAAAGTACACTATCGCAGCCAATCTAAAGTTCACAAGAAACAAAAATGCTGGAAATACCCAGCAGGTCTGGCAGTATGCAGAGAAACAAAGTTAATATTTCAGGTTGATGGCTTTTCTTCAGAAATGGAAGAAGTTAGAAACGCAAAATGTTTTAAGCAGATACTGAAACAGGGAAAAGGGGAGGTGGGGAAGGTCAAAAAGACAATTCTGTGATAGGTCCAAAGGCAGAAAGATTAAATAACAAAAGGGATGATGTTACTGGAACAATTAAGAAAGCAAAAGATTAGATGTCAATGTGTTTGGAAGAATAATCATTAAACCCTGTCAGAACAATATATGGGTAGAGGTTATGATTTGAAATTGCTGAACTTAATGTGGGATCTAGGAAGTCGCGAGTGTCTAATTGAAGGATGAATCGCTGTTCTTTGAGCTTATGTTAGGCTTCATTGGAAGTGTAGGAAAGCGAGGGCAGAGAGGGAGTGGGGTGACAGAGCCATTATCATAGGTCACAAAGAAGAGCCCCAAAAAGTGCATAATTTAATACTGTACTTATATGAAGTGAATTTAAAATAAAGATGAAGAGACTTTTAAAAAACAGCAATACGAGGGCGGCACGGCAGCGATTAGCACTGCTGCATCACGGCGCTGAGAACCCAGGTTCTACAAAAATGTTGATTTGATTACAGAGATTCGAGACTTGGATTCAGAAACGAACTAAACATTTGCAGATGATACAGGGGCGGTAGAATCAATGAGGCAGCTTAGAAATTAGAAAACAAGCTGGACAATCTGTGCCAGTAGAATATACAAATAACATTCCAAGCTGTTACAGTAAACTACAGCTCATATGAAGGACAAATGTACAACACACTCCACGAATGGTGCTGAAATCACCACAAAATTAAAATGATTTGACCAACAGACCACCAAAAGTAGAACAACGATCAAAGCTGAAAAATAGTTTTGTCAAAATAGTGGAACATATGACAGAGGAAGGCATGGTGAAATTGCATACTGCTTTCATCTGACTATTTCAAATACTGTATCCAACTCCCGTCACTGAGAATCAAAGGAGAAATACCATGAAGCTAATCCCTAGTGTTGGAGGATTGAGTTGAGGAAATACTGGAGAAACTTAGTTATTTAAAGCTGGAAAGGAGATATGTAAAAGTTGATCTTTAGAAGCAGATAAGATTGTCAGAGAATGGAAAAGAGAAGTTCAGAATATTACTTCAAATAGGACAAGAGGACACAGGTTCAAACCAGGAAAGTAATGCCTGTTAGCAAAATGTAGTTTCTCCAATGTGAACACATGGAATGAACTTGTGAATGAGAATAGTTCTTTGGTGAAACTGCACACCTGAAAAGCTGCAGTATAGTTTATGCTGTTTCCAACCATTACAAGGGTTTGTTCACTGGGAAAAAGTAACGGGTCAGCTTTATGCAGCTATCATATAAATATCCTGCTCCCACATATCGGTCCGAATAATAATACCTGCAGCTTTATTCACAATCTCCAGCAATTGTGCCATGGAGTGTTTCATCCCTTCCATTAGTTGGTGGGAAAGGCTTGTGGCGCAATGGGTAGTGTTCTTGCTTCTGAGCCAGAAGCTAAGAGTCAAGAGGATTTGATGGCCACACAAGGTGGGTACATAGTATTCAAAATGATCAGCCTGTAAATTCAAGAGTCCCCTGGTTACCCATGCTTGATGCAGAGCAGTGCCCCTCAAGCAATAACCTCTTATGAGAGGCTAGCGACCTGTTCCAGGAAAAACTAGCCCTGGAAATAGACACAAGCACATATTCTGTTCGCCTTTGATGTCCCAACATGGGAAAGGTTCTTATCTGGTAGTAAAACTCCACCATCTCACTCATTACATGGGAGGTCTATTGAACCTTTGAGGTTTTTTTAAATGGGACATGCATTCCCACCAAATACTTTACAAAAGGCACAGAACTAATTCAATGCATACTGTACCAGTAAACAAGCAGGAACCAATCCATCCTCCGTACTGTGTTCAGCATACTCCTTTAGGTCACCACTTTCCAATATAAAGGCTCTGCAAGTATTAGAAAGCTTTTCCTGCTGTAGATATCCTATAAGACGAGCACAATAAAGCTCAGTTTCTCACTGGTCTATACAGAAAGCGATACATCTTAACATGCAAGCTGTTGCAGACACTCTAACAATTAAATAACTGAGCATAAACTTGTACTATAAACATATAGAGGGAGATGGTGGTGGAGTATTAATGTCACTGGACTAGTAATTCAGCGACCCAGGGTAATACCTAAGGACTTTGGTTCAAATTCCACCGTGACTACTATGACTCTTCTCTGGAACTGCCCATTCAGTGACTTAATTGTCAACAGTTTCTCTCTCCACAGATGCTGCCAGACCTGCTGAGTTTATCCAGCATTTTCTATTCTGATTTGTTGTCCATCCCCAATTGCCCTTGAAAGTAGAGCCAATCACATTGCTGTGGATTTGGAGTCACACAGAGGTCAGACCAAGCAAGGACGGTAGATATTGTTCCCTAAAGGACATTAATGAACCAGATGGGTTTTTACTACAATCGATGCCAGTTCATGGTCACCAAGACTTGCTTTCAATTACAGATTTTAATTAGTTTTTCCAGCATTTTCTAATTTTAGTTTTCTAGCATCTGCAGTTGTTTACTTTTATTTTAATGGGTATCACAAATGGTGGCCTTGCCCACATAATATTCAAGAACAAAAACATAAAAGTCAGGATATAGGAAACAGGCAAGTCTCCACTCCTCAAACAAAAAAAATGTATCACCCATAGGAAATTAGGCTGACCACATTCAGAAGGGGCACGGCAGCTGGTAATTGTTCTGTGTCATGCATCTAGCTATTTCCAAGCCTGGTGGGTTACACCTGGGTCTGTCTACACCTGTGGAAAAATGGTCGCTTGCCACAGAGGCTGCCAGACCTGCCAAGTCTTTTCACCTTTTTCTATTTATATTTCCAAATCCAGTACAACCCTAAGCTGTCACCAATCACATCAGCACCTCAACTAGCTCTTCTCTTTCCCTGTCCCCAATATGCCGACCCTACACCAGCCTTTGCAACGGATATGTCTTCAGCAGCTTTACATGAAGGCAGAGCTTGTAGAAACGCATCCCACGGCACATCAATAATGAAAACTCTATCCTATACAAATCTCCTAGTATGCTTTAGTGCTTTGGTATGATGTCAAAATAATGTACATGTTGTATTAATGCAAACTCTATAGAATGTGCCATGACCTCTCATTTAAATATAATTTCAGATAAACTTCCAGTATAAACTACTCCCACCACATAGTTCAAATAACTTTCTTACCTATGAGAAGAAACTTAAAGATATTGTCAGTAGAATGAGCCAGCATGAACTTTTTGCATTATGTTCACTTGAGCTGAGCAAAGTAACCCAACAGCTCAATGATACATAATTTTCTTCCAAATTGTGCTACGTTGAGAGTCAGCAATTTGCTTCATTTATTATTAAGGTGAACATGCAACAGGCATACTGAACAATATTAAAATATAAAAAGGTTCAATTTCTTCTCCAAAGCACTGTAGGAATGTCCAATAAGAACTTAGACATAGGATCAGGAATGGGCCTCGCAATACAGTCTCTTCGGCAATTTAATTGAAACCCTTCACCAGATATTTATAGTTCTGTTAACTTATGCATAAATTTAATCAGGTGATTTTTCTTGGTGCCCCAGGAACCTAGCTCAGCAATCGTAAGTCTTGGATCTTCAAAGAAACCTAAACATTCAGTACAAGATCGCAATACAGGAACAAGGGAAATAAATTGCAGTATTTGGTATCTTATCAAATCTCCCCATGCATAAAAAATACTTCAAAGCATGGTCACTATTGTCATGTAATCAGTTAACCTTGTCTCAGTGGTAGAAAATTCTGGTTTAAGTCCTAATTCAGAGACATGAGCACATAATCTAGACTGGCACAGATCTGTGGAAGTACTCTTGCAGTTTCCATCTTGCAAACACGATGCTAAACCAAATACTCACCTGCCCTCTTAGGTGGATGTGAATTATCCCAATATTTATATTTCAGCCAATGTAATTAAAAACAGATTTTCTAATCAGGAGCTCGTTATTATTTCCGGGACCTGATGTATGTAGTCAGACTGGCATACTTCTTACATTATGGCACTAACTACACTCCAAAGTATATCATAGTAAATAACGTTTGGACATCAGAGGTTATGAAAGGAGCTACATAAATGCAAGTTGTTTCTTTTATATACTGCATGTAAAGGATACCAACAAAATTGTACATGTTTTTCTTCATAAGGAGACAAATATAATTAAACAACAGTCCTTTACACGGTTTGTGCTTCCATACAATGATCAGTGGGATGATTATACTATACAACAGGTTTTAGCATGCGTGATGCTCTGTGCCAATCATGAGACTCTGAATGAAGTCCTAGTGTGCAGAACAGGTGTTGTTGCCACACTCCTGTACTGCTGTGAAACCAGGAGTGCACATCAGTGACATGCATGTAAAAACAGTAGAGAAATTCCATCAGCAATGCCATCACCACATCCTTCAAATTCAATGGAGGACTGTCAAACACACACTAGTGTCCTTCTTGAAGCCAACTCCACACCATTCAGGCATAACTTCTCTAAAATCAATTGCAATGGACTGGACACTGTGCCCGGATGACCCATCAGGTCCTGTTTTGCCAACTCTCAAATGGCCAACGATCCGCAGAGGACAAAAAAAACATTGCAAAGTCATTCTGAAGCACTCTATGAAGCGCAGCATTGATATTAATGACTGGAATGAGCTAATTACCAATAGTTCAAAAAAAATCAAGCTTAGAGTCCTTAATGATGAGGCAAAGCAACTTCCGGTCGCGGCGATGCGGAGCTAAGCCGCGCGTTTCGGCAGTTCCCGCGACTACGGACTTTCGGGCTCTCCAGAGGAGCCCCAACGGAGCTGTTTTGATTTAAACCCGTGTGGGAAGGTGCAGTGAGGTCTCCCCTCACAACATATGGCAGAGATCAGCGGTGGAGCGACGAGGAAAGAGGCCCTGGAGCAGAGACCAAAACGAGGGGAAAAAGACAAGATGGCGGAGGGCGAGCAGCGTGGGGGCCAGACCAGCAGGAGTTCCTCAAGCGAAGTGTGGAGGAGCTGAAAAAGGAGGTGCTGGCGCCGATACTGTTGGCGATCGAGGGGCTGAAGGTGACCTAGAAGACCCAGGCGGTGGAGCTTCGTGTGGTGAATGAGAAAGTGAATACCAACGAGGACGAGATCCTGGGCCTGGCGGTAAAAATGGAGGCGCATGAGGCGGTGCACAGGAGGTGGGCCGAGAGAATTGAGGTCCTGGAGAACAGGTCGAGAAGGAATAATATCCGGTTTCTGGGTCTTCCCGAAGGAGTGGAGGGAGCTGATGCCGGGGCGTACGCGTGTACGATGCTCCATTCGCTGATGGGTGCGGAGGCCTCTCCGACCCCCCTGGAGCTGGAAGGAGCTCATCGGGTCCTGGCAAGGAGACCCAAGGCAGATGAGCCGCCAAGGGCGATAGTGGTAAGGTTCCACCGCTTCGCGGACAAAGAAAGTGTGCTGAGATGGGCCAAGAAGGTGCGGAGCAGTAGATGGGAGAACGCGGTGATCCGAGTATACCAGGATTGGAGAGCGGAGTGGCAAAGAGGAGCGCTGGCTTCAACCGGGCCAAGGCGGTGCTGCATTAAAAAAAAGTCAAGTTCGGCATGCTGCAGCCTGCGCGACTGTGGGTTACTTATCAGGACCGACACCATTATTTTGAAATGCCAGAAGAGGCTTGGACCTTTAGTCAGATGGAAAAACTGGACTCGAACTGAGGAGATGTGGTTGTACAGGGGGTTGTAAATATGGGTAAAGAATATTGCATGAGTGGGATGATGGATGGGGATGTGGGTAGAGTTCTGGTTAAAATTTCTAAAATTTCCTTTTTTCTTTTCTGTAGACAAGATGATGATGATGGGGAATGTGAGCGTTGGTGGTGGAGGGAGGTGAGACTCGGGGATGAGGGAACTGGGATAATGGCTGCAATAGGAGCTGTGCCATAGGGGGCGGGGCTGGCTCAGGAAAAGCCCGGGGGGGGGAGATGGAGGAAGGTAAGGAGGAGAGACTCCCACACGGGGAGATCAACGGGAAGGCGGGGGAAGCCGGGGTCAGCAGACTCACGGAGGTAATATAGGGGGAGCAAAAGGGGGGGGGGGGGGGGAAAGAGAGTTTAGGGTTGCTGCTGCACTGTCCGAGGGGGCACTGAAAATGGAAGAGGTGGTCAGGGCGGGGGTCCCCCACCTGGGGGACTGGAGGGTGCAGGAGGCACAAGCACGGGACTGGCCTAAGATAGGAGATGGCTAGTCGGCTGTGGGGGGTAACCCCCCAATCCGGCTGATCACGTGGAATGTGAGAGGCCTAAATGGGCCGGTTAAGAGGGCCCGAGTGTTCGCGCACCTAAAGGGACTGAAGGCAGACGTGGTCATGCTTCAGGAGACACATCTGAAGGTGGCAGATCAGGCCAGGTTAAGGAAGGGATGGGTGGGACAAGTGTTCCATTCGGGGCTGGATGCGAAGAATAGAGGGGTGGCAATACTGGTGGGAAAGGGGGTGTCGTTTGTGGCCAAGAACATAGTAGCGGACAAGGGAGGTCGATACGTGATGGTGAGTGGTAGATTGCAGGGGACGGAGGCGGTACTGGTGAATGTATATGCCCCAAACTGGGACGATGCTGGATTCATGAAACGGATGTTGGGGCGTATTCCGGACCTGGAGGTAGGGAGTTTGATAATGGGTGGGGGTTTTAACATGGTGCTGGACCCACCATTAGATCGTTCCAGATCTAGGACGGGGAAGAGGCCGGCTGCAGCCAAGGTGCTTAGAGGGGTTTATGGATCAGATGGGGGGAGTAGATCCGTGGAGATTTGCCAGGCCTTTGGCCAGAGAATTTTCTTTTTTCTCCCACGTTCATAAGGCCTACTCCCGGATAGATTTTTTTCAGACCTTGCCCCGCACTGGGTGGAGCTGGAGTTGGGGGAGGAGAGGGACCAACACCCGTTGTGGAGGTTGGATGTGGGACTGCTGGCAGACAAGGAAATGTGCGGGAGAATGCGGGTGTATTGAAAGGTATCTGGAGGCTAACGACAATGGGGAGGTGCAGGTGGTAGTAGTATGGGAGGCGCTGAAGGCAGTGGTCAGGGGAGTTTATCTCCATCAGGGTGAAGAGAGAGGGCAGGGAAAGGGAAAGGTTAGTGGGGGAGATTTTAAGGGTGGACAGGAGCTATGCAGAGGCTCCGGATGAGGGACTACTCAGGGAGAGATGAAGTCTCCAGACGGAGTTCGACCTGTTGACTACAGGGAAGGCAGAGGCACAGTGGAGGAATGCACAGGGGGCGATAAACGAATATGGGGAGAAGGCTAGCCGGATTCTGGTACACCAGTTCCGTAAGAGGTTGGCAGCGAGGGAAATAGGTGGAGTCCAAGATGGCTGGGGAACTACGGTGCGGAGGGCAGGGAAAGTATAGGTCCCAGCCCCCAGGGGGAAAAGAGGGGATGCGGCGATTCTTGGATCAGTTGAGGTTCCCAAGGGTGCAGGAGGTGGCTGGTTTGGGGGCGCCAATTGGGGTGAAGGAGCTGGTTAAAGGACTGGGGAGCATGCAGGCAAGGAAGGCCCCGGGGCCGGATGGATTCCCGGTGGAGTTCTACAGGAAATATGTAGACCTGTTAGCCCCGTTGCTGGTAAGGACCTTCGATGAATCAAGGGAGGGGGGGATCCTGCCCCCGACAATGTCGGAGGCGACGATCCCTTTGATCTTGAAGCGGGATAAGGACCCACTGCAATGTGGGTCGTATAGACCGATCTCGCTCCTTAATGTAGATGCTAAGTTGCTGGCAAAAATGTTGGCCATGAGCATTGAGGACTGTGTCTCGGGGGTGATTCATGAGGACCAGATGGGATTCGTAAAGGGTAGGCAGTTAAATACTAACGGTTTGGGTTCGGGGGAGGGTTTATCAGTTGGGTTAAGCCCCGGTATAAGGCCCCGGTGGCGAGTGTGGTCACGAACCGGCGGAGGTCGGAGTATTTCCGGCTGTATCGAGGGACGAGGCAGGGGTGCCCCCTGTCTCCTCTGCTGTTCGCATTAGCAATTGAACCTTTGGCCATGGCGTTAAGGGAGTCGGGGAAATGGAAGGGGGTGGTTCGAGGAACATTGAGTGTCGCTGTACGCAGACGACCTGTTGCTGTATGTGACGGATCCAGTGGAGGGGATAGTTGAGGTTATGCAGATCCTACAGGAGTTTGGAGACTTTTCGGGCTGTAAGCTCAATGTGGGAAAGTGAGCTCTTTGTGATCGATCCGGGTGACCAGGGAAGAGGGATAGACGTCCTACCGTTGAGGAGAGCGGAAAGGAGCTTTCGATACTTGGGGATTCAGGTAGCTAGGAGCTGGGGGGCACTGCACAAACTTAATTTGTCGCGGTTGGTGGAACAGATGGCGGACTTTAAAAGGTGGGACATGTTGGCACTCTCGCTGGCGGGTAGGGTACAGTCGGTTAAAATTTGTGGTCCTCCCGAGATTTCTTTTTGTATTCCAATGCCTCCCAATTGTGATCACTAAGGCCTTTTTTAAGAGGGTAAGCAGGAGCATTACGGGATTTGTGTGAGCAAGCAAGACCCCGAGGGTAAGGAGGGGGTTCTTGGAGCGTAGCAGAGATAGAGGAGGGTTGGCGTTGCCGAATTTGGATGGTTACTATTGGGCAGCCAACGTGGCAATGATCCGTAAGTGGGTGATGGAGGGAGATGGGGCGGCGTGGAAGAGGTTGGAGATGGCGTCCTGCAAAGGAACAAGACTGGGGGCGCTGGTGACGGCACCGCTGCCGCGCTCGCTGACAAGGTATACCACGACCCCGGTGGTGGCGGCAACGCTAAGGATCTGGGGGCAGTGGAGACGGCATAGGGGTGCGACGGGAGCCTCGGTGTGGTACCCAATTAGAGACAACCATCGGTTTGTCCCAGGAAGGATGGACGGGGGGTTTCAGAGCGGACATTGGGTAGGGATTAGACGAATGGGGGACCTGTTCATTGACGGGACGTTTGCGAGCTTAGGGGCGCTGGAGGAGAAGTTTGGGCTACCCCCGGGAAACGCCTTCAGGTACATGCAAGTGAGGGCGTTTGTGAGGCGGCAGGTGAGGGAATTTCCGCTACTCCCGGCACAGGTGATTCAAGATAGGGTGATTTCGGGCGCATGGGTCGGGGAGGGCAAGGTGTCGGCGATATACCAGGAGATGAAAGAGGGGGAGGCTTTGGTAGAGGAGCTGAAGGGTAAATGGGAGGAGGAGTTGGGGGGAGGAGATTGAGGAGGGGCTATGGGCTGATGCCCTAAGTAAGGTTAATTCCTCTTCCTCGTGTGCCAGGCTTAGCCTGATACAATTTAAGGTGGTACATAGAGCGCATATGACGGGGGCGAGGCTGAGTAGGTTCTTTGGGGTGGAGGACAGATGTGGGAGGTGCTCAGGAAGTCCGGCGAACCATGTCCATATGTTTTGGTCATGTCGGGCACTGGAGGGGAGTGGCAGGAACAGTATCTAAGGTGGTGAAAGCCCAGGTCAAGCCAATCTGGGGACTAGCACTATTTGGAGTAGTGGACGAGCCGGGAGTGCAGGAGGCGAAAGAGGCCGGCATTTTGGCCTTTGCGTCCCTAGTAGCCCGGCGAAGGATCTTGGTAATGTGGAAGGAGGCAAAGCTCCCCAGCGTGGAGGCCTGGATAAATGATATGGCTGGGTTTATCAAGTTGGAAAGGATAAAGTTTGCCTTGAGGGGGTCTGTGCAGGGGTTCTACAGGCGGTGGCAACCGTTCCTAGACCATCTCGTGGAGCATTAGAGGAAGGTTGGACAGCAGCAACAGCAACCCGGGGGGGGGGGGGGGAGAAGAGAGAGAAACAGCGGTTGGGGGGGGGGGGGGGAGGGGAGGTTTTCTGGGGGGCATTTGAGCAAGAAAACACATGGTAGGATCCGGAAACTGACATGTACGGGAAGAAGCCACTGTACAAAGTTTTGTATCTTATTGACTTGCCATGTTCATGTCTTGCCACGCGAGTTCTTTTTTCTTTTTTTTGTTACGGGGGGGGGGGGGGGTTTGTTTGTAAGGCAGAAAATATTGTTATTGAGAAATTCTTAATAAAAACATATTTTAAAAAATAAAAATAAATGATGAGGCAAAGCAGAAAGAAAGTAAGCAAATTCCACACTCCAGATGTAACACCCTGTTCAATGTATCCAAGATCCACATGTCAAAAAAGTCTGCTTAGTTTTATGAAGATCCAGTGGAAACAAGCAAGCTGATGTCATCCTTAAATCAAAGGACAGCTGCCAATGGCCAATCATGAGGAGTTTCTGATATCCGCTCGCTGTCTAATGGAACTGTTTAATGACCAAATAATTTTCAAGACCAATTAAAAATCGTCTTTCTGGAGCTCAAAGCATGGAAAGGAAAAGCCACCTGGATTTCTTCACATCCAAAAAAGATCCAAGATGACAACCCACAAAGGAAAATAGGAATAGAGTAAACCCTCAGCCAAATTAATTTGATAACTGACCTTTGAAGACATTTACACAAAAACAATCCATCCATGACTTAAGGTAACATTCACATGCAATACCTTCTTTAAATACAAACTGCAGTCAAATTTAGTTGATCTAAAAGGCCTGTTGTGAAGCAGGCTAAGAAAATGTTCACCCATGCCGCAAAACCATGTGAAGCAAAGTCAACACAATGGTATAGATAGAAACTGGGGGGGCTGTCATTAGATGACACTCCGTTCAGGCAAGAAGAAAGTGAAAATATCCCGTCAGAGAACCAGACATTCGACAACACAATTAAATCGAGGTATACCCTCATGTTCCGGGGACTGCGATTCAATTTTACGACAGGAAAAATGTTGAAGTAACTTGGAATAAGTTGTGATCAAAGGTGACTCATTAATAAACCGTTATCGATGGGCAGCTTCAGGAGACGCGGCTGGTATCCCGCCCACTTCAACCTGCCAAAGAAATGTTCACCGCCGGTCTGACCGGTTCCTCATCAGCACCGCCCAGTCAGGCGAAGCGCAGCCAGCCTCCTCTCCAGGCCCCACTTACCCAGGACGAGTCGCGCTATGTCGGATGGCAGCAGCATGCTGGCGGAATGAGCCGCGGGGCGCCAGAGGGTGGCCGGGAGCCGCGGCCTCGCTTCCCTCCGTTCTTCGCGGCTCACTCACATCCGAGAGCGATTGCCAGCGGAAAATGGCGCGTAAAAAAAAAACACGGCTGCGCTCATCTCCATCGGACGGAAGTGAGGGCGCAACAGGATGCGTTGTGGGAGGTGTAGTTCAAGGGACTACAGATCCCAGAGTGCCGCGCGGCTCCCGGGCATGCGTGTTGGCTGACTGAGGGGTGACGTGAGTGGGATACCTCCACCTGCAACTCTCCTCCAACGTGAGTTTCAGCAGCGATTCCGGTGCGCCTGTGACTCTGCTTTAAATGGAGTTTGATTCTGGCCCCCGGTCGTGTGCAGAGTTTAGTTGCTGTGAGTGCGCGGCCCTGTCCAACTAATGCTGCGTTGTGATGGCGGGCACGTTGTGGCTGTCTGCCGGCCCGGGCGCTGTGTCGCTCGCAGACAGGGAGGATAACAGGACCAGGTCCGCTGGGGTGACTACAGCTGGGGTGAACTAGAATAACATGGAGAGTCGCGCCCAGCCAGCGGGAGATGTATGATCTGCAATTTGATTCGTTTGGTTTAGGATTTAAATGTGCGGGTTTCCCGCTGAATTTTAACTGCCAGCGGGAGGCTCACTCGCTTTCGCTGCTGGCGGGAGCGGAAGGTCAGGGCGGGCGCTGATTGGTTTATCCAAGTCTTTGACTTGGCCACTGTGTATTCCCGACAAAGTGTCTCAGTGTTTGGTGTCTTCTCAAATGAACCATTTCCGTTCCGGTTCATCGCAAGCCAGAGATTCCTCGATTGTATTTATCAAAGTACGAAGTCTTACAACAACAGGTTAAAGTCCAACAGGTTTGTTTCGATGTCACTAGCTTTCGGAACGCTGCTCCTTCCTCGGGTGAATTTATCAAAGGTGATGGAGATCTTGCCTCCTGGTCGAAGAAACATAGAAAATAGGACCACAAGGAAGTCATTCGGCCCTTTGAGCCTGCTCCGCCATTCATCATGATCATGGCTGACCATTCAACTCAAAAGCCTGATCCCTTTCGCACAAGAGGCAGTGAGGGGCCCACATGGCCTCTTTTAGGAAAGGCTCACCACATTTCCACCTGATCAATTAACTGGACAGGGGTGGGCCTTTCTTGTGATCAAGGCCAGCAGCTCTGTTGAACGGCTGCAGTGCTGGAAAGCAGTGGCTACTCTTGGTATGACACCCACCCAAGACTTGGGATCATTGCTGGATCCCAGGCCACAGCTAAATGATGGAGGGAGGTGGGTTGGCAGCAAGGAGAATGGCACTCAGCAGCCCCATGCCAATGCTGAGTCCCTTGATCAGCTGCTGAATGCCATTGTGAGGGTGCCCTCTGGGAGCCCGCAAACAATCCTGTACGGGTTACTTGTGCTTCCCGCATGGAGATTCCCCCCCCTTAATACCAGTGACAGTTGCAACATGAGGTTCTGAAGTGAGCATTAATTGGCCACTTAAGGGTCTCTGGTGTTAGCAACACTCTGACTTACTCAGGGCAGAGGCGGAAAGACCACTGGGTTCCCACCTGCCATACTTCAGTCTGTTTACATGTCCTTCACCTCCATCCCACTAAATTGCCCATGGGGCATTAAACTCCACTCGGGCGGCTGAGATGTTTTGTAGTAAGTTCTCTGTAGAGCATTTGTTTGAGAGTCTGGTGTTAAGCATATCAATTACTTGTCCTGCCCATTGGAGCTGGTTTTGTGTGATTATCACCTCCATGGTGGCTTGGGATTGGACACTGCTGTTGGACTGCCTTTCTTGCCACTGTATTTGAAGTATCTTGGGGAAGGCATCACTGATGGCATTTCTCCAGTGCTTTTGAGATATCTGCTGTAGGTTGTCTGAGTGTCCTGAAGCATTTAGGGAAGTCTGGTAAACCATGACCTTAGTCTCAGGTTTGAAATTCTGGGCCTCAATATTCTTTTCTTCAGACGGCCGTAGGGTGAGCTGGCAAATTAGAAACAATTATGAATTTTGTTGTCTGTGTCTGCCTTTGCTGAGCAGAGCTCTGAACAACATGTAGAAAACCACCCTCATTTTGAGGTTTCCGGGGTGGTAGTCCCAAACAAAAACAGTTGGGATTTGTGCACCACCTTTTACATAATAAAATGTCCCAAGGCACTCCATAGGAGCGTTATCAAATATAATTTCACAACAAACCACATAAAGGACAGATTCCGAGGTGGTAGAGGGATTCAGGAAGAATATTCCATGCCTAAAATGATTCAACATGGTTTTTAGAGGAATGTTAGGAATTATATTTGTGATTAATAAAAAGGAAAGTGCAGAGCTGTACTAAACCAAGGGAGCTGTGCTTATTGGAGTAGCTCAGGAGTCAAAATGACTTCTCTTTTTTTATACATTTCGAGTACCCAATTCATTTTTTTCAATTAAGGAGCAATTTAACGTGGCCAATCCACCTACCCTGCACATTTTTGGGTTGTGGGGGCGAAACCCACGCAAACACGGGGAGAATGTGCAAACTCCACACGGACAGTGACCCAGAGCCGGGATCGAACCTGAGACATCGGCGCCGTGAGACAGCAGTGCTAACTACTGTGCCACCGTGCTGCCCGAGTTCTCATTTTTAACAAATCATTGTCAGACTATGCAGTGTCAGCTCCATAATTTGAACATCTATTTCCACATTCTCCCATTCTTCAGAACCACTTTCTTCCATTTCAGCCCTTCAGCGCTGAAACTGTTAGACATGCTTTTGTGGTCTCCAGACTCATTACTCACTTTACTGTTCACTGATCTTAACTCCATAATCTACAATTTGTCCAAAACCATGCCTCATGGACTCTATCCTATAGTTAAATTCTGCTCTCCCATCATTCCTCCTCACCCACCTATATTGGCTCCATGTCTCCAATAATTAAATTAAAACTTTTTCATCCTTGGGTTTAAGTATACCCAGGGTTCGCCTCACAATATTTTCTATGCAATGCCTTCTTCCGATTCTGCTCTACAGTGCATCCCTCTTCCTCTTGGGGCAGGGAGGCAGAGAAGGAATGGTGGACATGGCAGGAAGGAGAGAAGAGTTGGGAACGGAAAGAGGAAAAATAGAATGGGAGGAGGAATAGGGAAGGAGGAAAGTAAGAATGGAGGATGGAAGGAGAGGGTGGAAAGTTTGGATCATCCTGCCCTTGCCCCCGTTGTTGGTGTATCTGCAGCTTCTGCTGTTTCCTGGCATCCTTGCTGTATTTCGTACTGTTGAGGGTGAGTCCACCACCGATTTTCCACGATGGGGTCCGCCTCAAGAGAGGAAAGTGTGTTTTCTTCACAAAGGAAGTTACATACTTTGATATCGTGTGGATCAGGACGGACTACGCCCGGTAGAGGAGAAGGTGTGGGTGATTAGGCAAACCCCCACTCCAGAAAATGCGATAGTTACAGTTGTTCTTGGGTCTCGTAAACTATTATCTCGTAAGTTTATTCCTCGCTAGCATCCATCCTCAGCCCTTGCATTGCAACACCAAGAATGGGTGCGGAGAACGCCTCAGAAGGAAGCTTTTGCCAGGGTAAAGCAGCAGCTGTCCAGATTATTTACTCATTACGACTCCTCTAAGCTGCTTTTGCACTTTGGTAGGAAGAATGGAGGCATAGACTATTGTCTATTTGGGAAAAGACTTAGGAAATCAGAAGCACAAAGGGACTTGGGAGTTCTAGTTCAAGATTCTCTTAATAAGGTTAACGCGCAGGTTCAGTCGACAGTTAGGAAGGCAAATGCAATGTTAGCATTCATGTCGCGAGGCTAGAATACAAAATCAGGGATGTATGAGGCTCTGGTCAGACCCCATTTGGAATATTGTGAGCGGTTTTGGGCCCTGTAGCTAAGGATGGATGTGCTGGTGTTTGAAAGGGTCCAGAGGAGGTTCACAAGAATGAACCCTGGAATGAAGATCATGTCATATGAGGAGTGGTTGTGGACACTGGGTCTGTATTCATTGTATCACAAACCCACTCAAGTCGACCTACAACACAGACTATGCTGAGAGACTCTGCCGTCGCACCTCTCTCACGCTTCCCAACCACCTCGTCCGCCAGCTCTACAGCAGACGACGCAACCTGGAAACCAAGATAGAGGCCATGTTCTCAACTTGCGCTCAGGATGCAGCAGACCAGCTGCGGAACACCGCCAAACAGATGAGACAACAATACTATGCCACCTATATGCACACCAAGAACAGAAAGCTTGAGAAACTTGGCATCACCACCGGCAGCAACCAAGCCACCCCCGGTGTCACAGCAGAAAACAATACAGGGAAATCTATTGTCAACTTGTCAGACTACACCCTTCAACCAGACGAAATCGAAGTCCTCAGCAGAGGGCTCAATTTCTGCACCACCACCAAAATGGACCCCATCAGTCTTGCGGCAGACACGGAGGAATTAATCAGGCGAATGAGGCTCCGGGAATTCTTCCACAGACCCCAAGAGACCAACAGCGAACCCAAGCAGACTATCAATGAACCGGAACAGCAGACCGAGAGATCTGCGGTGCGGCAACCGAAGAAGAAAAAGTCGAATTGGACCCCTCCGGAAGGCCGCTGCCTTAGACTCGACATGTATGCTCAAGCCGTCAGGAGTCGCGTCAATGCCAGACTCATCAGTCGCATTCACAAGACAGCCCCGAACGTCACCCAAGCACAACGCAATGCCATCCGCGCTCTCAAGACCAACCACAGCATCGTCATCAAACCAGCAGACAAAGGAGGGGCCACTGTCGTACTGAACAGAACGGACTACTGCAAAGAAGTATACCGACAACTGAACAACCAAGAACACTACAGACAGTTACCCGCAGATCCGACCAAGGAACACATCCGCCAACTTAACAGACTGATCAAGACCTTGGATCCAGATCTTCAGAGCACCCTACGTGCTCTCATCCCACGTACTCCCCGCATTGGAGATCTCTACTGCCTCCCGAAAATACATAAGGCCAACACACCAGGCCGCCCTATCGTTTCAGGCAATGGGACCTTGTGTGAGGACCTCTCTGGCTACATCGAGGGCATCTTGAAACCCATTGTACAAGGTACGCCCAGCTTCTGTCGCGACACGACGGACTTCCTACGGAAACTCAGCACCCATGGACCAGTTGAACCAGGAACATTCCTCGTCACAATGGACGTCTCGGCACTCTACACCAGCATCCCCCATGACGACGGCATTGCTGCAACAGCCTCAGTACTCAACACCGACAACTGCCAATCTCCAGACGCAATTCTGCAACTCATCCGCTTCATTCTGGATCACAACGTCTTCACCTTCGACAACAAGTTCTTCATCCAGACGCACGGAACAGCCATGGGGACCAAATTCGCACCCCAATACGCCAACATCTTCATGCACAAGTTTGAACAGGACCTACTCACCGCACAGGACCTTCAACCGACGTTATACACCAGATACATCGATGACATTTTTTTCCTTTGGACCCACGGCGAAGAATCACTGCAACGACTACACAATGACATTAATAAGTTCCATCCAACCATCAGTCTCACCATGGACTACTCTCCAAAATCAGTTGCATTCTTGAACACACTCGTCTCCATCAAGGATGGTCACCTTAGCACTTCGCTTTACCGCAAACCCACGGATAACCTCATGATGCTCCACTTCTCCAGCTTCCACCCTAAACACATTAAAGAAGCCATCCCCTATGGACAAGCGCTCCGTATACACAGGATCTGCTCAGACGAGGGGGAGCGTAACAGACATCTACAGACGTTGAAAGAAGCCCTCGTACGAACGGGATATGGCACTCGACTCATCGATCGACAGTTCCAACGTGCCACAGCGAAAAACCGCACCAACCTCCTCAGAAGACAAACATGGGACACAACCGACAGAATACCCTTCGTCGTCCAGTACTTTCCCGGAGCGGAGAAACTACGTCATCTTCTTCACAGCCTTCAACACGTCATTGATGACGATGAACATCTTGCCAAGGTCATCCCCACACCCCCACTACTTGCCTTCAAACAACCGCGCAACCTCAAACGAACCATTGTTTGCAGCAAACTACCCAGTCTTCAGAACAGTGACCACGACACCACACATCCCTGCCATGGCAATCTCTGCAAGACGTGCCAGATCATTGACATGGATACCACTATTACACGTGAGAACACCACCCACCAGGTACGCGGTACGTACTCGTGCGACTCGGCCAACGTTGTCTACCTCATACGCTGCAGGAAAGGATGTCCTGAAGCGTGGTACATTGGCGAGACCATGCAGACGCTGCGACAACGAATGAACGGACATCGCGCAACAATCACCAGGCAGGAATGTTCCCTTCCAGTCGGAGAACACTTCAGCAGTCAAGGGCATTCAGCCTCTGATCTCCGGGTAAGCATTCTCCAAGGCGGCCTTCAGGACGCGCAACAACGCAGAATTGCCGAGCAGAAACTTATAGCCAAGTTCCGCACACATGAGTGCGACCTCAACCGGGACCTGGGATTCATGTCACATTACATTCATCCCCCACCATCTGGCCTGCAAAATCCTACCAACTGTCCTGGCTTGACACAATTCACACCTCTTTAACCTGGGGTTACCCCATCTCTGGATCTGTAAGGATTTAATCACCTGCTAATGCTCGCATTCCAAGCATTGTTTGGCATCTTTGAATTTGTCTATATATGTGTTTCTGGAACATACCTCTTCATTCACCTGAGGAAGGAGCAGCGCTCCGAAAGCTAGTGACATCAAAACAAACCTGTTGTTCTTTAACCTGGTGTTGTAAGACTTCGTACTGTGCTCACCCCAGTCCAACGCCGGCATCTCCACATCATGTATTCATTGAAGTTTAGAAGGATGAGAGGGGACCTTATTGAAACTTACAGGATACTGAGAGGCCTAGATAGAGTGGACGTGGAGAGGGTGGTTCCACTAGTAGGAAAAACTAGAACCCGAGGGCACAGCCTCAGACTGAAGGGATGATCCTTTGAAACTGAGATGAGGAGGAATTTCTTCAGCCAGAGAGTGGTGAATCTGTGGAACTCTTTGCCACAGAAGGCTGTGGAGGCCAAATCACAGAGTGTATTTAAGACAGAGATAGATAGGTTCTTGATTAATAAGGGGATCAGGGGTTATGGGGAGAAGGCTGGAGAATTGGGATGAGAAACATATCAACGATGATTGTATGGTGGGGCAGACCTGATAGACTGAATGTCCTAATTCTGCTCCCATGTCTTATGGTCTAAAACTACTTTTTTGAAACAAGCCATTCAGATGGTACCTCTGAAACATACTTCAAATGTGACTTTTTTCAGTTTTGAATGCAGCACCTGCAGTTTTGCTTAAAGCAGGACTGCATCAGCCTTCCTTTCCATCTGTTTTATAGTTCATAACTGTTGTAGTTAATAAGATCTTGTAGTTTATATATAAAGTTTGGAATTTTGAATTTATGAATGATGGGAATAAATTCTAATTGTCATATTTTTCATTTATCACATTTAAAAGGAACTATTTAAATTTTGGTTTGACAGAACAGTTATCTGTAATGCCTTTCGCAATAGGAAATGTGAGTTGTAACATTTGTTTAGTTTTATGCTTAAATATTTGTGTAAACGATCTTGTGTAGACATGATTTAAGACAGTGAAATTGCAACTTAGCCATTAAATAGCTTGAGTAAACTGGCTTTGGAGATGAGCAGGAACTGTTGGTAGTTCACAATGTTAGACCATGACATTTTGCCATATAATGCTACAATGTGAACTACATAGCAATATTAAATGTGTTTCTCAAACATTTTCAATCAAGGAAGTGCCCTTTTTAACAGTCTGTCGCCCCAGAGTGCAACCTGAATCTGATGGTCTGATTTAATTCAATGTTGGCACGGTTGAAGGAAGTTTGAAGGGGCAATCTTGCTGGAAGTAAGAGGAGGCCCAATAAATCTCAATCCTTATACAAGTCTTGTTTCATCTTCTAATTTCGGATAAGAATCTGACTTCGGTTTTTGAGGATGTAAGGAGTGTACATACAAACACACGAATTAGGAGCATGAGTCGGCCACTTGGCCCTTCAAGCCTTCTCATGGCTGTTCTAATTGTAACCTCACCCCAACATTCCTGCCTACCCCAAAAGTTTTAACCCCCTTGTTAATCAAGAATTGATCTATCTCTGCCTTAAAAACATTCAAAGACTCTGTTTCCACCGACCTTTGAGGAAGAGAGTTCCAGAGATCCATGACCTTCGGAGAAAAAAAAATGTGTCTTCAATTACTGTCCCCTTATTTTCAAACAGTGTGGAGGAAATTTGAGTTACATTTGAGTATAAGTATCAGTGTGCATGGTAGTTTCACCATTGTACCATAACTGATTATTTAAGATAGTGTAGTTATTAAGTATTAATTTTCTTTGATTTTTGTGTTGCAAAATTATTTTGCTTTAAATGGTGAACCTTGCCGTAGCATTCCTTTGTTAAATACCTGGATTCTACTGAGATCATAACAATACACCAAAAGCAAAGCTGGAAATCCGAAATAAAAACTGAAATGCTGGAACAACTCGGCAGGTTTAGGATCTGTGGAGAGAAACAAAGGGTGGAATTTTCCCCAAAATCGACTTAAGTGTCTTTGCGGGTGGGGAAACCAGCGCGAGTACCATTGCAATTCTCCCACATTTAATCATTTATTTTCGAACATGGAGAGATTCTCACTGAATTCTCCCACACTTCGAACGTTTATTTGAAGTGTGGACCTAAAGATGCCGGCAAGACCAGATCCTCTGAGACCAGGGGGTCCTTTAAAAAGGACGGCCAGATCTCCAGACAACCCTACAACCATCCCCTACAAGTGACTGAAGCCGCACTATGTGGTTGCCAAATGCCTTCCCCTTCACGGCCCTCCTATGGTGCTGGCACCCTGGCTGTGCCAATTTGGCACTGCCAGGTAGCAGAGCACTTCACTGCCCTGTTCCCAACCACCTGGGGCCAATAGACTTTGAGCCCCACGTCGTGGTCATCATGCCATGGTCTCCGTTCATGGAGACCAATAGTGATTCCTGCTGGTCTCCGGCTGAATGGGCGAGGCAGAGAATCCTGGGAGATTCTGGTTTCAGACAGATCGCGTAGGGCCGTTCGGGGCCTGGCGCAAATATCGTTTTGGGGCTTCCCTGCGATTCTCATGGGCGCAACATGGCTGGAAAATCACCCCCAAAGTAACCATTTCAGTCCAATGATTTTCAGGGATCTGATGAAAGATACTGTCTGACTTGCTGAGTGTTTCCAGAATTTTCTATTTTCACTACATTTCTGTAAGATCATTGAAGTAGAAAACAATCCCATCTATTTCACAAATCTGTGCTCCAATGGGCCATGTGCTTTTTGTTTTCCCCTCTTGTCTGTGGAAGGAACTGTTAACTTCCGCAGCAGCTTAGCCTGAGAATGAAAATGGTAACAGAAACCCTGTGTCCAATGTGCCAAGTTACAGTACATTAAATCTTCAGTTCGCATGTCAACAAAAGCATAGTTTCTATCTTTTCATGGGTTGATGGTTTTTAAAAATTAAATGTGTAAGTTCTTGTTCATTTTTAATTGATAGGATCCATTCCACTGCTCTTCAAAGGAACCATGAGCCTTATACTTCATGACCTCTACCTTTGCTGTCGCCAATTTGACAATGACAAGGCTACAGAGAGAAAGGTAATAATGTCTATCTCATTTAATTTTTTTGTAAAGTACGGAAGACACTTGGGACATTGAGTTAAAAATTAAAAGCTTGACAGTCAATTGCACTCAGTGCTGCCAATTGTTTGAATGTTATTTTTTGTTGTGTTATATATTTTTTTGTTCCCTTGCCTTGTCTGAAGCTTCTTCATTCAGTTTTTCTCTCTTGCTCTCGCTATTTGTTTCTTCTGCTCTCTCCTGGTTTCTACCCTGGCAGGAATTAAGAGGCTCAGCATCTCAATGTTGAACTGTCATACGGAGGACTAATATGCAGCAACTCTCTTGCTTGGTTTTGTGATTTTAATCCATAGATTGAATGCATACATTGTAGTTTGTACACTGTCTGTCACTGGGCTAATTGTGGCTTTAACACCTTGTTTCTTTTTTTTTAGAAAGAAATAGAAAAATTTAAACGTCTTATTCGAACACCAGAAGCTATTGAGCAGTTGGACCGAAATTCTGAATCAAAAAGTCCAAAACAGTTGAACTGGGATGCAGTTTTTAGGTAAATTTTTCAAATGTCCCTTTGTAAAAAATAGTGGATGCCTTATCAAGTATCAGAAGCCTTCTATTACAGAGCAAGTACTCAACTACAAAATATATTTCAATGCATATAACAAAACAAAGAACAATACAGCCGTAGACCAACCGCCTTCCATACCCCGTCTGTTCATGTGCCTAAGTTTTAAAGGTAGATTTGTGCTCTGGAAAGGTGCAAATTTGTACTGTTGTCAACACTTTTTGAAATATATGAAAAACTTGGTTGTGCTTTATTTTATCGCGGCATTGATAGCGAGTTCATCAGGATTTCATGTGTTTCTGGAGCAGCCACCCAGCTCACTCCAAAGGGTACATCAAGTTCTGCATGAGATTATGAATTGTATTCCTTAGTCTCTTTTCTCCTGAAGTCAGTGATAAGAATTTTTTTGTCCCCTCAAAATATCTTGACATTAAAATGGAAAGTCACTTTTTTAATGCAGCATGCTGAAATGAGCTATACTGTTCCTTAATAAATGTATGTTTGTCCTTCTCTAGTGATGTGTGTGCACAAAGTTTCCAGATAATGTGGAGAGGATTCTGCAGAATAAAGCACAGTACGGTGTAATGGCCATTTCCCATTCAATTGTAGAGATTGAAAGCCTACACTTGTTGTATTGTCCATCAATTCTAGAACCACAACCTGATGTGGCTTTAGTTTCTTAACATTTGTAGTTTAGTTACACAGAATTTCACAGAAATTGTAAAACAAATCTGCATATTGAGCCCAACATGTACATGTTGATGATTATCCTTCTTGCAAGCAATAATCCTCGCCTCAAATGTCCAATTTGTTGCTATATCCCTTTATTTAATCGAGGGGAAAGTGTTGTCCAATAAAATGTAAGATAATTGGACTTTGATTTTTTTTTTCCTACTATGCTTCTGTTTTGTTTTACATCTACAAGTTGCCTGTGTTCTAGGTTTCTTCAAAGGTACATCCAGAAAGAAACTGAATGTCTCCAGGCAGCCAACCCCAATGTATCAGCAGCTACCCAAGCCAACAGGCAAAAGAAAATGCAGGAAATCGGCAGTATCATGAAATATTTTATCCGATGGGCCAATAAAAGTGAGCATAACTAAAAGGTTTACATTTTCTTCCATATAAACTAAGACTATACTTAAAATTACTAAATCTTTGAAATAAACAGGCCTGTCAGCTGAATTTAAACAATTTATTTTGGATTGGAACTATGATCTAGTTTCTAACCTTTCTCCGAGGGTTTGCATTACATGATGAGCTGGCAAGTTGCACACTGTTAGGGCCCCATTTTTGGTATTAAACACCGACAGTACTGTTGTCCATCACACCCACAAATCAAATAGCAGTGTTACATACATCCACATTTAACAAATTTCTAGATACAATTTGTTTTGTTGTCATCTCCGGTGGCAATAAACAAAAATATTTTGGCAGCTGTTCCTCTCCTCTTCTCCCTTGTTCTACCACCGTATGAATTGCTAAGATTCTAAAAGTGATATGCGATTATTTAGTATGAACCACAGTTTTGAGTGTTGAATGTAGTGGGCATCACGTCTGACTTTGATCCTGTTCTTTCCTGCTGTTTGCACCTATACACTTACAGTAAATGTTGCTGCATAGTGAACAGATCCCATTCATGAGATGTGGTATCACTGCAAAGCACAACATTTATTGTCCATCCCTAATTGCCCTTGAGAAGGTGGTGGTGTGGAACCTTCTTAAACCACAGAAGTCCATGTGTTTATAGATACACCGTAGTGTTGTTCGGAAGGGAATTCCAGGATTTTGGCCCAGCAACAGTGAAGGAACGGTGACATAGTTCCAAGTCAGGATTGTATGTGACTGGTAGGGAAACTTGCAGGTGGAGGTGTTCCCATGCATCTGCTGACCTTTTTCTTCTGGCTAGCAGTTTGTAAAGTTCTACAATATGAGCCTTCCTTGGTGAGTTTCTGCATTGCATCTTGTATATGGTACATACTGCTGCCACAGTACACCAGTTGTGGAGAGAGTAAATGTTTCTAGTGCTGGGTTGGATGCCAATTAAAGAGGCTGCTTCGTCTTGAGTGATGTCAAACTTCTTGAGGGTTATCGGAACGTCACTTATCCAAACATGTGGAGCATAGTAAGCTTAAGGTGTGTATTTCTTTATAAATGTTTCCAAGTCAAGACATTTTTAAGACAGGAGCTTAACTAGAGCATCCTTATTTCTCAAAGCTCCAGTCTCAGGTGCTTTATGAATTCTTTGTTCTATTTGTTGAATTGCAAAGTTGGAAAGAAAATTACTCTAATTTGCGGCAGTGATCAGTTGAAAGTATTTCTTTGAAGGAACTTAAATGGCAGAGAAATTTGTGTAGCAACAAAAAAATCTGCATGGGACAACTTCCCCCAGCTGTGACCTTATCTGTAACATCCCAATCGAAAAATTCCAATTCGTGGAGGATGCTTCGGGATCCATTCCTTTGTCGCAGTAAGTTGTAATGAGGAAATATGAACCTTACAAATGGATATAGATAGGTTAGGAGAGTGGGCCAAAATGTGGCAGATGGAGTTTAACGTGGATAAGTGTGAGGTCATGCATTTTGGTTGAAAAAATGGAAAGGCAACTTATTATCTAAATGGGGAGAGACTTCGGGTGCTCCGATGCAGAGGGATCTGGTGTCCTCATGCATGAGTCACAGAAAACGAGCATGCAGATGCAGATGCAGCAGATAATAAGGAAGTAAATGGAATGTTGGCATTTATAGCAAAAGGAATTGAGTATAAAAGTAAGGAAGTGTTGTTACAACTATTCAAGGCATTGGTAAGATCGCACCTGGAGTATTGTGCACAGTTGTGGTTCCCTTATTTGAGGAAAGATGTAGTAGCATTGGAGGCAGTTCAGAGGAGGTTCACTAGATTGATTCCAGAGATGGCGGGTTTGTTGTATGAGGAGAGATTGAACAGTTTAGGCCTATACTATCTAGAGTTTAGAAGAATGAGGGGAGATCAAATTGATACAAGATGCTAAAAGGTATGGCTAACGTAGAAGTGAAACTAATGCTTCCTCTTGTGGGGCATTCTAAAACAAGAGGTCAGAATCTTAGAATAATAGATAGCAAATTTAAAACCGATTTGAGGAGAAAATACTTCTCCCAAAAGGTTGTGAATCTGGAATTGGCTACCACAGAGTGCGGTGGATGCAGGGTCAGTGAGTAAATTGAAGGAGGAGTTAGACAGATTTTTAATTGGTAATAGATTGAAGGTTATGGAGAACGGGCAGGACGGTGGAGTTGAGGCCAGGATGGGATCAGCCATGATCACATTGAGGGTGTTTAGGCTCGGGAGGCTAAATTGTGTATTCCTGCTCCTAGGTCATATGTTCTAGGGAGGAGGTGCTCTGGCTGATTTCGCAATCCAGCTCTTGGTCTGTAACATTGTAGACAGCAGATGAGGAACATCTCAGCCATGATAGAAGGGCGGAGCAGACTCGATGGGCCGAATAGCCTAATTCTGCTCATATATCTTATGAAATTATGAACTTCTGTTACTATACTGATAGTTTAGATGGGAGAAAGTCATTGTAGGCCACAGATATTCAATCCAGCTAGCATTCATTGGCAGTTTAATATAAAATATATTAGTAAGATTTCACACAACAGTGAAATTCGCCCTCTGTCTTCATTTTAATCAGGAAATTCTTGCTTGAATCTTTATCATGGCAATGGCCCAGATCTTGTGCTTCCAATCGAGGCAAATGCTGGGATATTTGTTGCTATTGAGCCTCCAAGGAAATTACCTACTCTGGAACTCAGAAGTTCCGGTTCGCTAGAAATGGATCTGGGAGAACCTGTACTGGGACCTGTCATTACGTAAACTTGAATTGATTTCCCAGTACTTAGGCAATTGTTTTGCGTTATTGATATGGGCGAGTGTCTCTCTTCCAATTGTAACAAACCCGGGAGAGGGTGGATGTACTGGGCTTTATTCAATCCTCTTTGGTAGCAACAAGGTTTATTCCAACAAGTTTCCCTTTCCCATGAGTGCTTTTTCCAGACCCAATAGTTATGTTTATAAAGGAGCCAATTTAACCAGACTTTATTGAGTTAGTGAGTTTATTAACTATTAAAAAGGTAAGGAGGAAAATGGTAAAACATATGCAGTCATACAGATTAGAAGTGAGAATTGAGTCCAATAGTAAATAAATATAAATAAAAAGATATAAATAAAAATAATCTTTGACTCACAAGGAGTCGATGATGACGCGTGTGGCTGTTACGATTGATTCCAGTAGAATTGACTTTGGTAGGTGTATAGTCACTTTCAAAGTTCCAATACAGTTGACTTCTGCAGGCGAATAATTGATTCTTCAATTCCCACGTTTTGTGGTTTGGTAGCAAAATTCCCCAATTATTTTTTTCCAATTAAGGGGCAATTTAGCGTGGCCAATCCACCTAACCTGCACATATTTGGGTTGTGGGGGTGAAACCCACACAGGCACGGGGAGAATGTGCAAACTCCACATAGTGACCCGGGGCCTGAATCGAACCCGGGTCCTCAGCACCGTAGGCAAGAGTGCTAACCACCGTGCCGCCCCAGCTGTGATCTTTTTGCTGCTTGAGATGATTTCCAGTCAGAGAGATTTGAGATATTCTGGCAAAAAAAATTGGACATTTTACAGGGGTACTGCAGGTTGCTTCTGTTACTGTATCACACCTTGGGGTGTGAAAAAACTTACAGCTACTTATCCTCAGACAGCATACACAGACGGGCACCTTTAACCCAGTCTTTGTATATTCAGGGTGGAAAACTGAATCTAAAATTCCATCTAGGTATTACACACAGGATCTTTTGAGACGAGGTGTCCCTCTGTCTTTACCGATGATGCTAATTAGTCTCTGGATGCTTTTAGAAGTTAATTATCTGGAAACAAAGATGGGTTCCATTGCCCCTTCGCGAAACACCCTGAAGCAATTCCTATCAGTGGCTGACTATATTCTCAGCCATTTTGGTGTTTGTGTCCATTTGTTTTTTTTAAAAAATGGTCTTTTTGAAAGATCAATATTTTGGGCGTAATTCTGTGTTTTATTTTTCCATGATGCCATTTCACACTGATTTATTTAGGAGCCCTAGCGGATGTTGGAAGTCAGGAGGTGTGCAAAAACATACCAGCAAACCCTCCTTGACACTGGCACCTCTGCGCCCCCCCCCCCCCCCAACCCCCTCCAGCTCTGCTCACATATATGCTTCTGTCTCATCACTAACTGTAAAACCGGAGCCATTGTCTTCAAGGTGATATAGGAGCCTATGGGGCGGTGCTTGCCTTGCTTCTTACTGTTTTATTGATAATATTGTTTCATTTAGGAGGACCACGTCTGAAATGTCAGGACCTTCTGAAGCACATCATGGATACTCTGCAGAATCGATTTAGCTGTGCTGCCTATGGAACTGACTACAGCAGCATTCTACTGAAGGATATTCTCTCAGTTAGGAAGTACTGGTGTGACATTTCCCAACAACAGTGGTCAGGTATTATTTGTACTAAATGTTTACAATAAGTGGATATTTTCCAATGACTTATGAAAGTGCTTTTGTAACGGTAAATGGTGCAAACTCCACAAGAATCACATTGGAGGGCAATTTTTTTAATGCTCATCAAAATTAGTGCTGAGCTCTTTTTATTTCGGGTGCCTGGCATGGGCATCATAGACTCCCAGGTCAGGTGAAGTTCAGCTCAGTGAAGTGTAAAACTTTCTACCCTGCCCCAACAATGTGCTCATCCTCAAGAGCACCCTGACTGTACCAGTGTGACCTATTTTACATTTTCTCAAGTAGTCTACCAGTAGCCTCTTGAGTGAAATTCCCAAATAGTATCAGTTTTGTGCTTGGAGGTGTGCCTTCATTTGTAACTGGTCTGGGGCAACTCAACCCAGACAGAAGAGACTTTCCTCCCAGAGGTCAGGATTGGATTGAAGCTAGCCCCAATAGGTGAAAGACCAATGTTGAATGCACCATATTACTCAGTTTCCTAATTTGTAATAGTGCAATAATCAATTTATTTTAGCAGTGGTTATATGTCACGCTTGAATGTGAACCCAAGTTAGGAGCATCATTGTGGTGAATTATTCTGTTAGTGATTGGTGAAATACATGATTACAAAAATCTATGGTGTAACAGGTGGAATAGGTCAAATTTTATTTTTTATAGACGTTATTAACCAGGCCCAAGATTTCTTAGAAATTTAGTTATTCTAAAAATTAGCTGATGTCAAATCTGCATTTATGTCCAGTGGAATGAAATGAATGATTCTTCCGAGCTGAATAGTCTAGAGCCTTAAATATGTCCAAAACCTCATCATGGGTACGTTTTAAATAGTTTCTCGAAATATTGGAGTATTGCGTGCAATTCTGGTCGCCGCATAAGAGGAAGGATGTGGAAGCATTGGAAAGAGTACAGAGGAGATTTACCAGAATGATCCCTGGTATGGAGGGAAGATCTTATGAGGAAAGGCTGAGGGACTTGAGGCTGTTTTCGTTACAGAGAAGAAGGTTAAGAGGTGACTTAATTGAGGCATACAAGATGATCAGAGGATTAGATAGGGTGAACAGTGAGAGCCTTTTTCCTCGGATGGTGATGTCTAGCACGAGGGGACATAGCTTTAAATTGAGGGGAGATAGATATAGGACAGATGTCAGAGGTAAGTTCTTTGCTCGGAGAGTAGTAAGGGCATGGAATGCCCTGCCTGCAACAGTAGTGGGCTCGTCAACACTAAGGGCATTCAAATGGTCATTGGATAGACATATGGACGATAAGGGAATAGTGTAGATGGGCTTTAGAGTGGTTTCACAGGTTGGTGCAACATCGAGGGCCGAAGGGCCTGTACTGCGCTGTTATGTTCTATGTTCTAAAGCCTATAGTTTTGAATCTTGGTTGGAACCAAACTTGCCATTCAGCAGGTTTAAAAAGTTGAGAGAAATTAGTGGCTGATGAACTGTCTCCATCTGCCTTTCAGGTTTAACAAACTTGTACTTCAAGATGTACCTGAGACCATCTAACGATACGAACCGGGTTCTTGTGGCCAGAATAATTCATACACTTGTCAGAGGCTGCTGTTTCCAGTCTGAAGGATTGACCTCCAAGCTGTTTGAGTTCTTTGCAAAGGCAATGCAGAATGCAAGGTAGTGAGCTTTTTGCATCTAAATTTCATTAGGTGGTTGGGCTTGATAAATCATTATAATTACCCGCAACATATCTTATAGATAATGCTACGATTAGTATGTTCACTGGTAAACATGGAGCATACAATAGCTGTTATTTTGTGCCAAGGTTGTGTCCCTTATGATTTTGCAACTTGTCACTGAATCACATGAATCACTTAAAATACTGTCTGATTTTATTTCCCCCCAACCCACATGTTCTTCTCACTAAATTCCTAGGGCTGGATTTCCCCATCTTGATCGGGGGCTGGCCCACATTGGGTGGGCATAAAGAGAGGCGGATGATCCCTGCATCAGGAATTCCCACACTAATTTCAGACATGGCCATTTTCACTAGGATGTGGGTTGGGTCACGATGCAAGAGACATTGGGTGCACTGTAGTGAAGACTGCTGAAGCAGTCACTTCAATATTTTGATGGAGTTGTGTGGGTTTGGAAGCCTGAACCATGCCAACTCAGTGCAGTTGGAAGCACAACAGGAGGTCCCTCAGCAATGAGAGGAAGCTTTGAAAACTTTGCAAGTAAGGAAAGTCTCCTGTATCTAGACCAGAAAAGCCTATGGGAAGGTCCTGGATCTGCACCATGGATTAGGGAGGGTGCAGGGTGTGGTCCCTGAACACACACGGCCTGGGCACAATTCTGCCACCAATAGGACATCCGTCCAATCAGCCAGGCTGGAATAATCTATACTCTTTAAAAAAAGAAGTCTGCAATTGGACCTGGATGAATCTTCCTCATGTCTGCAGGCCATTCAGGCAGAGCGACTGTAATTAGCAGCCTTGCATGATAAAAAGAAGGGTCCTCAGGCAGCAAGAGTTAAAAACTCAGCAGCCAGCACAGAGTGGGGGGTAGGGGGGTGAAGGAACAGAAATGACCTTGAGCAATATGTTTGACATATCAGGCTTGCCTACCTGGAGATGTTGGACCAGGAGGAGGCTTTGACTGTCCAAGGAGATAGTGATTGCTTTCTGTGCCCTCCTGAATGATGACTTGGCCCATAGAACCATCCATTGAGAGGCCCTGCCAGTAGAGCTCCGAAGGTGACCCATGACCCACAATTTCTTCACCTCTGGTTCCTTTCAGCACTCTCCTGCTAGTTTCAGTGGGATATCTGAGCCGGCTGCTCACTGCTACATCCATGCTGCCACAAGGGCCCTCTTTGCAGTAGTGGCTGACTTTATCAGCTTTCCAACAGATGTAGCCTTACAAATACAGAGGGTTACTGATTTTGTGTTCATACCCCGTTTTCCACAAGTACAGGGTATTGTGGACTGCACCCATATGGCATGAAGGCACCCATAGAGAGTCCAGACAGTCATACCAACAAGAAGTGTTACCATTTCCGAAATGTGCAGCTGGTATGTGACCACTGGATGAACATCCTGTATGTCCGTGCAAACTTTCCAGGAAACCACCACGACGTATTTATACCCCAAACGTCAACTCCTCTTACTCCAACCCCCTCCCCAAAAACCTGATGGATTCGGGACAACCCTTACCCTTTGATAAGGTGGCTTCAAAACGCACCATAGAATCTTCAAACAGAGCCCCAGCACAGATACAATGAGAACTATCTCCAAACCAGGACATTCATTTTAAAATGAGATTTTGATGCTTTGATCACTCTGGTGGAGTGCTCCAATAGTTGCTTGCCAGGTCTCCTGGGTGTGATAGTCTGCTGCATGCTGCACAACATGGCACAGCAGAGTGATTTGGCACTTGAGGAAGACCCCATATCCTCTGAGGGGGAGAGCGGAGAATAAAAACAAGAGGGCGTGTGCCAGAGGAGGCCCAATGTCAAGGTGACCACAGAAAAAGCACAGGAAGGCCTTGGAGAGGAATGACGCAGGACGTCGTTGTTGCAAAGGACACACTGAACCAGCTGCTATTTAGCTGAAGGACCCTGACTGGTGGTGATGGAACACATGCCTGGATGACAACCATGACGGTATCCTGCCCAACACAGCTGTCACATATAGATGATTGCCAGCACAATGGTTAGCACAGCCTCATAGCTCTAGGGACCCGGGTTCAATTCTGGCTTCGGGTGACTGTGTGGAGTTTGCACTTTCTCTATGGATTTCCTCTGGGTGCTCTGGTTTCCTCCCGCAGTCCAAAAATGTGGAGGTTACGTGGATTGGTCATACTAAATTGCCCTTAGTGTCCAAAAGATTAGGTCGGGTTACGGCAATAGGGTGATGGCGAGGGCTTAAGTTGGGTGCTTTTTCCAAGGGCCAGTGCAGACTTGATAAGCCGAGTGGCTTCCTTCTGCACTGTAAATTCTATGATCTATTGGCTGCAGTCTTCACTGGCACCCGTGAGAACCTGATGATTTCTGTGTAAATAATTGTTGATAGAAATATAGAGAGCGTGCAAACCATTTCATAAACCAGTTACTTTATATAGCATTGTGTGAGACAATTTTCATATCTGCACAAGCACATCACACTGCGGTGACCCATTCAGTGTTCTAGGTGACACAGTATCCTGCGAGCATGCACATACTGATGCATTATTCCTCTTGTTGCCTTGGAAGTAGTCTGCTTATGTCTTTAACTATGCAGCTGTGAGGACCGTAGCAATTGGCCTCATTGTACAGATGCCCATCTGGGCCTGTCCTGCAACTGCACTGCCTACAAGCCCTGCAAGAGCATCGCCAAGACATGGTCGATCTCATTTGCACCATGGACTCCACTGTTCACAGCACAAAGTCTCGGAAATCTGCCATATGGCCAGACATCATCTGCTACAGGTACAAATACTGAGCCCCAAAATGTGATTCCTGAGACTGCACCTCACTGCGCCCAACAACATCACTGTGATTGTTCTCCTCCATACCCCCAAGGGATACTGTCCACAGATGCTTAGTGCTGTTATTCATGAAGGCCGGTCTCGTTAACTTGTTTCTCGCCTGAGATGTGATGATTCTCCGGTTAAATCGCCACCAATCAGTTCTCCCCCTCAAAGGGGAAAGCAGCCTATGACCATCTGGAACTATGGTGATTTCACTTGCTTACTAGTGCTGTGCTCCTTACCCAGTGTCCCTGACTAAAACGGCACATGGACCCACTGAGGTGCAAGTATCTGCACTGATGCTCAGTGTGCTCGTCTTGGTGTGACACTGCTTCCTCAGGCAAGTTTTAATTCTGATGTCTGAGATGCTGTACATTTCTTGGGGATGGGACCACAACGCTGGAGCCTGTGAGAGGAACAAGGGAAGCATATGAGAGGAGTGAAGAGCCTCATCGTTTCTCATTGGCATTACACTGCACCCAGTGTTTGGTGTCCTGTCAGTCGAGGTTTCCCTTGCAGATTGAGTGCCATCCTTCCGGCTTTGAGAGTCTCTGAGATCGACCACAGAATCATTCCTGCAAATGCTTTCATCAATTCTCATAATATCCATGGCCCCCTCCAAAATGTGTATGTGCAGCATTGGAGTCCCACCCCAGCTCTCTCATGGACAATGCTTTCATAGGCATTCAGTGCCTGTTTCTCCTACAAGAACAATGGGGAGAGGGAGGTGAGGCAATTCTGTTCTGCATGGGGAAGGGTATCTCCTCCATCTGCTTTGAAATGGCATCTCCTCCTGGGCATCCTTGCCAATTAGCATTGGGTGCTGCGTCAGTGAACTGGGTGCATACTCCAACAAGGATGAAGAACAGCATGCACCCTGTGTTCCCCAGATAGTTTGCAGTTTACATGTTGTAAGCAATTAGGAAGGCAAATGGCATGTTGGCCTTTGTCCAAGGGGATTGGAGTGCAAGAATATCTTGCTACAAATGTGCGGGGTTTTGAAGGGTCTCCATCTGGAATAGTGTGTGCAGTTTTGGTCTCCACAATTAAGAAAGGATATACTTTCATTGGAGGCTGTACAGCAAAGGTTCAGCAAATTGTTCCCTTCTATGAGGCAGTTGACCTATGATGAGATGTTGAGTAAATTGAACCTATATTGTTTGGAGTTTAGAAGAATGAAATGTGATCTCATTGAAACCTACAAAATTCCTATTGTAAGTTAATCTACAAACACAGGAAGAAATCAGAAGGAGCGACCCTATTTTGAAAGAATACAGCTGATTTTTTTTTTTAGAGAAATCTGTTCTCTGACTGAAGCTAGAAGTGAGTGCGATTATTTAGCTAAACTGAAATTGGATTATGTGTTCGTAATGAAATATTGCACAAAATTTCCTTTCAGGAATATAGCATTCTATAATAAATTATTGTTGAAGTATACCACACTATCCGATTGAAGCAAATCATGGCCAGATACATATGAATTTGGAGCATGAGTAGACCATTAAACCCCTCGAGCCTGCTTCCCTGTTTTATAAGATCATGGCTGATCTGATTGTGCCCTCTGCTTTCCTGACTAATCACATATCCCTTTCACCCCCTTGTCAGTGAAGATTCTACCTAACTTACCCTTAAAAAATATAAAATTACCTTGCCTCCACTGCTCTCTGGGGAATAAAATGCCCCTCTCATGACCCTCTTGAAAGGAAAGAAAAATTCTCCTCATCTCACCTGCTTAGTAACCTTTGTGTGTCAGGTACTAAGATATCCAGATCCCTCTGTGCTGCAAAGTTCTGCAATCGCTCTGCATTTAAATAATATGCTGCTTTTCTATTCTTCCTGCCAAAGTGGACAAGTTCACATCTTCCTATGTTATATTCCATCTGTCATGTTTTGTCCACTCACCTAACCTATCTATATTTGTTTGCAGACTCTTCATATCCTCCTCACAACTTGCTTTCTTACCTATCTTTGTATCATCTGAAAATTTGGTAGCTTTCTTGCCTATCTTTGTATCATCTGAAAATTTGGTTGGAGTGCAGTCAGTTCCTTCATCCACATCATTTAAATAGATTGTAAATAGTTAGGACCCAGCACTGATCCGTGTGACACTCCGCTGGTTACATCGATTACGATCCCCGACCAGACCTCAACATTGGCTAGGATACTGGACAGAAACCCCAATGGTTTGTTTAATTTGGAAGACTGAGAGGAAAGAATACTTCACTACAGGAGTGACTCCACATACAAATAGGGATATGATCTACTAAAGCAAACTTTATTATTAACACAATATTAAACTAACCTTAAAATCATACAAGAAGTAGCTTACAATTACTAGTTAAATAACACTTAACAATAAAATGAAACACTTCAACTCTTAACTGCTATCTTTTTATCTCCAATCAAATAAAACTCATTTCAGGCCAAAATCCACTTTTAAATACAGTTAGCGAACACAAGAATACTTGCTGTATAGATATGTCTTGGAGAAACCGCTTTGAGAGAGAGAGAGAGGTCCTTCAGGAAGCAGCCTGCAGATTCTTGCCAGTGTCAAACTACCGTTTAACATCCCAGCATTTGGCAAAAACCTCTTGTTCTGTCACAGCCACATCTAAACTCAAACTCAACCTGACTGTAAACTGAAACTCAAAATCTGACTGCTTCAGCCCTGACTCCTCCCATTCTATCCCATCAATTGGATTATGACCATCTTACTAAGGCTAACCATAATCCCTCAATTATCTAAACTCCAAGGAACCTTATTTCTATAAACAAAATTCCATTAGCCCGATTTAGGTAAACACATGATTGAAATGAGTGATGATCATAATTATACTACGCTTTAATTACCCCTTCTGTAACAACAGTGTCTGCCTATCACCATTAACTCCTAATTTGTGTAGTATCCTTTGTTATGGCAGTTTGTCAAATGTCTACTGGAAGTTTGCAAATTCCCTTTTATCCTTGTTGCGCGTTTCTTCTTCAAAGAAATCTAATAAATTAGTTGAAAATAATTTCTTTTTCACGCAACCAAGTTGGCTCTGCCTAATTGCATTAAGATTTTCTAAGTGTCCTGCTATAACTTCCTTAATAATAGGTTAAAGTGTTTTCCCTTCAACAGATGTTAAGCTAATTGTCCTGCTTTATGTCTCCCTCCTTTATTAAATATGTAAGTTGCAATAGCTAACTCCCAATCTGGTGGGACCTTTACAGAATCTCAGGAATTTTGGAAAACTAAAACTAATACATCTACTATCTTAGCAGTCACTTCTTTTAAGACCCTAGGATGAAGCCCATCAGTTCCTAGGGAGACTTGTCAGCCTTTAGTTCTGATAAATTTCTCAGTGTCTTTTCCCTGGTGTTTGTAATCATTTTATGTTCCTCCCATTCTTTTACCTCTTGATTTACAATTATTTCAAGTATGATGTTTGTGTCTTCTACAGTGAAGATAGACACAAAATGTCTGTTCATTGTTTCTGCAATTTCCTATTAATTCCCTAGATCTTCCCTTGAGGACCAGCTCTCACTTTAGTCAATTTGTTCCTTTTCAAATACTGATAGAAATGCCTACTATCTGCTTTTATATTTCCAGCTGGTTTTCTTTCATGCTCTATTGTTTACTTATTATTTTTTGGTCATTTATAGAATTCCTACGGTGCAGAAGGAGGCTATTTGTGCCATCGAGTCTGCACCGGCCCTCTGAAAGAGCATCCCACCTAGGCCCACTCCCTTGCCCTATCCCCGAAACCCACCTAACTTTGGGTACCTAAGGACAATTGAACATGGCCAATCCACCTAACCGTCTTTGCTGTTTTCTATAGTCTATGCATTTTTCTGACCTGCCACTACTTTTTGTGAAATTGTATGCTTTTTCTTTCAATTTGATACTACCTTTAACTTCATTAGTTTGCCATGAATGATGGCTTCTCCTCATAGAGTCTTTCTTAATTGAATGTACCTTTGTTTAGTGTCACGAAATATCTCCTTAAACATCTTCCACTCTATCTCTACTGACCTACCCCTTAACCTAATTTCCCAGTTCACTTTAGCTGACTCTGTATTCATACCTTTATAATTGCTTTTATTTAAGTTCAAGATGCTAGTCTTGGATCACTTTTCTCTCCCTCAAACTGAATGTAAGATTCAATAATTTAATGATCTCTGCTACCTTGGGCTCCTTCACAATTAATCCTATCTCATTACCAGGTGATGAAATCTACCCTGTGGTTAAGTGTAGTCTCGTATACATTTTAACTCAGTAGAAATTTGCACTACACGTCTCGGATGCGTAATGAAATCTTTATTGGGTGTCTATTGATTATAATTGTTAGTTTGAAATCTTCTTGTGGTTACAAATCAAATGTTCTCAAGAAAGCTCCTGCAGAAGGCTTTAAGAGAGATAATTAAATTTAGTAGCTTACAAACAAATTGAACTTTCAAAATACAGTAATGGTTTCTTGCTCCAAGCTAAACAGCTAGAGTAAAAATATGAAAATACAAAAGAAAGATAGTAGATAGTCAAGCATATAGTATAGAGTGATTCCGGAATGGAAAATGGCTGCCCAGGGATCCATTTTTAAAATGATTTTTGAACTGGGCTTTAGTATTTATAACAAAATGGCTAAATCAATGATCCTTTTACCTATCAGAAATAGCAGGTTTTCTTCACCAGGTCTAGAATAGTCTGCTCTCTGGCTGTAGATGGTGCTGCTCTAAGAAACTGCCTAGGGAACACTCTTATGAATTCATCTTCCAGGCTTTCCTTACCAATCTGTTTCATCAAATCTATATGTGACTTAGAGGGTGGCACGTGGCACAGTGGTTAGCATTGCTGCCCACGGCACTGAGGACCCGTTTTCGAATCCTGGCCCTGGGTCACTGTCCATGTGGACTTTGCACATTCTCCCCATGTCTGCATGGGTTTCACCCCCACAACCCAAAGATGTGCATGGTAGGTGGAATGGCCACACTAAATTGCCCCTTAATTGGAAACAAAAATAATTGGGTACTCTAAATTTAAAACAAAAATCTATATGTGGATTGAAATCATCCATGATTATCTCCATACCTTTCTCAGAAACCCCTATTATTTATTTCTTTATATCTCACTTGCAGTGTATTTGCTGTTAGGAAATGTATAATCTTCCACAAGTGACTTCTTATCTTTGCTATTTCTTATCTCTACCCAAACTGATTCTACATCTTGATCTTTAGAACTAAAGTTATCTCTAACTATTGTACTTATGTCATCCTTAGTAAACAGAGTTACCCCACCACCTTTTCCTAGTTTCCTATCCTTCCAAAATGTCGTGTACCCTTGAATATTCAGGTCCTAGCCTTTGTCATCTTGTAACCATGCCTCTGTAATGGCTTTTAACTCATATATTCATTGCTTTTTGAGCTGTCAATTCATCTGTTTTGTTATGAATGCAATGTACATTGAGATACAGAGCCTTTGATTCTGTTGTTTTGCAACCTCTGGCTTTATCTGTTGGAGCACTTTTACGTTTATATGCTCTGTCCCTTCGTGCCACGTTTATTATTATCCTTGTTACTGATGTGATGCACGTAGTATCAATCAGCCAAAATCCCTAGCCCTTTCATTAAAGATTTTTTTGTGACTGAAGGTGAAGGCAGCTTTAACAAAAAAAAGTAAGAATGTTTAATTGTTTTCATTCATATTTCTAACGCAGACAGGAAAACGTCTTCGCTGTCATTGAACACATCATGTCAGCTCTCAATGTCTTTCTCAACATGTGTGTAATGAACTGTCGTATTCGTGTGTGCAAACTGGGGGAGGAGATCTTTCCAACACTTCTATGCATTTGGACTCAGAAGCGTCCCCAAGATTCCCTAAAAGAAGAAATAATTGAATTCTTTCGATTACAGCTCCGAGCCCACCACCCAAAAGGGGCCAAAACTCAGGAAAAAGGTACAGGGGTAGATTGAGTTATCTTGTGGCCGATGTATTTAGTTTTGAAAAGTTCATTTAGTGAGTGTGGCATCGCTGATTAGGCTAGCATTTAATGCCATTGCTTAATTGCCCTCAAAAAGGTGGTGGTGAGCTACCTACTTGAACTGCTGCATTTCCACAGTGCTGTTCGGGAGTTCCAGGATTTTGACTCAACAACATTGAAGGAATGGCAATATATTTCCAAGTCAGGATGGTGAGCGACTTGGAGGGGAATTTCCAGGTGGTTGCGTTCCTATGTATTTGCTGGCCTTGTCCTTCTAGATGGTAGTGGGTTTGGAAGATGCTGCCTAAGGTGCCTCAGTGAACTCCTACAGTGCACACTACTGCCACTGTTTGTCAGTGGTGGAGGGAGTGAATGTTTGTGGAAAAGCTGCTAATCAAGTGGGCTGCTTTGTCCTTGTGCACAATTTACAGATAGTGTAGGAAAAAATATTTTTTCTCTATTAGATTATAGATTTAAATTCTTTATTACTAGTAACAGTACATACATGGTTGATTATGGTTTCTGTTAGCAATCTCTGCATGGTACAGATATATGCACTTTTATTTTACCAGCTGAGGACCAGTTAATATGTCTAGGTTATAGTCTCAAACAATGTGGAATTACATACATATACAGATTTAGATTTATTGTCATGTGTATTGAGGTACAGTGAAAAGTATTGTTCTGTGGACAGTCCAGACAGTTCGCTCTATACATGAAAACATAGAACATACATATACATGATGTAGGGCGGTATGGTAGCATAGTGGTTAGCACTGTTGCTTCATAGCGCCAGGGACCAGGTTCGATTCCTGGCTTGGGTCACTGTCTGTGCGGAGTCTGCAGGTTCTCCCAATGTCAGCGTGGATTTCCTCCGGGCGCTCTGGTTTCCTCCCACAAGTCCCGAAAGACGTGCTTGTTAGGTGAATTGGACATTCTCAATTCTCCCTCCATATACCCGAACATGCACCGGGGGTGTGGCAACCAGGGGATTTTCACAGCAACTTTATTGCAGTGTTAATGTAAGCCTACTTGTGACACTAAAAAAGATTATTATAAATGCATAAACATAGCTAATGGGTGAAGTATACGGATTATAGTGCTGCAACTGTAGAGCAGATGCGTAGAAAGATCAGTTCAATCCACAAAAGGGCCATTTGGGTGTCTGGTAACAGTGGGTAATAAGCTGTTTTTGAATCTAATAGTGCGTGTTCTCAAATTGTATTTTCTACCCGATGGAAGAGGTTAGAAGAGAGAATAACCTGCATGGGTGAGGTCTTTGATTATGCTGCCCGCTTTCCCAAGTCGGCGGGAGGTGTAAGGCTGATTTTCTAGAGAGTACGGAGAACTAATACCAACTAATATCTAACACAAACTATTCTAAATCTTCAAGATTCTTCTGAATATTGTTTGTGTTTTAACATGAGCAGTGTAATTATAATAAACTGTTTTTAATTTAATTTTATGTTTGTGCATATAGGTGCTTTTGCAACTGACTGGTTGAAATGGCAGAGTCTGCTTTATAGTCTCTATGAAACAATTGTCAGTGAAGTGAGCCACATAGGAAGCAGAGGAAAATACTCAGGAGGAATGCGCCATGTTGCTGTCAAGGATAACCTTGTTGATCTGGCTGCTGATATCTGTCATCAGGTAAAGTAGAAATGAAAATCTGATTGCTTTGGATTCCTGACATCTCTAATAGATTGACGTCCAACTTAGGAGGTGAGGTGTTGGCGTGGTTACTGAAAGCAGGTTTAATAGAGCTCTGGTTGTATGCAGAACATTTATTATTTTCACATCAAATTGTTTTGCCATAAGAGCTCTTTAGGTGGAGCCAATTTATTTTATTCTTTGCTTTCAGTTGTTTGGTCAAGATACCAAGGTGTTTGTGTCATCAGTAACAACTGTTGATTCGCCACAAAGCCACTCTCATCAGGGAACACCAAGCAAACTTAGACGTGTTGAATTAGGATGGGAAGTAGTACGTGATGGTCTGCAAAAATCGCAGGATGATTTTGATATGATACCATGGTATGTTTGCTTTTAAAATTAGATGTGTACCTAATACTGATTTTGTTATTAATTGCTCTAAACTTTACATTTTTCCCCCATTTTCTCATGCATATCCCCAGTCCACCTTACCAGAGTAGTGGATCATTCTACATTCCTGTTAAAAGTTCAATAAAGAAGGTTAGGTTAAGTTGGAAATGTTCTATTCAGTTTGGACCTATTGAAGTCAATAAAGACTACAGAGGTTGGAATATTTTATGCTATAGGAAGTACAGAAATGCTGCTCATTGCTGTAGGAGTGTCTGTAGTTTTTCTTCCACCTTTTCCCCTTTCAATTTTAACAAAGCATTATCCTGACTGAGAGAACCTTTCTCTTCTCCTTTCCCTGTTTTAGTTGTTTGATGAAGATTGTCCTATGATAGTTTTAAAATAAATGCGCTAGCATCTATCTGATATGTATTACCTGCTGCCTCCCCATCACCGCTCTCTTCTCCCTGTTTGACTGAGGGACTTAACTGACTTGATTCCCTCATCTCTGCTGTACTGGTCCGGCAACAACTCCAACAGTGAGAAAAAAAAATCTCTTGAGACAAAAATGAATAGGTAAGAGAAGCGAAGGACAGAACACAAGAAATGGAAGTGAAGGAGGTAAGCAACAAAAAGAAAGATAAGAGGAGAATGACATTTAGATCATTATACTCAAAGAACCAATTTCTGTTTTTCTTATCCAAGAGCTGCAGAAATTAAACTAGTCATTATAAAACACATCTCATTGCTAGATTCTAATTGGACTTGTGAAGTACCTTATAGAGATCATTGTAATTTAAAGTTTAGTCCAGTTCAATATAAATATTGGAATTTGTTCATGAAATTTTAAATTCTGAGGAATATTAGTGCATTATAAATGATGGCAAACTTTGGCTTTTGTTCCTTAGGTTACAAATCACCACAGTTCTGGTTGCAAAGTATCCATCAAGTGTACCCCACAATGAGCTTGTTCCCATTCTGACCATATTGCACCAGATCCTGTCTCAGCAGAGACGAGGAGAAAGAATTCCTTATGTTCTTTGCTGCCTCAGTGAGATTGCTGTGTGCCAGAGATTGAAGTCGACTCTAAATACTGCACAGAGATTAGACCTGCAGAAGCTCTGGGCCAAGATCTGGGCCATCACATTTCGAAGCATCAGCTCACAGCAAACTGAGGTTGAAAGCTTTCGGCTGCTGGAGGCTATCCTACATGGAAACTTGACTACCCCAGATAAAGATTTCTGGAAAATATTTTCATGCTCTACATGTCAGCCATCCAGGTGAGCCTATCATATCCAAATATTCAAGGTGACGATCATCTGTTTCAAAATTAGAGTACAAGATTTTGTGTAATTTTTGTCTTTAATTCCCAACACATTAGCACTTCAATTCTTCCCTGTTTACCTTGTATGAGGACAGATGGCCATGTTGCACTCAGGTTGTCAGTTGAACTGAATACTGGAACGAGCCAGCCACGCTCACCTGTCAGTAGATTGGTTACACTGCTTAGAATTCAGCCATAATAGAGCAGGAAAGTCTTGTGTTAATAGCACAGTTGATGATAAACACCAATGTATTCCAGATCCCAGAAGGGAAACTTGTAACTCCTGCCCTCGACTGTGAAGTAAGATTTGAAAACCAGAGAATGATGTCCCAGATGGTTTTTTGATGTTTATTAAACAATATAAAAGTAAATTAGAAGTATACTTAACCTACTCCATGACTGTCCACAGTAACCATGACTTTACCCAGTTCTAAACACCTTTATGTCCTTAACTTCAGAGCTAATTCTCCCCAAACAACACCACCTAGGTTTAAAAAAAAACTATAACCAAAATCCAGTTACTTATTTTGGGGTTGCTTCTAATGTAGGACAAAACAGCTGGTTGTTGAAGCAGGTCTTCTTCACAGAGGCAGCTTGCTGGGCATTCAAAAGCTATACCTGCTGTGGGCTGAGGTCTCAAAAAAGATCCTTTGCTTCTGATTTACCGTTTTACCTTTTTGATCTCCTCCTGTTTGAACTAACCTCTTCAGAAGTCAAACTTAATTACCTTCATTTCTTGAGTCCACCCTTTAGAATCTAATTGCAAAGTTAACACCGTGTCTATTTCTTTGAACGTTTGACATCTTACTCAAACTCATGATATTCTATTGCCCATGTTTACCATCTTGCCTTGGGTAAACATCTATTTGCAGTGTTGCTAGGCTCATCAACATATTAAAAGCACTAATTCCATTAACCTAGGCAAACTGTCCCTGCCATTACACTGCTCCCATTTTTAAATAGTAAAAAAAAAACTTGGAACCAGCAGAACACATTCCAATTTACTGGATTTCCTTGATTTTTCATGTTGCCACGATTTTTTCTGACACTTGGATTTGGTCCCGAGTCTGTTCTGAGTTTGTCACATTGCCCAAGAAAGCAGAAAGATCTTCAATTTTGCATTCTGAGTGTAAAATTAGTTAATTCCTGAATCTGATCCAGTGATTCATACTATGTAGTCCATCATGACTGCCATTATTTCTTGCCTTGGTTTATGTCTGTGTTCATGTTTATCCTTATTGCAGTTTATACTTCATTGATATATGAATGACATGTGCCCAATTTATTTCACCTAGTTTGAAGTACCAAGTTGTATCATGTTATAGTGGATCCCTAGATTTGGTTGAGATGAATAGACTATAACATAAATCTTTGCGCATGGTGGCGCAGTGGTTACTACTGCTGCTTAATGGCACCGAGATCCCAGGTTCGATCCTGGCCCTGGGTCACTGTCCGTGTGGAGTTTGCACATTCTCCCTGTGTTTGTGTGGATTTTGCCCCCACAACCTAAAGATGTGCAGGCTAGGTGGATAGGCCACTCTAAATTGCCCGTTAATTGGAAAAATGAATTGGGTAATCTAAATTTATTTTAAAAAATAACAGAAATCTTTGTAAAGGTTTCATCAGCTAATTAAAATTACTTTTAATACCATAAATCTTGTGTAGCATTGCAAGTATCATTGTGGAATCAGACTTACATTGCAGGATGGCTCCCTCGATAACTGGATGCTGAAGCAGGAGGCTGGATCTGGAAAGAAGGTGAGTGGTATGGTTGAGAAATTGACAAGTTTGGCCCAATATTGAGGGGAGGAGTGAAACTATATTACTTTAACGAGAACTGGTTCATTTTGAATGTATATAAAGCATTGGAGGCTGAAAAAGAAGCATATACTTCGGTGTATGTAAAGGGGCTGGACTGACTGAAAAAGCTATGTGCACATTTGTGCACGAACAAAGGCTAAAAAGATCCCAAGGGAAGGCCCAGCAAATAAAATTAAGCTGTAGGAAATAAGCAAAATAGAAAAAATTATCAAATGCATTTCCAGTAGGTGATGAACAATTAACTTTCTTTTCTGTTATATAACTTGTATTTTTAAGTGCCTATATAGTCTAACTATTGAGGAAATAAAAACCAGGCAATCTGAGGAAAGCACAAGGAAAAAATTGAACTGTTTAACTGGTGTTAATGATTCAGAACAATTTGATTAGTTTGTATAGCTGATTATTGATGGTTTTTACTATTTGAGTGAATCAGCATGGTTCTTTTAATAGCAGTTAAATAATTCATATTTACAAATATGGTATTTTGGAGTATGGGCAATTTACCCATGCTTTGGAAATGTTTTAAATAATTAGCATCTAATTGTTGAAACATATTCTCAAGTTCTGCAGTTAAATGCCTCTCACGAGCATTGGCGAAATGCACTTTACCAGAACAAATCGATGGCCTTGCTGAACATTACCTAATAACTATGGGTGACAGACCACAGACTCTTAGAGAAGCCATAATGCGATGGTTATTGGGATACCGAGCAGAGGAGGACATGGAAGAAAATGTGGAGCTTCCATCCGTTATCCGCAGGTTGGTCAATTCATCTTACAAACTTCAACTGTAAGATAATGTTCAACCATTCAGTGGACACTGAATTTTACCGACTTAAATGGCTCAAGTGTGATTTAGCTACAAAAGTGTAATCGTACTGCATGACAATTTCTGGAATTGTTTAATAACTCTTTATTTAACACAGTAGAATGAACTTTGCCTTACACCAAATGATCATATCTGACTTGGTATTGCTTAAGGTTGACAGTAAGAGTAAAAAATAAACACTCCATTTCATTATGCTCACCTCTTTGAACACAAATTGACCAAAATAAATATGTATTTATTATAACTAAATATTATTAGTCCATATTCATATCCCGAAAAATTACTTTGAAAAGCTGAATTTACTGCCTTTTGGAATAAATGAAATGTTTTCAGGTCTAATTTTACTTGAGCAAAGTCTCAACTCTGAAGCAAAATTAATATTTTTAAGTCGATGTTTGCTCATGGCTTACACGCAGCATCAAACCCAACAAATCTAAAACTAGCTAATTCAAGTCCAGCCAAGGTTGTGTTAGAATAGTCATGTCCTAGAAATGTTCCTCTCGATTCATTCTCCCTGTCTTTCCTTTCTATTTCGGTGTGCATATTTTTCTCTCTCTTTGCCTCCCTTCCTCTAGCAGAACGTGGAGTACACCAGAATACTCCAAATTCAAGTATGTGAAGTCTGATATTCCCACAACATATCATGCTCTAACAATGGAGCTTTTCTGAGGCAGTTTATTGTTGTGATCCTAGTTGAGTCATAAATTGCAAGTGGATACATTTGTAGGGATTTGTGGAAAGAGCAGTTGAATGGGGCTAACTTTAACGTTGTTAAAGAGCCAGCACAGGCACAATGGGCCAAATGGGCTCTCTGTGCTGTATGATTCTATCTCAATTCTTAGTGTTTGGAATGGCAGCTTGTGCTACTCATGTTTCTGGCACTGAATTACTGATTTCAAATTTGGAATTTATGGTGGGAATAAATTACGACAATATTTATAAATTCTGAATAAAGCAAGTGCAGAATAATGAGAATGTTATACTGAACTTTAAGAGAATATCTAAGCAGAAATAGCTTCCAACTGGGTTTCTGGTTTGTTCTGAATGTCAGGCTGGTAAATTAACATACATGAGATCTGATGAAAGGCCCTGAAATGCTGACTGCGCAGACCGTTCTTTTGCCTGCATTCGCCTTCAGAGAGAAGGCTGACCCGGGTGAAAAATCCAGTGAGAATCGGGAAACATGATTGTCTCAGGAGAGATCGCATTCCCCAATTTTCCTCACCCCTTGCCGCTGAGTCACGAGGGTGAGAACCTTATTTTAATGAATTTAAATACATTTTCATATGATTAACCAGCCCCACTGCCACACACACACACTGACTATTCATACCTCACCAACCTTTATGACCGCTTTTTAAAAACTGGATTCAGTCAAGTCACCCTCTGGGTGCGCAGAGGTAAGCCCCCAGGGGAGATGGACATGCCCACCTGCCAGTGCCAACCTGTGCCAGGAGCTTTGCAAGGGGTGGGCCCTTGTGGGCGTCCATGAGATGTGGTTCCATTTATGTGTGATGATGGGGGCGGGGGCAGTGAGGGTAGAACTTAAAGTCATGGGGTGAGGGAGTGGGCACTAAGGGCAGGAGAGGATTGCCATTGATACTTGCACGATGACAGCGGGTGTGGGGTTGGAGAAAGGAGAGAGTTAAACTTCAGTGCTGATCAGGGCACCCTTTAAAGACTGCGCCCCGATCTCTTTGGAGCGGGTGCTGGCTCTGGCCCTTCCACAGTGACGGCGAAAATTATGCCCGCTCAATTTGTTTTCTCGGAGAGGCTCAAGATCTGGAGAGAAAACTGACCTGTGCAACTGGAGAGCTGCATGCTGGTCTTCTATCTGAGCCTGATACTTTGAAAAAATGTGGTAAGATTCCGCCCTCTATTTCTCTCTTCACAGATGCTGGCTGACCTACAATGGCTTTCCAGAATTTCCTGCTTTGTTTCAGATCTCCAAAATTTACAGCTTTTTGCTTATACATTATTCCTCGTTTGCTGGTGCTAAATATTGTTTTTCTCATCACATTTTTTAAATAGAGATTTTCCAAATCAGCTTGTTTCTCAAATTTTGGTGGTTTTGACACTGAAGGACTGTCGAGCAGGAATGGATTTCTTTCACATGCCTTCATCAGAGAGGTAACTGAATAAATATTATATGGATAGGACCATTTTAAGGAGCTGAAATGTCTATTCCAATTGTAATCCTGCCTCACCTAGGAATGTTATAATGTAACAGCTTGTATTCCAAACTATTTCTTGAGTTCAGAACAATTTAAAGTGAAAGTTCCTAGATGTCTGTTAATAAATGAAATGGAAATGAAAATGAAATGAAAATCACTTATTGTCACAAGTAGGCTTCAATTAAGTTACTGTGAAAAGCCCCTAGTCGCCACATTCCAGCGCCTGTTTGGGGAGGCTGGTACGGGAATTGAACCGTGCTGCTGGCCTGCCTTGGTCTGCTTTAAAAGCCAGCTATTTTAGCCCAGTGTGCTAAACCAGCCCCTATACTGGCTAACTATAATAAACTGGCTTCAAATAAGGAGAGAGTATGAGTATTGTTTTGAAGAAGTACATATTCTGATGCAGAAATAAGTTTGTTTAGGAAAATAAATCACAGAATCTGCAAAACAGTACATCTGTGGTAATGAGTGGAAAGAAGGGGGATGAGATCGGGAAGCAAAAAGGAAGGAAAATGTTGCTCTGGTTCTTCAACAGGACAACCCTACTGGGTTCAATAGCTGTGCCAGTGAAAACTATTACCTCTTATAAAATTTTAATAATTTTAGTACTGTCAATGCACACTTTTAATAAAGAACGATAATGTTTCTGTATTGTCCAAGTAAACTAGCAGAAGGAAGCCTGGCTGTAGTAGACAAAAGTGGCAGTGTCTTCACAGAAACAGAACGTCTTTTCCTGCAGACGACATTTGATGAAACTCCAAACTACAGTAGCGCTATAGTATCAGTTAAAAAGAAGAAACCTGTGACATCAAGAATATGTTTCAAACATGTTTTGAAAACCAAACTCGAGGAATACCTGTTAGCATTGGTGGAATACCTGCATTCTGTTGAGGTAAGTGCATGCAGTAATGTAATGTAACTTTGGTGCTGGGGACATTCTTCCCAAACTTTGCATTGGACTTGAAAACATTCTATTAAAAAAAAGAGAGAGAACAAATTGAATTTATGTAGTCTATTTCCATTACCTCAGAACAGTGCAAAGCACTTCAGAGCCAATAAAGTACTTCTGGTTCTTCTGGTGACAGGGATGTACTGAGTAGTCGCACATCAGATGGCTCTCCTCCGAAAGACAGAATAATAGGCACTTTGAGCTGAATTTAGCCCACATTCCCCCACCCTTAACAACACAAAATACAGCAAAGATGCCAGAAAGCAGCAGCTCAAGATGCTGCAGAGACACCAAAAACAGCGGCAAGGGACAGGAGCGCCGAGCAAATGAATCAGCAGAACCACAAGGCGAGGGGTCCCTGGCCACCCCCGAGAGAGGGAGACCAACGACCTGAAAAACGAGCCCCCGCCGGGTGATGGATGGAAGACATTCCTCACCAGGCAGCTGAAGGAGATGAGAAATTATATTAAGGGTGAAATGAAGGTAGCAGTCAAGGTGTTGGAAGCGCGGTGGCCCTCAACAGTATGGGAAGGAGACTGGAGGCCCAGGGGATCACAATAAAGGAGCCGTATAAAGCCCCGATGGACCAGAACTGAATCGTCACCCTGGAAGCCGAAATTAAGAGGGTGGTGGTGACCCAGGGGAGCCTGAAAAGGAAGGTGAACCAAGAAAATCTGTCGAGGTGGCAGAACATCAGAATAGTGAATAGAGGGAATAGCGGGCAGGGACCCGACCGACTACTTGCCCAAAGGTGGGGAGGGATCGCTTCCCCAAGCCGCCAGAGATCGGTACAAAAAGAATATTAAATTCAGGATGCTATACCCAGTCAGGCTCTAGGTAACATGCCTGGGCAAGGAATATTACTTTGCTGCCCCTGCAGAAGTGGACAAATTCGTCAAAAAGAATGGTCAAGGGAGACAGTGATGAAGCAGGCACAGAGGAAGCAGAGAAGAACCAATGGACAATTATCCACGGGACTTAATCACCTTGTTATAAACAGGAGAACCAGTTCATAGAAAGGAGAGGGTGAGTGCAACAGAGTGCAGGAGAGGGTGAGGAGGAGATAGAGGGGATACCAACAGAGCGAGAGTAGGAAGGGGATGACCGACCCCAGGAGGGAGGCCATCACACTTGCGGGAAAGCTAGCGCCAGGAGGTATGAGTGGGGATGGGGCGTGATGCATCTCCCTCCAGGGAGAGAGCGTCTGACAGGGTAGGCACAATACCAAGGTGGGGTGGGGGGGGAAGTAGAGGGGTGAACCAAAGGAGGTGGTATTGGGGGGGGGGGGGCAGCAAGAGGGGGGAAACTAATCCGCAGAGGGCATAAAATGACGGCGGGGGGGGGGGGGGGGGAACTAATCCGCAGAGGGCATAAAATGACGGCGGGGGGGGGGGGGGGGGGGGGTGCTCAAGACTGGCTTCAGCAAGTCACTCTCTGAACTGTGGAACAAGATGACATCGCAAGTAACCACTTCAGAGGGTCCCCAAACAAAGGGAAACCCCGGAGTGCAGGGGTTCATCCACGCGGTGTACACACAGTTGCTGGCCATGTTAGGTGATCCCTGGACACAGGTAAACACCGGAGTGCAGGGGACCTGGCCTCATGGTGAGTACGGTGACCGTGGCTATTTTGGATGGCCCCCTAACAAAGGGAAACCCCGAAGTGCAGGTGTGCATCCACAAGGTAAGTATGATTGATCCGGGGGGGGGGGGCGGGGGGGGGAGGAGACCCCAACAGTATAGTCACCTGGAATGTCAGGGGACTTAACGACCCAGTTAAAAGATCCAGGTAAGAAAGGGTTGGGTAGAACAGACATACCATTCATGTTACGGGATGAGAGCTAGGGGGGTAGCCATATTGCTAAGTAAGAAGACGATGTTCACTGCGGCTAAGGCGGTCAAGGACCATGGGGAGTGGTACATCGTACTCAGCAGTGTCCTGGATGAGGCACAGATGGTCGTAGTCAATGATTACGTGCCCAACTGGGACGACACAGAATTCGTTAAGAAGACTATGGCGGAACTCCCCAACATAGCTACGCACCGACTGATCATTGGGCGGGGCGGGGAGGAGACCTAAGAAAATATCTTTAAGCAACAAAAGGGGGTTCGGGGTGGGGGTCGATACCAATGGAAATTTTTTGTATATTGTACCCGATGCACATACCCTTGTCCACTGTACAGTGTATAAAATGAAAAACTGCAATAAAAACATTTTGGAAAAAAAATTATCATCACTGTTGCGATGTGGGGAAACCGGGCAGCCAATTTGCAGGCAGCAATTTTTCTCAAGCAGGAGTACGTGCAATAAATGACCAGATAATCTGAGTTAACCGTGTGGTTGAAGGATAAATGTTGGCCAGTAAACAAGGCGAATTCACCCGTTCTTCGTCAAATAGTCATGAGGTCTTTTACCTGCACCTGAGAGAGCAGACAGCACCTTGGCTTGTTGTCTCATGTATAAGATAACACTTTTTGAGTGTGTTGTAATACCTCCGTAATGAGATTTGCACCCAAAAACTTCTAACTCTGGTAGATGCTTATAATTTGAACTATAGTTGACGTCTATTGCTACTATGTGAGGAAAGGAAGGTATCTTCTGTTTGTTGGACTGGATATTTGCATTTTGGTCAAGTTATGAACCAATGGGGCAGCACGGTGGCGCAGTGGGTTAGCATTGCTGCCTCACGGCGCAGAGGTCCCAGGTTTGATCCCGGCTCTGGGTCACTGTCCATATGGAGTTTGCACATTCTCCCCGCGTTTGTGTGGGTTTCACCCCCACAACCCAAAGATGTGCAGGCTAGGTGGATTGGCCACGCTAAATTGCTCCTTAATTGGAAAAAATTAATTGGGTACTCTAAATTTAAAAAAAAAAGTTATGAACCAATGGTAAACAGTTTGGAAACATTTGTTCTGTCATGTGAGAGTACCTTTAAGAAATGGGTGTTTATCAAATAGCTGTAATGGATGTACCTTTAAGAAATTGGTGTTTATCAAATAGCTGCAGTGATGTCGAGTGGGTGGAGCTGGGCTGGCTGTCATTCACTTTCGTTTTTGAGCAGGCAGCTACAGTGTGTTTTAGTTTCGTTTTCAGAGCTGGATAGCTGCAGGCAAAGCAAGCAGCTGTTTAATGATCTCTCTACAAGCTACATACTGTCTTCAGCTCATTTGAGGATTTCATAGTAATACTGGTTTCTGTGAAAAGGGTCTTTAGAACTTATGGATGTTGTTAGGAAAGTTATGATGGGTTACTTATAGAATATTGTATCTGTGGGATTATTGGTGTTGATAGTTGTTAAGATGTTTACTGTGGGTTTATAAAGTGTTAAGTGGATTCATAAATAAACATGGTTTTGTTTTAAAAGTACTTTAGATCTCTGTTGCATCACATTTATAAAATAGGCCCTTGTGCTTCCCATAACCAAAATCTATTAAACGTTGTGGGTCAGGTGATCTCCATGATACACTTTGGTGTTCTCCAAACCCTGGCACATAACCGTTCCCACATTCGCGAAATTCTCCAATTTAAAAAAAAGGACCAGTCCATGTTAGACCACATCAAGTACTGTAATTAACCCCAATGTCAGATATTTCTGAAAATCTGGAACTTGAACCAAGTGAAATATAGACTGTTTTAGGAGGTTGTTTTTTTCTCTAGTTGTTGTAATCTATATAAATATTGTGCAATCTCAATGGCCTGAAATGAAGCTGGCAAGTCTTTAATCCAAGCAAGCATGACTGTGTTAACTTTGCAGCTAAATTTAACAAATTCAAAACAAAATTGTATTAGATCAAGATATATTAATAATGCAGGTTATTAAAAAACCCATTTAGAAATTATTTGGACCGTCTCTCATTTATCGCCTGAATTTAGCACATCAGTTTAAAAACAGGCAAAAAAACAGAGGGCGGGATTTACCTGCAATCCGCCATATGTTTCCCGGAGACAGCCCGCCATTGGCCAGTGATGATATCTTCTGGTCCTGCTGTTGTCACTGGAGTTTTGCATTGAATGCTGTTTGCGGGCCAGAAGATCCCCCTGGCGTGAACGACCAGAAAATCCCAGCCTGTGTTCGTTCAGCCACTGAGCCATACTGACTCGGTAAAATGAACTATGCCCACTTAGGAAAGGTATGAAGAGCTTCCACTGCCTGTAAAACTATTTTAGATTAGCGGATAGAATGAAGAGAAGCTTGCAGGGAAAAGTTTGAAAGAAGAAAAGTTTAAATTATTGTTGATTAAAGGTGAATTGTGGCAGCAGTGAATTGACCCTGTTTAGTATGTTAAGGAAGGGAGCAGGTGAGCTCAGTTGGCTAAATGGCTAATGTGTGGTTCAGAATAATGCTATCGGCATGGGTTTGATTCTTGTTTTGGCTCAGGTAGATTTGGGACCTGCTTTATCACCATGCTCCTGAGAGCGGATGGCAACAGCTGACAAAAACTGCCATGGAGTCTTCTCAGGATGAAGCATCAGCAGACAAGGAGCCAAGAATCTGTCTTTGGACAGAGATCGGATAAATGAATGAATATGCTAAGCAACAAAAATAGCTCATTAGAGAGCATTTATCATTGAGTTAGCTTGTGCAGTCCAAGCAAAAGTCCAGGATTGAGTAAAGGATTTGATATGTTAGATTGACATGGTAGAAATAGCTACAGTGAAAAGTTCCAGACCACTTTTAATGCTGGTATTTTACTTATTGTTTCCAGATGGTTCCACCAGAATGCCAGGTTCGCTGCGCAGACCTCATCATTGGTGTACTCCGGTGTTATTCTGATATCGGTGTCACCAGTGAGGATGATACATGTACATCTGTCCTGTTTCAGAAGGCAAAGGTATATTACTGAGTTCTGGCTCCTAAATTATTGATCTAGAATTTGAAGAACACACTCGAGGGTTCATCACATATAAGTTTGACGGCTGTAATGTAATTTCTTTAAAAATTCAGTTCAAGCCTGACAGAATGGTTTTGATAAACATCCAGGAGCAAGATTCCATCATTAGTTGTTTTTAGGGAAAACGTTAAAGCCGTTAGGTTAATTTATAGTACCAACCGGTGGAATCCAATTTACAGCACTAGAATCTGGTTCAGAATTTTGTATGGGTGATTGGAAGATCTCGTATGTGCACCTGGCTTCCTTTTTCATCCTATTTTCTCTCTTTTCCCCCCCCCCCCCTATTTTTCCAAATCTATTTTCTCTTTCCCACCAAACCACAGTTTCTGCTGGCTGTAACTCCAGCGCACTTGGTATGATTAACAGACTCTCTTTGAAGTTAATGTGCAAAATATTCTGTCTAGTACAGAAAGATTGAGGTTGAAGTTTGGGTTCAGTTTTGCAACAAAAATTAGAAATGTTGCTTGATTAGGGCATGTTTAATGTGAACCACCCAAAGTTATATTTAATAAGTTCAAAATTTACCCCACAAATTATTTCCTTTTCCTTCCCCCATTTTATTAACTTTGAGGAAAATAATTATGGCGATTGGTAGATTTATTTTTGTAATGTTCACAGTAGTTAGTCTATGAATTCTATTTATGTCCCATTGAGCAGACGCAGCATGGGTTCATAAAGGGCAGGTCGTGCCTAACTAATTTAGTGGAATTTTTTGAGGACATTACCAGTGCGGTAGATAACGGGGAGCCAATGGATGTGGTATATCTGGATTTCCAGAAAGCTTTTGACAAGGTGCCAAACAAAAGGGTAAAGTAGTAGCATGGATAGAGGATTGGTTAATTAATAGAAAGCAAAGAGTGGGGATTAATGGGTGTTTCTCTGGTTGTCAATCAGTAGCTAGTGGTGTCCCTCAGGGATCAGTGTTGGACCCACAATTGTTCACAATTTACATAGATGATTTGGAGTTGGGGACCAAGAGCAATGTGTCCAAGTTTGCAGTCGACACTAAGATGAGTGGCAAAGCAAAATGTGCAGAGGATACCGGAAGTCTGCAGAGGGATTTGGATAGGTTAAGTGAATGAAATGAAACAAAATGAAATAAATCGCTTATTGTCACAAGTAGGCTTCAAATGAAGTTACTGTGAAAAGCCCCCAGTCGCCACATTCCAGCGCCTGTTCGGGGAGGCTGTTACGGGACTGGGCTAGGGTCTGGCAGATGGAATACAATGTTGACAAATGTGAGGTTATCCATTTTGGTAGGAATAACAGCAAAAGGGATTATTATTTAAATGATAAAATATTATAACATGCTGCTGTGCCGAGAGACCTGGGTGTGCTAGTGCATGAGATGCAAAAAGTTGGTTTACAGGTGATTAAGAAGGCAAATGGAATTTTGTCCTTCATTGCTAGGGGGATGGAGTTTAAGACTAGAGAGGTTATGCTGCAATTGTATAAGGAGTTAGTGAGGCCACACCTGGAATATTGTGTTCAGTTTTGGTCTCCTTACCTGAGCGAGGACGTACTGGTGCTGGAGGATGTGCAGAGGAAATTCACTAGGTTAATCCCAGATCTGAAAGGGTTGGATTACGAGGAGAGGTTGAGTAGACTGGGACTGTACTCGTTGGAATTTAGAAGAATGCGGGGGGATCTTATAGAAACATATAAAATTATGAAGGGAATAGATAGGATAGATGCGGGCAGTTTGTTGGTAGGTTGTTTCCACTGGCGGGTGAAAGCAGAACTAGGGGGCATAGCCTCAAAATAAGGGGAAGTAGATTTAGGACTGAGCTTAGGAGGAATTTCTTCACCCAAAGGGTTTTGAATCTATGGAATTCCTTGCCCAGTGAAGCAGTTGAGGCTCCTTCATTAAATGTTTTCAAGGTAAAGATAGGTAGTTTTTTGAAGAATAAAGGGATTAAGGGTTATTAAAGGGTGTTCGGGCCGGAAAGTGGAGCTGAGTCCACAAAAGATCAGCCATGATCTCATTGAATGGCGGAGCAGGCTCGAGGGGCCAGATGCTGCTCCTAGTTCTTATGTTCTTATGTTGCCTAAACGTAGTTATTGGTACAGCTTTGTATCTCACTGTTAATTCAGTTCAAAAAGAATGAAACAGGAAAATAAGAGAATCATGCTGATTGCCACATTTTATGTTAAATGACTGTCATTACAGAGGAACCTTTTAAAAAAAATCATACTATTGAACTAAAATTAGCTCTCATCTTTAAGTTAACTAAGATTGTTTTCTTGTATAGGAATGTGTGTCACATTATTTTGTGTCACTACGTGCAGTCCGTTTTGCCCATTGAGCTAAGTGTGATTGGTTTGTAACTGTTGGCCTATACATTCACTCACTGAATTAAACCAGCTTCATGATTTGTATTAAGTTTTGCCGCAACAAGTATTTGTTCAGCTTGTCTTCAGGGGGATTGAAGAAGTGTGCATGTGCAAGGCAAATAATCTTCCTTGCATCTGGGGACTCAGGCTGGTGAGAAGGAATGCAGCTGCAACCCTGTGCTCTACATTTATCCTTCATTTGCCAGTGCATCCACTATGAGGGAAAAACCTGTGTAGGCCATGCTGGTACATTGGTACAGGAAATCAAAGCACACGTTTTTCTGGATAGGCACGGTGCACTTGGGATGTATGGCTTCTGGTCAGGGCAGCTGCAATATGGGCCTGTAAAATCATTTTCGTAGTACATTTGCTACTTGAGAAATTCCTACTCAAAATATATATTTTTGTCATTTAAGTTGTGATTGTTAATTTCCTTTCCCTCTTAGTCTTTTGTACTGGATGCTGGTGAATACATTTCTACAGCCAAAAACAAACTTAATGAAGAGCAGAAACTTAGCTCTCTGAAAACGATGGTCACCGTATGCACAAAATGTCTGCATTCTCACACTAAGGTATTTAACTCAATTCAGTTAAATGTCTACAGAGTACATTATACTAAATATGTTCAGCTTCATTAAACTGGCGCAATTATGTTTTATCTATTTAATGGAATTCACTTCACTTCAAACATAATTCCAATTGTTAGCACCCTTATGCCTGAGTCAGAAATCCTAAATTTAAGTTCTACACCAGGATTTTGTGGGATGAACTAGGCTGGCACTCCATTGAAGGGATGCTACACATTTGGGAGTGCCATCCTTCAAATGAGACTTGAACTAGGGCTCTGTCTACCTGTTACAAGGTTTAGATAGATCTGAATTATCCCAATCCACTACTTGGAGATGAGCAAGGAATTCCCTTGGTGTTCCTGCCAACGTTCTTCCCTCAACTGATACTGTTGGATCTTGCGCTGATAGATTGGCGACCATTTATACCTACCTGACAGAAGTCACTCCACTCTAAAGTAATTCATTTTAGGCGAAGCACTTTGTGGTTTTTCTGAAATACACGACAAGATACTCATAAATATACTTCTTTTGCCCCAAAACAGCAATTAATTTGCCATGACAGCTTTACTTAATTTTTCCTGTTTAAACTGAGAATGTAAATAGTAGCATTAGAATCTTTCTGTTGTTTAATGTGTAGCTGAGTGCATCTTTGTATTTTTACTACTTTTAGTGATAACCTCACAAAATTCCTTATAAAGTAATTTTTTTTAAAAAATGATAATTTATTGGGGGCATTTTCAAATACATACAAAAGCGGAAAGACTCAATGAGCCATAACAAACAAACAGCAATGTAATAAGATATCTAATACTAATTATACATATTCCCTCCTACTCTTCCCCCCCCCCTTTTAACCAGTATAACTGTCAACCCCACCCTGAACAAAGAAAAGAGAAAAGAGAGAAAACAAGACCCTCCCCCGCTGACATTTTAGTACACTTTAAAGAACCTCTCGTCCATCCCCCTAATGGAGAACTTAATTTTTTCTAAGTGAAAGATTTCCAACAGGTCATTCACCAATGTTCGTACCCTTGGCGGCTCTGAATCCCGCCAACTCAGCAAGATCCTCCTCCAGGCTAGCAGGTAGGCAAAGGGCACTGCGTCAGCTTCTTTCCCCACCAGAACACCCGGATCATCCAACAGTCCAAAAATTGCTATCCACGGGCTCCACTTCCAAAAGTTTTGATAATACCTTGGTAACGCCCTCCAGAGTCCCACCAGCCTTGGACACGCCCAACACATGTGACTATGGTTCTTCGGAGTCCCGGCACACTGCCCGTATTTATCCTCTACCCCTGGGAAGAATCGACTCGTCCTAGCCATCGTTATATGTGCCCTGTGCACCACCATAAACTGCATTAGACTTAATCTTGCGCATGACGAGAAAGTGTTAATCCTGCGTAGAGCCTCATTCAAAATCCCCTCCCGTATTGCCCACCTAGTTCGTCCTCCCACTTTTGCTAAACTTCCTCCACTGGTGCTTCTCCTTTTTACTCAGCTCCACATAAATATCAGAGATCTTGCCTTTCCCAATTTCATCCTCTGATAAAGCCTGTCCTGCAGCCCCGGGATGCAACATAGGGAGCGAATCCACCTGCTTTCTCAGGAAGGACCTGATCTATAGGTATCTGAACCCATTCCCTTTTGACAACGGATAAACTTCTTCAGGCTCTGACATGTCCACAAACTTCCCTCCCATAAACAGGTCCCAATGCACTTCCGCTCCCACTCCCGAAACCTAGTATCCAACCTCGCCGGGACAAATCTGTGGTTGTCACAGATTGGTGCCCTCATGTACATGTCCTTCATCCCAAAGTGCTGCTGGCACTGGATCCATACCCTCAGTGCAGGAAAACCCTCCTGGTTTGAGGGGTCTCCCCGCCCACACAAAGCTCAGGATCAGCTTTTTCACTTTCCTAAAAAACAGCTTGGGCAAGAAAATTGGGAGACTCTGAAACAGAACCGGAGTTTCGGCAAGACCACCATTTGCACTGTCTGAACTCTCCCCGTCAGGGACAGTGGCAGCAGATCCCATCTCCTAACGTCCTCCCTCATTTCCCCCCACAAGTCTCGTTGACTTATGGAGCTGGAGCTGGGCTGAGGTTCATGCCATCAGTATCCCCAGATAATGGAAGCTCGACTCCACCAACTGGAACAGTAGGTTACTCAGACTTCCCTCCTGCCCCCTCGTATTTATCGGGAGCACCTCTCTTTTTGCCATATTGAGTTTGTATCCCGAGATGATACTAAACTCTTCTCATTATCCTGCCGAAGCATTCCACTGGGTTTGATATATTGTATATTGATATATACAATAGGACGTCCCCGTTCAGGAAGACCTGGTGATCCACACTCCCCCATTCCCTAGAGGCCCAAAGAGCCATTGCCAATGCCTCAATCGCAAGAGCAATGGAGAGAGAGGGCAACCCTGCCTCGCTCCACGCTGCAACGCAAAGTACTCCGAGCTGACTCCATTAGTCAGTACACTCGCCTTCGGGGCTTTGTACTATAATCTGAGCCAGTACTACAAACCCTTGTCCAAACCCAAAACCGCTCCAGTACATTGAGCAAATATGCCCACTCCAACCGGTCAAACGCCTTCTTCGCATTCATAGACACCACCACTTATACCTCTTTCCCCTCTGTAGGTATCATCATATTCACATCAAATAACCTCCGTACATTCAACGACACCTACCTGCCCTAAACAAACCCCGTCTTGTCCTCCCCAATCACATCCGGCACACAACCTTCTATCTGTGTAGCTAGCACCTTCGCCAAACGTTTCACATCAGCGTTCAATAGCAGAATTAACCGGTCTGACCCACACTGCTCGAGGCCTTTGTCCTTTACGATGAGCGAGATAGATGCCTGCGATATCATGAGGCGAGCTCGCCCTTTTCCAGCGCCTCGTTATACATCCCAACAGCGATCCAAACTGCTTATGGCACTCGGCTGGGAATCCATCTGGGCCCAGGTCCTTCCCAGACGGCATCAGCCCCACACACACCATCACCTCTCATAGCCCTACCGGGGCCCACATTCCTTGCGCTCCTATCTGCTCTACCTTCGGAAACTCCAAAACATCCAGAAAACTCCTCCTTTCCTTGTACCTTGGGGTTCCAACTGGTATAGTTTCCAGTAAAAGGCCTCAAATACTCTGTTAATCCCCTCCGATTCCATTACCACTTTGCCTCTTCATCCCTCAACCTACCAATTTCCCTCACCACCACCTGTTTCCTCAGTTGGTGAGCAAGCATCCTGCTGGTTTTTTTTCCGTATTCATACACCGCCCCTCCAGCCTTACGCAATTGCTCACCACCTTCTTAGTAGAAACCAGTCCAAACTCCATTTGGGGTCTCTTTCATTCCTTAAGCAGTGCAACCCAACCGCTCTTGCCAACAATGTCTTGAATATGACAAAAAAATCGATCTGGGAATACCCCTGTTGAACCTGTGAGGGAAATAGAAAATTCCCTTGCCCTTGGCCTCTTGAAGACCCCTGGTATGTGATCCACAGTCAAGCCAGATACAATACCCCAGATTTCACACCTTCCTTATATAGGACCACCTTGACCCTGTTAAATCCGGCCTGTCGCATAGCCGGCTCCATGCCGTAATCTGGGTGGATTCGGACTACGTTCCACTCCCAGGAACGCTTCTTTGTCTGCCTGGCCCAGTCAAAATCTTCTCCTTATCCAGGAATCTGTGTATGTGCACCACCATCGCTCATGGCGGCTCACCCGCCTTTGCCTTCTTCCTTCGCATTCTGTGCACTCGGTCCACCTCGAGGGGGTCAGTCGAAGGCCCTCTCTCCCATCAGCCTTTCCAGCAAATGCATAGGTCACTGTCCATATGGAGTTTGCACATTCTCCCTAAGTCTGCATGGGTCTCGCCCCCACAACCCAAAGATGTGCAGGGTAGGTGGATTGACCACGCTAAATTGCCCTTTAATTGGAAAAAATAAATTTTATAAGTTTAAAATAAATTTTTAAAAAACTTTTCTAGCATATGCTCAACGTAATCTGAGGCCTTCAAGCCCTCCATCACTTCCGCTAGGCCTACTATACGGAGGTTTTGGTATCTCACAGTTCTCAAGCTCATCTACCTTCTCACGCAGCTTCTTCTGACTTTCCCTACTAAGATGATCTCCGCCTCCAACGAGACCAGCCGGTACTTGTGGTCGGCCACATACTCCTCTGGATGCTCCCTGGGATTCCATCCTTTCAACAGCCGCCCAAATCGGTTCAGTTACCTGGGCAAGGTCTTCCAAGGTTTCAATCCTTTGTTGCCGCCTTGGAACCTGCCACTATTGCGCTTTCAGCCATGCTCGCGAAGATCTCCCGGTCTTTTAGCTGCCACTTTTTTTGAAGTTCCTCTGGCCAGGCAAGAAGCAGACAAACCCAGGTGAAGAGGTTCTCACACCCCTCGCTGTTCGGTTGCTTTCTTCTTTGCCGGTTGTCCGCCTAAGTGGGTGTTCAGGGCCAAATAGCACTACCTCATGCGAGAGCCGGCAAGTACGCGATCACCTATGCCATGGTTGCCACCGGCAGTCCTTATGAAGTAATTCTTAAGTACTCGAGGATGGTCCATAACAATTCATGTCACCTTGTTCTTTAATGTTTGCAGTACTCGGCAAAGAGGAGCTCATCTGTTCTCTTCCTTCAATTATTCCCAGCAAGATTTATGAATGATCTTGTGCAGATTTGCAAGCAACTGGTAAGAGATTTACTGAAAATTTCTAATGTTGACAGGCAAATTGAGATTTCTATATATGTTGCTACTTGAAGAACCTGGGTTTAATTCATTATAAATTGCTGCTTGCAAGCAATGCAATTATTTGAACTGCATTACACACATCAATGTGACAGCTGGATAGGACATAACCACAATGAAAATTATATGCTGTTTTTCCATCTCAAATGCTTTTTAGGTACTATATTTCCCTCTTAGATTAGGCACGGTATAGTTTATGACCAATTTCTCATACACCATGCAACCAATTTTATGATGAGTTTAAAGCTTGAGGAGGTTATTAGGAGCCAAGATGTTTTAGCAAGTTTTGGGTCCTCCCAAACTTGTTAGGGGAAGGCAGCAAGGTAATTTAACTTATCACAAGCACCTAATCCTATACAATTGTTGCTGTGAGTCAGATGTAGAGAAATTCTTGACCACTTCTGGTGACTTCTAAAGTGGCTGCTAAAAACAATAATTGTGATTTCTATTCTACAAAATCGATTTACTTCTGGCAACTTCAACATGCCACAAATACTGCATTGTCCCTATATGCACTTGTTGAATTTTGTTTTAGCTCTGTTTATATTTTGGAAAAGGATTTTGTTCTTTCTATATTTGTTTTGGTCTGTGAGGGATGTAGTATTCCAAATTATGACTTAAAGAAGACTGCACAGTTTGTCTTGCTGTTATGCTGCTAATTAATGCACCCATTGATGTATATCTTGGCAGTCTCCACTGCACCAAGACATTTCTTGAATTTGTTCTGAGCAATGTGCACTCTATTTTTTTTTTAAACTCCCCTTCCTCCTGAGGTGTTTCACACCGTTAAAGATTTACACTGAAGGTCAGATTAACAAAAGGGTAATATGTGTTCATCGTTCACCCCTAAAATCCAGGCAGCCCACAGTGGAAAATCACAAGAGGCTTGTGAACCAAAGAATGATGTTCAAGATGGTTGCAGGGAAGTGCAGGGAAGTGGATCCGGAGATTTCTTTGACGATGATGACAAAACCCTTGAAGTAGGTGATTACAGTGACAGCAGTGACTCATTGGTTGGAACAGGTAAGATGTTTAAGGGTCCAGATATTAAGCATTGTTCAGCTGGTTCCCCAGTGGGTCAGTTCAAGGCAAAGTGGACCTTAACCACAGAGACCAAGAAGTTTGTGGGTTTGACATGTGGGCTGCGCTGGGTTAGTTAATCATGAATAGAAATTTACAGTGCATCTCACACCCTTTAGCTAATAAGGCAAAAGAAAAACAGATAAAGAATCGCAACTGATAGTATTTATGCATGCTGTGTGGAAGTATGTGAAGATAATATTGGGCTAAAAAATTACATTTTCTGTGATTTGAACTGTTGATAAATGTAGGAATTTCAGATATTGTATGTACTTGGTGCAGTAAGGATTAAAAGCCTGGATTAATGTGTGTATGACTGCTGCAGTAATATTTTTAGTTTTAGATTGGGATATAAGCAGAAGTCAAGCATCTGCTCTCAATGCAGTTCAGTTAAATGTTTGACTGGGGATGGAGCAGCTGATCTCAAGACAGTGGGTTCAAGATTTGCCTGTGAACAGGAAAGGCAGTTTCAGCAGTGAGTTGCAACAGGCAGGAGTTTGCAGTTGGTTCTTGGAAGTCAAACCATGAAGACAGTTTCTGAAGACTTCAGATAGAGATCCTGCATTATTCTGATAGGATTCAGGTCTATCTCTTAAAACAGTTTCAAAGAACGTTTCTTAAGCAAGTATGTCTGGGTCCGCTAACTATTGAAAAGTGGATTGAGAGTTGAGAAGGTTTTGTTGTTTGAGTGAGAATAAAGATAGCAGTTAAGGGTTATTGTGTCACTGTATTGATTAGCGTTGTTCAAGAGATAACTGTAAGCTATTTTCTTGTGTGATGTTAAAGATATTTTAATACTGTGTGAGTAATAAAGTTTGTTTTAAAGTACCATTTCCCATTATGTCGTGAAATCACTCCTGGAGTGAGCTATCCTTTCCTTACAGTCTTACGAAATTAAAATAAAATGTTGGGGTTTCTGTCCAGTAGCCTAGCCACTGTTACGGTCTGGTCCGGGATCGTAATAAAAAGTCTCCTTGGTAGGATCAGACATGGAGCACAACCACATGGGTGAGGTATAAGAGGATAACCTGTGTCGATAGAACAATTGGCTTGCAAATAATTCTGTGACCACAAGAGCTATATAGAGAGAAAGGACGGGAGAAATGTAAGGATTTGATACTACAATTATAAAATAAATGAAATGACGGACTTCCGGGTGCGGCGATGACCAGCTAAGTCGCACGTTTCGGCAGCTCCCGGTGGAACGGACTTTTGGGCTCTTGATAGGAGCCCCAACGGCAATTTTAACGGCTAAAAACACTGTGCGGTAAACCAGAAGGGAATTCCCCCTGGACACGGATGGAAAAAGGAGAGGAAAGTGGCCGGATTGCAGCGGATCCTTTGGAACAGCGTCAAGGAAGGCAAGCAAAAACCAAGATGGCGTCGGAAGGTGGCAGTTTCACATGGGGCCCTGAACAACAAGAGTTCTTGAAATGCTGCGTGGAAGAGATAAAAAAGGAAATGAAGAAAGAGCTGTTGGCCCCGATACTACAGGCGATCGAAGGGCTAAAGGAGGAACAAAAGACCCAGGAGCGGGAGCTTCGGGTCGTGAAGGCGAAGGCAGCCGAGAATGAGGACGATATACAGGGCCTGGTGGTGAAGATGGAGATGCAGGAGGCACATCAGAAACGATGTGTGGAAAGGTTGGAGGCACTGGAAAACAACGCAAGGAGGAACAACCTGAGGATTCTTGGTCTTCCTGAAGGTGTGGAGGGAGCGGACGTCGGGGAATATGTGAGCACGATGCTGCACTCGTTAATGGGAGCGGAGGCCCCGGCGGGTCCGTTGGAGGTGGAGGGAGGATACCGAGTTATGGCGCGAGGACCGAGAGCAGGAGAAATTCCCAGAGCCATAGTGGTGAGATTCCTCCGTTTTAAGGATAGAGAAATGGTCCTTAGATGGGCGAAGAAAACTCGGAGCAGTAAATGGGAGAACGCGGTGATCCGCGTTTATCAAGACTGGAGTGCGGAGGTGGCGAGAAGGAGGGCGAGCTTTAATCGGGCCAAGGCGGTGCTTCATAAAAAGAAGATAAAATTCGGAATGCTGCAACCGGCAAGACTGTGGGTCACATATCGAGGGAGGCACCACTACTTTGAGACGGCGGATGAAGCGTGGACTTTTATTGTGGAAGAAAAACTGGAATGAGTGGGTTATTAAAAAGAACGTTTGAACAAAGTGGCGGGGCGAATGTGGGGGGCAAAGAGGGGTTTTATGTTCTAATCCTGCGGTGTGGTAACTTTTCTCTCTCCCACAGGTGGTGATGGGGGGAGGTGGGGAGGGAGAGGAGATAGGGCGTTGGCCATGGGGGGCGGGGCCAAGGGAGAAGCGCGGGCTTGGTTCCCGCGCTATGATAATTATGGCGGGAATAGAGAAGCAGGAAGGAGGGGGCGTCGCACGGTGCGAGCCGTGGTCACGGGGGGAAGCCGAGGTCAGCCAGAGCTTGCTGACTTCTGGGAGCAACATGGGGGGAGTAATTACGCTAGCGGGGGGAGTGGGAGGGGGGAATTACTGGGTTGCTGCTGCTGGGGAGAGGGGGGAGCGGGTACGGGAGAGGATGGGCGGTGGGGCACCGCCTGGGGGAGATACAGCTGCGTGGGAACTGGGTGAGGAGCTGGAAAAAGGTGATGGCTAATCGACAAGGTGGGGGGGGTAGGAAGCCCCCCAACTCGGCTGATCACGTGGAACGTGAGAGGGTTGAACGGGCCGATAAAGAGGGCACGGGTACTCGCACACCTTAAGAAACTTAAGGCAGATGTGGTTATGTTACAGGAAACGCACCTGAAACTGATAGACCAGGTTAGGCTGCGCAAAGGATAGGTGGGGCAGGTGTTCCATTCGGGGCTAGATGCGAAAAACAGGGGGGTGGCTATATTAGTGGGGAAGCGGGTAATGTTCGAGGCAAAGACTATAGTGGCGGATAACGGGGGCAGATACGTGATGGTGAGTGGCAAACTACAGGGAGAGACGGTGGTTTTGGTAAACGTATATGCCCCGAACTGGGATGATGCCAATTTTATGAGGCGGATGCTAGGACGCATTCCGGACCTAGAGACGGGAAAGCTGATAATGGGGGGAGACTTTAATACGGTGTTGGAACCAGGGCTGGATAGGTCGAAGTCCAGGACTGGAAGGAGGCCGGCAGCAGCCAAGGTGCTTAAAGATTTTATGGAGCAGATGGGAGGTGTAGACCCGTGGAGATTTAGTAGACCTAGGAGTAAGGAGTTCTCGTTTTTCTCCTATGTCCATAAAGTCTACCCGCGCATAGACTTTTTTGTGCTGGGTAGGGCATTGATCCCGAAGGTGAGGGGAACGGAGTATACGGCTATAGCCATTTCGGATCACGCTCCACACTGGGTGGACTTGGAGATAGGGGAGGAAACAGGAGGGCGCCCACCCTGGAGAATGGACATGGGACTAATGGCGGATGAGGGGGTGTGTCTAAGGGTGAGGGGGTGCATTGAAAAGTACTTGGGAGAGTGGGAGGGGCCAGGGAGAGAGAGCGGGAGGGGCAAGAAAGAGAGCGGGAGGGGCCAGAGAGAGTGGGCGGAGCCAGTGATAGATAGTGGGGGGGGCAGAGAGAGTGTGGGAGGGGCCAGAGAGTGAGAGTGGGGAAGGCCAGAGAGAGAGAGAGTGGGAAGGGCCAGAGAGAGTGGGAGGGACCAGTGATAGATAGTGGGGGACAGAGAGAGAGTGTGGGAGGGGCTAGAGAGAGTGGGAGGGGAGAGAGAGAGTGTGGGAGGGGCTAGAGAGAGAGTGGGACGGGCAGAGTGGGAGGGGCCGAGAGAGAGACCGAGTGGGAGGGGCCAGAGAGAGAGTGGGGGGGGCAGTGAGAGTGGGCGGGGCCAGTGATAGATCGTGGGGGGCAGAGAGAGAGTGTGGGAGGGGCTAGAGAGAGTGGGAGGGGAGAGAGAGAGTGTGGGAGGGGCTAGAGAGAGAGTGGGACGGGCAGATTGGGAGGGGCCGAGAGAGAGACCGAGTGGGAGGGGCCAGAGAGAGAGTGGGGGGGGCCAGAGAGAGAGTGGGGGGCCAGTGAGAGTGGGCGGGGCCAGTGATATATCGTGGGGGGCAGAGAGAGAGTGTGGGAGGGGCCAGAGAGAGTGGGAGGGGAGAGAGAGAGGGTGGGAGGGGCTAGAGAGAGAGTGGGACGGGCAGAGGGGCCAGTGAGAGAGTGGGAGGGGCCGAGAGAGACCGAGTGGGAGGGGCCGGAGAGAGAGAGACAGAGTGGGAGGGACCAGAGAGAGAGAGTGGGAGGGGCCGGAGAGAGTGTGGGCGGGGCCAGAGAGAGTGGGAGGGGAGACAGAGAGGGTGGGAAGGGCTAGAGAGAGTGTGGCAGGGGCCAGAGTGAGTGCGGTGTCAGAGAGAGTGTGGGAGGGGCTAGAGAGAGAGTGGGAGGGTCCGAGAGAGAGACCGAGTTGGAGGGGCCAGAGAGAGAGAGAGTGGGAGGGGCCAGAGAGAGAGAGTGGGAGGGGCCAGAGTCAGTGCGATGTCAGAGAGAGTGTGGGAGGGGCTAGAGAGAGAGTGGGAGGGGCCGAGAGAGAGACCGAGTTGGAGGGGCCAGAGAGAGAGAGAGTGGGAGGGGCCAGAGAGAGAGAGTGGGAGGGGCCAGAGAGAGTGGGCGGGGCCAGTGATAGATAGTGGGGGGGGCAGAGAGAGTGTGGGAGGGGCTTGGGCGGGCAGAGGGGCCAGTGAGAGAGTGGGAGGGGCCGAGAGAGACAGAGTGGGAGGGGCCAGAGAGAGAGTGGGAGGGGCCAGAGAGAGAGTGGGAGGGGCCGAGAGAGAGACCGAGTTGGAGGGGCCAGAGAGAGAGTGGGAGGGGCCAGAGAGAGAGAGTGGGAGGGGCAAGAAAGAGAGCGGGAGGGGCCAGAGAGAGTGGGCGGGGCCAGTGATAGATAGTGGGGGGGGCAGAGAGAGTGTGGGAGGGGCTTGGGCGGGCAGAGGGGCCAGTGAGAGAGTGGGAGGGGCCGAGAAAGACAGTGGGAGGGGCCAGAGAGAGAGTGGGAGGGGCCAGAGAGAGAGTGGGGGGGCCAGTGATACATCGTGGGGGGCAGAGAGAGAGTGTGGGAGGGGCCAGAGAGAGTGGGAGGGGAGAGAGAGAGGGTGGGCGGGGCTAGAGAGAGAGTGGGACGGGCAGAGGGGCCAGTGAGAGAGTGGGAGGGGCCGAGAGAGAGACCGAGTGGGAGGGGCCGGAGAGAGAGAGAGACAGAGTGGGAGGGGCAAGAGAGAGAGAGAGAGGGAGGGGCCAGAGAGAGTGGGCGGGGAGAGAGAAAGGGTGGGAGGGGCTAGAGAGCGTGTGGGAGGGGCCAGAGTGAGTGCGGTGCCAGAGAGAGAGTGTGGGAGGGGCAGAGAGGCCAGTGAGAGAGTGGGAGGGGCCAGAGAGAGTGGGAGGGGAGAGAGAGTGTGGGAGGGGCCAGAGTGAGTGCGGTGCCAGAGAGAGAGTGTGGGAGGGGCAGAGGGGCCAGTGAGAGAGTGGGAGGGGCCAGAGAGAGTGGGAGGGGCTAGAGAGAGTGTGGGAGGGGCCAGAGTGAGTGCGGTGCCAGAGAGTGTGGGAGGGGCAGAGGGGACAGTGAGAGAGTGGGAGGGTCCAGAGAGAGTGGGAGGGGCCAGAGAGTGTGGGCGGGGCCAGAGAGAGTGGGAGGGGAGAGAGAGGGTGGGAGGGGCTAGAGAGAGTGTGGGAGGGGCCAGAGTGAGTGCGGTGCCAGAGAGAGAGTGTGGGAGGGGCCAGTGAGAGAGTGGGAGGGACCAGAGAGAGTGGGAGGGGCTAGAGAGAGTGTGGGAGGGGCCAGAGTGAGTGCGGTGCCAGAGAGTGTGGGAGGGGCAGAGGGACCAGAGAGAGTGGGAGGGGCCAGAGAGAGAGAGTGACAGAGTGGGAGGGGCCAGAGAGAGTGGGAGGGGCAAGAGAGAGAGAGTGGGAGGGGCCAGAGAGAGTAGGCGGGGCCAGTGGTAGATAGTAGGGGGCAGAGAGAGAGTGTGGGAGGGGCCAGAGAGAGTGGGAGAGGGAGGGTGGGAGGGTCCATAGAGAGTGGGAGGGACCAGAGAGAGAGTGACAGAGTGGGAGTGGCCAGAGAGAGAGTGGGAGGGGCCAGAGAGAGTAAGCGGGGCCAGTGGTAGATAGTGGGGGCAGAGAGAGAGTGTGGGAGGGGCCAGAGAGAGTGGGAGGGGAGAGAGAGAGAGGGTGGGAGGGGCTAGAGAGAGTGTGGGGGGGACAGAGCGAGAGTGGGAGGGGCCAGAGAGAGAGCGTGGGAGGGGCTAGAGGGAGAGTGGAGTGGCCAGAGAGAGAGTAGGGGGGGCAGAGAGAGTGGGAGGGGCCAGAGAGAGTGGGAGGGGCCAGAGAGAGAGTGGGAGGCGCCAGAGAGAGTGGGAGGGACCAGAGAGATAGTAGGAGGGGCCAGAGAGAGTGGGAGGGGCCAGAGAGCGAGAGTGGAAGGCGCTCGACAGGAAGAGAGAGTGGGAGGGTATAGAGAGAGAACGGGAGGAGCCAGAGAAGGTGGGAGGGGTCAGAGATAGACAAAGAGTGGGAGGGGCCAGAGAGAGAGTGGGCGATGCCAGAGGGAGAGTGGGAGGGGCCAGTGAGTTAGAGAATGGGAGGGACCAGATAGAGTGGGAGGGGCCAGAGGGAGAGAATATGGGAGGAGAGGGAGTGGGAGGGGCCAGATAGAGAGTGGGAGGGGCCAGAGAGAGCGTGGGAGGGGCTAGAGGGAGAGTGGGAGTGGGACGGGCCAGAGAGAGAGAGAGTGGGAGGGGCGAGAGAGAAAAAAAAAAAAAAAAAAAAAAAAAAAAAAAAAAAAAAAAAAAAAAAAAAAAAAAAAAAAAAAAAAAAAAAAAAAAAAAAAAAAAAAAAAAAAAAAAAAAAGAAAAGTACTTGGAACTCAATGATAATGGGGAGGTCCAGGTGGGAGTGGTCTGGGAGGCGTTGAAGGCGGTGGTTAGGGGGGAGCTGATATCAATAAGGGCACATAAAGGGAAGCAGGAGAGTAAGGAACGGGAGCGGTTGCTGCAAGAACTTTTGAGGGTGGACAGACAATATGCGGAAGCACCGGAGGAGGGATTGTACAGGGAAAGGCAAAGGCTGCATGTGGAATTTGACTTGCTGACTACAGGCACTGCAGAGGCACAATGGAGGAAGGCACAGGGTGTACAGTACGAATATGGGGAGAAGGCGAGCAAGTTGCTGGCACACCAATTGAGGAAAAGGGGAGCAGCGAGGGAAATAGGGGGAGTGAGGGACGAGGAAGGAGAGATGGAGCGGGGAGCGGAGAGAGTGAATGGAGTGTTCAAGACATTTTATAAAAAATTATATGAAGCTCAACCCCCGGAGGGGAGGGAGAGAATGATGGGCTTCTTGGATCGGCTGGAATTTCCCAAGGTGAAAGAGCAGGAAAGGGTGGGACTGGGAGCACAGATCGAGGTAGAAGAAGTGGTGAAAGGAATTAGGAGCATGCAGACGGGAAAGGCCCCGGGACCGGATGGATTCCCAGTCGAATTCTATAGAAAATATTTGGACTTGCTCGCCCCGGTACTGACGAGGACCTTTAATGAGGCAAAGGAAAGGGGACAACTGCCCCCGACTATGTCTGAAGCAACGATATCGCTTCTCTTAAAGAAGGAAAAGGACCCGCTACAATGCGGGTCCTACAGACCAATTTCCCTCCTAAATGTAGATGCCAAGGTCCTGGCCAAGGTAATGGCAATGAGAATAGAGGAATGTGTCCCGGGGGTGGTCCACGAGGACCAAACTGGGTTTGTGAAGGGGAGACAGCTGAACACGAATATACGGAGGTTGTTAGGGGTAATGATGATGGCCCCACCAGAGGGAGAAACGGAGATAGTATGGATGCCGAGAAAGCATTTGATAGAGTGGAATGGGATTATTTGTGGGAGGTGTTGAGGAGATTTGGTTTTGGAGAGGGGTATGTTAGATGGGTGCAGCTATTGTATAGGGCCCCAGTGGCGAGCGTGGTCACGAATGGACGGGGATCTGCATATTTTCGGCTCCATAGAGGGACAAGGCAGGGATGCCCTCTGTCCCCATTATTGTTTGCACTGGCGATTGAGCCCCTGGCGATAGCATTCAGGGGTTCCAAGAAGTGGAGGGGAGTACTTAGGGGAGGAGAAGAACACCGGGTATCTTTGTATGCGGACGATTTGCTACTGTACGTGGCGGATCCGGCGGAGGGGATGCCAGAAATAATGCGGATACTTGGGGAGTTTGGGGATTTTTCAGGGTATAAATTGAACATGGGGAAAAGTGAGTTGTTTGTGGTGCATCCAGGGGAGCAGAGTAGAGAAATAGAGGACCTACCGTTGAGGAAGGTAACAAGGGACTTTCGTTACCTGGGGATCCAGATAGCTAAGAATTGGGGCACATTGCACAGGTTAAATTTAACGCGGTTGGTGGAACAGATGGAGGAAGATTTCAAGAGATGGGATATGGTATCCCTGTCAATGGCAGGGAGGGTGCAGGCGGTTAAGATGGTGGTCCTCCCGAGATTCCTCTTTGTGTTTCAGTGCCTCCCGGTGGTGATCACGAAGGCTTTTTTTAAAAGGATTGAAAAGAGCATCATGGGTTTTGTCTGGGCCGGGAAGACCCCGAGAGTGAGGAAGGGATTCTTACAGCGTAGCAGGGATAGGGGGGGGCTGGCACTACCGAGCCTAAGTGAGTATTATTGGGCCGCTAATATTTCAATGGTGAGTAAGTGGATGGGAGAGGAGGAGGGAGCGGCGTGGAAGAGATTAGAGAGGGCGTCCTGTAGGGGGACTAGCCTACAGGCTATGGTGACAGCCCCATTGCCGTTCTCACCGAGGAACTACACCACAAGCCCGGTGGTGGTGGCTACACTGAAGATTTGGGGACAGTGGAGACGGCATAGGGGAAAGACTGGAGCCTTGGGGGGGGTCCCCGATAAGAAACAACCATAGGTTTGCCCCGGGGGGAATGGATGGTGGCAAAGAGCAGGAATAACGCAACTGAAAGATCTAATTGTGGATGGGAAGTTCGCGAGTCTGGGAGCGCTGACCGAGAAATATGGGTTGCCCCAAGGGAATGCATTCAGGTATATGCAACTGAGGGCTTTTGCGAGGCAACAGGTGAGGGAATTTCCGCAGCTCCCGACACAAGAGGTGCAGGACAGAGTGATCTCAAAGACATGGGTGGGGGATGGTAAGGTGTCAGATATATATAGGGAAATGAGGGACGAAGGGGAGACTATGGTAGATGAACTAAAAGGGAAATGGGAAGAAGAGCTGGGGGAGGAGATCGAGGAGGGGCTGTGGGCAGGTGCCCTAAGCAGGGTAAACTCGTCGCCCTCGTGTGCCAGGCTAAGCCTGATTCAGTTTAAGGTATTACACAGGGCGCATATGACTGGAGCACGGCTCAGTAAATTTTTTGGGGTGGAGGATAGGTGTGCGAGGTGCTCGAGAAGCCCAGCGAATCATACCCATATGTTTTGGTCATGCCCGGCACTACGAGGGTTTTGGATGGGGGTGACAAAGGTGCTTTCAAAAGTAGTGGGGGTCCGGGTCGAACCAAGCTGGGGGTTGGCTATATTTGGGGTTGCACAAGAGCCGGGAGTGCAGGAGGCGAGAGAGGCCGATGTTTTGGCCTTTGCGTCCCTAGTAGCCCGGCGCAGGATATTGCTAATGTGGAAAGAAGCCAAGCCCCCGGGGGTGGAGACCTGGATAAATGACATGGCGGGGTTTATAAAGCTAGAGCGGATTAAGTTCGTCCTAAGGGGGTCGGCTCAAGGGTTCACCAGGCGGTGGCAACCGTTCGTCGAATACCTCGCGGATAGATAGATGGAATGGGAAAAAGAAGGCAGCAGCAGCAGCCCAGGATCGGGGGGGGGGTTACTTGTGACAAGGCAGTTGCCAATTAGGGCTAGTTTTAATATTTAATATTTATTCATTTTTTGTTTATATAAAATAGGTCATTGTTATTTGTGCTGTTATAATATTGTGTAAAGGATGCACAATGCACTGTGTTGGTTGACCAAAAATTTTCAATAAAATATTTAAATAAATAAATAAATGAAATCAATTATGATTGAAACAGAAAAATAATTTCAGTTGTGCTACAAACTAGCTTTCTTTTTGCTGCATTTGATAGGCCTAGGTCTAGCAGCATATTCGTTTAATTTCTATGCTAGTTTATTAAATAATTCAAGTATGTCATCATGTTATCCATGGATTCATTAGCTTTCAAACTTCTTTCAGGAGCAAAGAGCATTTTAGCTGAAGAAAATTTGACGAAGCACGATTTTCTCCTCCTTGACACTCTTCGATTTCTCTGTTGTTGCACAGCAGCAGGACAGATGCATGTGCTTTCTTTCAGGCCTAGTGATATTAGAAGAAAACTGTTGATGTTAATTGAGGAGAAAGATCACAGCATTTCAAAGTCTTTGCATTTGCATATGGTGGGTATCACTTTACACAATGGTACGGTTTGCTTTTGTTGTTGAAATATAGGGATTTCCAAAAAAGAATTTGCTGAGTTTCCCTTTGGCGATTCAGGTCTCATATTGCCCCTCACCTTTCTAAACGAAAATGGGTGAATTTTATAAATTAATGCTTCAATTATGAAATATGTTTTGAACATGGAGGTGTGGGCAAAGGTGTGAGTGTTGACCACACATATTAGAACTTTGCTCCCATTCATACCCTATCCTCATGGATTCCTATCTCTTAAGTTAATGGAGCACATATTCATAAAATTGACCCTGTGGATCATCCGACATTATCCACTTATCCAACCTCGTTACAGCGGAAATGATCACATTCTGAATGTCAGCAAAAGAAATGCATTTTGCTCGGTGACCATTGTTCATGAAGGACATTAACAGTGCAGCCAAGGATGTAAAACAGTGATTCTCAAACCTTTCTTGCCCTTTGTTCAAATTTATTAATAATCAGAATCTCACCCCTCTCTGAATTATATTATACAATTAGCAGAGATCTGCACAACTAGTATCTTTATTGCAAAAGTATTTGTTTAAATATTAGATTTCTAGTAAATCAAAACTTCGCAATCTGGAAAAATCTACATGAATCTGACCATGCGGAAAAACAGTCACAGGAATGTAAATACTAATTTTGTCAAAAGCCTAGCCTTATGATGTTTTTTTTTTGTCATTGAATATGAAAATCTAATTGGCAACTATTTTCTCCTGAGTTGAAAAAGAATTATTAAATCTGATGGGCTCTTGTGACTCTGGGGGAAAAAAACATATAAATCAGTGCATGTGTGAAAACATTGGGTTTAATGTGAATTGCAGTGAGCAGCCACTTCCCTGAAACTCGTATCTTAAGGATTAATCTTGGGGCAGTACGGTGGCATAGCAGACCCGAGTTCGATCCCGGCCCAGGGTCACTGTCCCCGTGTCTAGTGGGCAGCACGGTAGCACAAGTGGATAGCACTGTGGCTTCACAGCGCCAGGGTCCCAGGTTTGATTCCCTGCTGGCTCACTGTCTGTGTGGAGTCTGCACGATCTCCCTGTGTCTGCGTGGGTTTCCTCCGGGTGCTCCGGTTTCCTCCCACAGTCCAAAGACGTGCAGGTTAGGTGGATTGGCCATGATAAATTGCCCTAATAATCAAAAAAAGGTTAGGGAGGGGTTATTGGGTTACGGGGATAGAGTGGAAGTGAGGGCTTAAGTGGGTTGGTGCAGACTCGATGGGCCGAATGGCCTTCTGCACTGTATGTTCTATGTGTGCATGGGTTTCACCCCCACAATCCAAAAAGATGTGCAGGTTGGGGAATTGGCCATGCTAAATTGCCCCTTAATTGGAAAAAAATAATTGGGTACTCTAAATTTATTTTTACAAAGGAAAAAAAAAAATTTCAGGCAGTAAATGGAATCGGGCTTAGATTCTCCAGTCTGCCATGCGCCCCATGTGTTCCTGTGTGCACCATTGTAGAGACCAAGAAAACATTGCTGGCCAAAGTAGTATCTTTATTACAACACAGCTTGTTTAAACTCAGGATTTCTAGTTAACCTTTCATCAAAGGCTTCAACAGAGACAAAAGTTCTCACGTTGGAAAAGACCACAGAAAGCTGTGCTAATGTAAAAGCATCGGGTGTGAAATGGTGCTGAAAAGTAAATGAAAATGAAATGAAAATCGCTTATTGTCACAAGTAGGCTTCAAATGAAGTTACGTGAAAAGCCCTGTGTAAATGCACGCTGCATGGATGACACTCATAGCTCAAAGTTTAATTTACTGTATTAAATGGAATTGAATTTAACAGAAATGAAGTTTTAAAATTGTGGTTAAAAACTACTTATCTCTATTTTTCACCTCAACCAGTTTAATGCATTACTCTGAAGTAACACTACAGCTTTTACACCCAGCTGTCCAATCAGTGCATTCCTTTAACGATTCTTCGCTGCATGAGCAAATATGTAATAAGCAAAAGCCATTAATCTACTTTAGTTTGCACCGTTGGCAACTATCCATAAAGATAAAAAAGATCTATTGAGAGCACTCATGTCTTTTGATGTCGCAAAGCACCTTGTGGAATTCATTATCAGGTGCAGTTTCTTTGAGATAATGTGGCAACCCTTTTGTGCGCAGCAAGTTTCCACAAATTATTTTAGCTAGCAGCCATTTCCCTGAAACAGCTTGCATGGCAGAGATTAGAAGTGTCACACCTGGTTGTAAACAGAGGCCTTTACACCTTACTCCAAGTACCATGCATCAGATAGATCAAAAATATATAATAATTGTTTGCAGTTTTACAAGTGTATCTCATAATTAATTTTACATGTAGGTGGTGCTGATTTTTCTTGTTTGTGTCTGATTCCATAGTACTTGATCCTGTTAAAAGAACTCCCAGCAGAAGAATGTGTTCTCCCATCAGATGATTTCTCCATACTTGTGAAGCCACTCTTGTAAGCAGTGTTTGTTTATGTGGATAGCAAGCAGAAACTTGGGTGGGAAATCATGGAACCCACGTAAAGAAGATTCCAAAACACCTTCATGGCAAAGATACGCACAAGGGATTATTTGATGCCAATACGGAGTGGCTGAGATGCACAACATTGCATTACCTAGCACTAACATACTTACCTTCATGAGCACGACAAATGATGTAAAAATATTCCACGTCAGAACAAGCGTCTTTTTAACAAAACAAATCAGTTGAATGGTTAACCGTACAAGTTCCAACTTTTTCCACAAAAAAATTCAATGTAAAACTTTCTTACGAAATAAGTGATCATCAGAAAAATAATTGGGCTAGATCGAATAGTTGAAGTTCATTTAAATGTTAAGAATATTTTTGAGAGATTAATATTCGATTTTGTACCAGTTGCTTGGCATTTTATTGTGCATTTGATTTCCGAGAATCTTATAAAGAAAAATATTTTTTTCCTGATAGAAATTGTCCCAATTCAGTTTGAAACTGTCAATGAAAATGTTAGTTACAAATAAATTATCAGCAGACCAAACCATAGCCCATTTATGTACTCTTTAACTCACATTTTCAAGTTGATGCAGAATTGTGCAAACTCCTACACAGTTAGATTCTGAACAGTTTTGAAGTGTAATTTTAGTAGCACTTAACAGGGATGGATTTAATTAACACTTATTGATTTGTAAAATTAAGCATTTTGTAATTGCAACCTCTGATCTGTGCAGGGACTTGTGTTCCATGTATCGTTGTGATCAAGAGGTTTGTTCAGTGATCCTGACGCACATTATTCCATTACTGACAGTACAAGGTATTGACTCTGATGAAATGACAGATATCCAGGGGAAACTACTAAAGACAATTGGAGCTTTCTGGTAGGTCTACTTTCTTGGCCCCACCCTTTCCACTAGACATTCTCAAGCTATGTTTTTTATTGAAAGCAAAAGTCTAAAAATTCTCCCTAGTTGTGTAGTTTTGAAGTTTATGGAAGTTAACATATATATCAATGTGTATGTTTGTTTATATTAGGCACCTAAGCAAGGAAGGAAAATGTAATGCACATGTGAGAGCTGCTTTAGTAAGATGTATGAAAACATTACTTGAGGTGAGTCAATTGAATGTACATTCTGATATTCGGGTAACACTTTACCAAGGTTTAACAATTGTTTAAATATTTCAGTGCCGCAACAGCAACAGACAGACACTATACTCAGGATTCCCACTCATCCAGCAGTCTCTCAGCAGTTCTAGTTTTGGTATTTTCATATAACTCTAATATCCCTTTATATGGCTTGGTGTATGTGCATATTTGGCCAGGATGTAGAGACTCCTCCTTTCATCAACATCAATAACCTCGCAGTAGAGATCATTGACAGCTTCACATATCTTGGATCAACAATTACCAGCAACCTGTCCCTTGATGCTGAACTCAGCACCAGGATTGCCAAGGCTACAGTTGTCATGTCACAGTTGAGAGATTGAGTGTGAACCAACAGCAAACTAACCAAAAATACAAAGCTCTGTGTGTACCAGGCTTGTATCCTCAGCACCCTCCTTTTCAGCAGCGAAGCATGGGCAACTTATGCAAACACAAGATTAGCGGCTGAACAGCTTCCACCTCCACTGTCTCAGGTGAATATAGAACATCTCTGGGTAGGACACTGCCGAATGTGGAAGCATACCAGCATGCAGGGATCCTCTGCTTGTTTGTTCTCTTGAGTCAAAGGAGACCCCAATGGTTGGGTCATGTGTGCCAAATGGCTGGTGACCGCAGCCCCAAACACATGCTCTATGGCAAGCTTGCCATCAGCACAAGATCAACATCTGGAATGCAAAGATGTTTGTTAAGTGGCACCTCAAGTTGACTGGGATCGGAGTCGATGCATAGGAAGCCCTTGCTGCTGAGTGGTGTGCCTGGAAACAAGCAGTCAGCAAAGGTGTGAAAAAAGCAGAGGACAAAAGGAATGACCAGATGGTGGTAAAGAGAACCCGCCGGTTGGAAAAAAACATCAATCGACCTCGGGCCAACACTATTCATTTGTATAAACTGTGGAAGGGACTCCCACTCAAATCGGCCTCGACAGCCACAATAGAGCATCTTCAGTGCAGAAGTGACGTACATCCCATGTGCAGTCCATTACCTCCCAAGGTGAAGATATGCCAGAGAGATAGAGATGGCTGGGCAGCAAGTTTTGTATGGCAATGCTCCTGTGAAAGCCTTAGCGTACTTTATTGCATTTAAGGTGCTTTATAAATGCATGCTTCATAATAGGACAATCGCAGGTTCTGAATAAAACCAAAATAAAACTGTTGTTAATAGCCTCAGTAATATAGAAGTGCTTGCACCAAAACTCAGTTGGAGAATTATAATTTTATAGCTATGGGGGTGACACAGCGGCACAATGGTTAGCACTGCTACCACATAGCACCAGGGACCCAGATTCAATTCCGGTCTTGTGTGTCTGCCTCTGCGGAGTTTGCACATTACTCCCTGTGTCTGCGTGGGTTTCATGCAGGTGCCCTGGTTTCCTCCCACAGTCCAAAGATGTGCAGGTTAGGTAGATTGGCCATGCCAATGGAAGTATGTTTGGGAGGGGTGCTTTTTTCCAGAGGGTCAGAGCAGACTCGATGGGATGAATGGCCGCCTCCTGTGGGAATTATATGATTCTATAGCCTACATATGATATGCAGAGTAACTGCACGATTTGTTAGTCCTGTAATCTTAGTGCATTTCATGATTTAATTGATGCAATGATCTGTTATGATAATGTTTATGTGTATAGTACTTGTTTTGTATCTTCAGAAAGACCCACATTCAAATTGGACTGTACTCTCCATCAAAGATGAAGAGATGCCTGTCTCTGAAGTCTACACTGAGTTCTTAACAGATACTCACCATCAGGTCCGCATGCTTGCTGCCATGTCTGTGAGCAGGTAATCTTTCTGGGTACTAATAAATGTTGCGGTTTTGGGTGAGATCTTTCGGCTGTTAATGCAGTAGGGATCCTCCGGTCCTGCCGACGGCACACCTCTACCAGCGGCGTGGGTGGGTTCAATGGGAAATCCCAATGACTGAGGCGGGAGCAGAAGATCCTTCCGCCAGCCAACGGCAGGCTGCCTCCTGCCACCGAGAATCACACCTAGAGATGCAAGGTTTGCAGTTTTGAAAGACATATTGCTCAAATTATATTTAATAACATATTCAAAGTGAGTTTTTGACTGTTACAAATTGAGGGTGAATATTAGTTGACTGACTTATGGTAGCAGATATAAAACACACACTTTTATCCAGAGACTTTGGGGTACTATTGAGTGAAACAAATATTTCAGAGCTATTACACTAGAGTTGAAGTAAAACTTTCTGGTGAAATATTGGGCTGGATTCTCCGCTCCCCGACGCCGAAATCACGTTTACGACGTGACGGAGAATCCGTTTTGGCGGCAAAATTGGGAGTGGTGCCGGTTTTTGAATTCACTGCCACCTGAAAAGCAGCATACTCTAGGATTATCCACCGCCTGAGGCCGGCCTGCGATGCTCTGTCCCTGACCGGCCAAATACCCGACGGAGTGGGTTACGTGTGCTCACACCATCCGGGAAGCTTGCGTGGCGGCTGCGGACTCAGTCTGGGGCCGCCACAGTCAGGGGAGGGCCGGTCGGCAGCAGGGGGGCTTCATTCAGGGCTGAGGGCAATGTGGGCAGGCAGTCCAGTGCTCGTGAGCGGCCGATGGGGGGCACTACTTTGGCGGTCCAGGTCCGCGGGCTGAGTCCGCCATGGGCACGGCGTTGCCGCAGCAGGCAGCCGCTGTGCGCATGCGCGGCCTCTGAACCGGAAGTGCTGGGGGCCGTATCGGCAGCTCGCGCTGTGAACTCTACGCTGCCTCCCTGCTAGCCCCCAGCAAAAAGGGGAATCAGTGGCTTTTTGATGCCAATTTTCCTGGCGTAAAAGACAACCGTTTTCACGCTGGCGTGGGGACTTAGTCTCCAAAACGGAGAATCCAGCCCATTGTGTTTGTCAAAACAAAAATGGGCATGTGGGCAAATGAACAGTTTTTATTTTAATGACTTCGAGCCAGCAGTCAGGAAAAGCATGGTGTAAATGTAAAGTTTCCTGCACCCTGTTGGCAAGTCTAAATTTTGATATATAACCCTCATTGCATCAATGTGCGTTTGTTTCGGCTTACTACATCAGACTTCTTATGACCCTCTGAGATTTCCAATTGTTCTAAATCTTACCACATTCTTAGGGACCAATTGGAAACTTGCCTACATTATTTCACTTGTGATGTAACTATAACAAAGATAAACTTCCCCACCTCCTCTTTCTCGACCTGCCTTTGACCATGGTTAACCACACCATTCTCCTCCAATTCCCTCTACTGTTGTCCAGCTGTATAAGACTGTAGTTACCTGGTTCCATTTTAAATACCTAATTGTATCTATGGTATCACTTGCAATGGCTTCTCTTCCTGTTCCCACACTCTTCTTACCTATGGTGGCCCTAAATATCTTCCCTCAGCTCCTTCCTGTTTCTCATCCGTATGCCACTACTCGGCAACATCATCCAAAAGCACAGAATTGGTTTACACATGAACTCTAAAGACTTCCAGTTCTACCTCGCCACCCCTCTCCTGACTGCTGCATTGTTGCTAAATTATCAAACTCCTCCTTAAACATTAAATTCTGACTGAACAGAAATTTCTCCAGTTAAACATTGGGAAGACTGGAACTTGTTTTTGGACGCTGCCTTAAATACCAATCCCTCACTACCAACTCCATTCCTCTCCTTGACTACAGTCTGAGATTAAATCTATGTGTTCACAACCTTGGTATCACATTTGACCTGGAGAGAATCTTTTGACCACGTATGTCGCCATCACTAGCACCACCTATTTCCCTCCATAACACCGCTAGAACATAGAACATACAGTGCAGAAGGAGGCCATTTGGCCCATTGAATCTGCACCAACCCACTTAAGCCCTCACTTCCACCCTATCCCCGTAACCCAATAACCCCTCCTAACTTTTTTGGTCACTAAGGGCAATTTATCATGGCCAATCCACCTAACCTGCTCATCTTTGAACTGTGGGAGGAAACTGGAGCACCTGGAGGAAACCCACGCAGGCACTGGAAGAATGTGCAGACTCCGCACAGACAGTGACCCAGCGGGGAATCGAACCTGGGACCCTGGCGCTGTGAAGCCACAGTGCTATCCACTTGTGCTACCGTACTGCCCACGCCCACTGACTTCTTCTCTGTTTCAGCTCATCTGCTGCTGAAACATAGAAACATAGGAAATAGGTGCAGGAGTAGGCTATTCAGCCCTTCGAGCATGCACCACCATTCAATAAGATCATGGCTGATCATGCAAATTCAGTATCCCACTCCTGCTTTCTCTCCATACCCTTTGATCCCTTGATCCGCAAGGGCCACTTCCAGCTCCCTCTTGAATATATCCAATGAACTGGCTTCTCTGGTAGAGAATCCCACAAATTCACAACTCTTTGAGAGAAGAAGTTCTTCCTCGTCTCAGTCCTGAATGGCTTACCCATTATTCTTAGTCTATGACCCCCCTAGTTCTGGATGTCCTCAACATTGGGAACATTCTTCCCACATCTAGCCTGTCCAATCCCATCAGGATTTTATATGTTTCCATGAAACTCTCATTCATGCCTTTGTTACCTATAAACTTGACTATTCCACTGCACTCTAGGCTGATCTCCCACATTCTACCCTCTATAAACTTACGATCACCTAAATCTCTGGTGCCTCTGTCTTAAATTGCAGCGAGTCTCATTCGCTGACCTACATTATTTCCCAGTCAAACAACATATTGTTTCAAATTACTCCATGGCCTCATCAGTCCCTATATTTGTAATCTTCTTCAGCCCACTTCTAAGACACCTGTGCTCATCTAATCCTGACCTTGACAATCCCCAATTTTAATCGCTACACCCGCGCCTTCTGTTGACTTAGATCCAAGCTCTGGAGTGCCTCCCTATACCTTGCGATCTCTCCATCCCAACTTCCTCCTTGAGGACACTTCTTAAAGCCTACTTTTTGAGCAAGGTTTTTGTCATCTGACCTAATGGGTGCAATCTGCCACAGTCTCAACAGGTGAATCCCACCAGAGCTCCAAATCGGACTCCGCACTGGCCAATTGCAAGTCACCCAACTCACTCCACCTGACACAATCTGGATCATGCCCCTCACTGGGCATGTTATATTTAAATGAATGGGTGGCATTGCCAGGGTGCCAGGCCGGCAGTGCCAAGGTGCCAGGTTGGCACTGCCAAGGGTGTGGGCATGGGGGGCCTTACTCATGAAAGGGGGTGAGGTGGGTTTTGAGGGGACAAGAGAAGGTTGGGGGTTTGAGGGGACAAGAGAAGGTTGAGGGGTGGGGTGGAGTGTAGAGAACAGGGCAGCCGTTCAAAATGACGCCCCGATCTGCGAAGAGTCGGTCCTGAGCTTGTCAGTGCAGGAAAAATGCCAAAGCCGCTGAGAAACACCCCGCCAAACGTGGCCGAAACCGGCATAGAAACTTCATCATGCCCAATATCTCCTAACGTGGCTCGATGTCATTCTTTGTTTTATAACAAAGGGGGGGGTTTAAACTGATGCAGCAGGGGTATGGGAACCTGGATTGTAGTTTTAGGGTAAGGGAGAATGAGAGTGTAGAGGTCAGGAGCACAGATTTGACGTCGCAGGAGGGGGCCAGTGTGCAGGTAGGTGGTTTGAAGTGTGTCTACTCCAATGCCAGGAGTATACGAAATAAGGTAGGGGAACTGGCAGCATGGGTTGGTACCCGGGACTTTGATGTTGTGGCCATTTCGGAGACATGGATAGAGCAGGGACAGGAATGGATGTTGCAGGTTCCGGGGTTTAGGTGTTTTAGTAAGCTCAGAGAAGGAGGCAAAAGAGGGGGAGGTGTGGCACTGCTAGTCAAGAGCAGTATTACGGTGGCGGAGAGGATGCTAGATGGGGACTCATCTTCCGAGGTAGTATGGGCTGAGGTTAGAAACAGGAAAGGAGAGGTCACCCTGTTGGGAGTCTTCTATAGGCCTCCAAATAGTTCTAGGGATGTAGAGGAAAGGATGGCGAGGATGATCCTGGATAAGAGCGAAAGTAACAGGGTAGTTATTATGGGAGACTTTAACTTTCCAAATATTGACTGGAAAAGATATAGTTCGAGTACATTAGATGGGTCGTTTTTTGTACAGTGTGTGCAGGAGGGTTTCCTGACACAATATGTTGACAGGCCAACAAGAGGCGAGGCCACGTTGGATTTGGTTTTGGGTAATGAACCTGGCCAGGTGTTGGATTTGGAGGTAGGAGAGCACTTTGGGGACAGTGACCACAATTCGGTGACGTTTACGCTAGTGATGGAAAGGGATAAGTATACACCGCAGGGCAAGAGTTATAGCTGGGGGAAGGGCAATTATGATGCCATTAAACGTGACTTGGGGGGGATAGGTTGGAGAAGTAGACTGCAAGTGTTGGGCACACTGGATAAGTGGAGATTGTTCAAGGATCAGCTACTGCGTGTTCTTGATAAGTATGTACCGGTCAGGCAGGGAGGAAGGCGTAGAGCGAGGGAACCGTGGTTTACCAAAGAAGTGGAATCTCTTGTTAAGAGGAAGAAGGAGGCCTATGTGAAGATGAGGTGTGAAGTTTCAGTTGGGGCGATGGATAGTTACAAGGTAGCGAGGAAGGATCTAAAGAGAGAGCTAAGACGAGCAAGGAGGGGACATGAGAAGTATTTGGCAGGTAGGATCAAGGAAAACCCAAAAGCTTTCTATAGGTATGTCAGGAATAAGCGAATGACTAGGGTAAGAGTAGGACCAGTCAAGGACAGGGATGGGAAGTTGTGTGTGGAGTCTGAAGAGATAGGCGAGATACTAAATGAATATTTTTCGTCAGTATTCACTCAGGAAAAAGATAATATTGTGGAAGTGAATGCTGAGACCCAGGCTATTAGAATAGATGGCATTGAGGTACGTAGGGAAGAGGTGTTGGCAATTCTGGACAGGCTGAAAATAGATAAGTCCCCGGGGCCTGATGGGATTTATCCTCTGATTCTCTGGGAGGCCAGGGAAGAGATTGCTGGACCTTTGGCTTTGATTTTTATGTCATCATTGGCTACAGGAATAGTGCCAGAGGACTGGAGGATAGCAAATGTGGTCCCGTTGTTCAAAAAGGGGAGCAGAGACAACCCCGGCAACTATAGACCGGTGAGCCTCACGTCTGTAGTGGGTAAAGGCTTGGAGGGGATTATAATAGACGAGATTTATAATCATCTAGATAGGAATAATCAGGGGCGTCATTCTCCGACCCCCCGCCGGGTCAGAGAATGGCCGTTGGCCGCCGTGAATCTCGTCCCCGCCGAAGTCTCCGGTACCGGAGATTGGGCGGGGGCGGGAATCGGGCCGCGCCGATTGGCAGGACCCCCCGCTCAATTCTCCGGCCGGGATGGGCCAAAGTCCCGCCCAGAAATTGCCTGTCCCGCTGGCGTAAATTAAACCTGGTATTTACCGGCGGGACCAGGTGGTGTGGGCGGGCTCCGGGGTCCTGGGGGGGGCGCGGGGCAATCTGACCCCGGGGGGTGCCCCCACGGTGGTCTGGCCCGCGATCAGGGCCCACCGATCCGCGGGCGGGCCTGTGCCGTGGGTGCACTCTTTCCCTTCCGCCTCCGCCATGGCCTCCACCATGGCGGAGGCGGAAGTGACTCTCTCCACTGCGCATGCACGGGAAACTGTCAGCGGCCGCTGACGTTCCCGCGCATGCGCCGGGAAACTGTCAGCGGCCGCTGATGCTCCCGCGCATGCGCCGCATTTCCGCGCCAGCTGGCGGGGCAACAAATGGCATTTCCGCCAGCTGGCGGGGCGGAAATCCCTCCAGCGCCGGCCTAGCCCCTCAATGTTGGGGCTCGGCCCCCAAAGGTGCGGAGCATTGCGCACCTTTGGGGCGGCGCAATGCCCGTCTGATTGGCGCCGATTTGGGCGCCAGTCGGCGGACATCGCGCCGTTGGGGGAGAATTTCGCCCCTGATCAGGGATAGTCAGCATGGCTTTGTAAAGGGTAGGTCATGCCTCACAAACCTTATCGAGTTCTTTGAGAAGGTGACTGAACAGGTAGACGAGGGTAGAGCAGTTGATGTGGTGTATATGGATTTCAGTAAAGCGTTTGATAAGGTTCCCCACGGTAGGCTATTGCAGAAAATACGGAGGCTGGGGATTGAGGGTGATTTAGAGATATGGATCAGAAATTGGCTAGCTGAAAGAAGACAGAGGGTGGTGGTTGATGGGAAATGTTCAGAATGGAGTTCAGTTACAAGTGGCGTACCACAAGGATCTGTTCTGGGGCCGTTGCTGTTTGTCATTTTTATCAATGACCTAGAGGAAGGCGCAGAAGGGTGGGTGAGTAAATTTGCAGATGGCACTAAAGTCGGTGGTGTTGTCGACAGTGAGGAAGGATGTAGCAGGTTACAGAGGGACATAGATAAGCTGCAGAGCTGGGCTGAGAGGTGGCAAATGGAGTTTAATGTAGAGAAGTGTGAGGTGATTCACTTTGGGAGGAATAACAGGAATGCGGAATATTTGGCTAATGGTAAAGTTCTTGAAAGTGTGGATGAGCAGAGGGATCTAGGTGTCCATGTACATAGATCCCTGAAAGTTGCCACCCAGGTTGATAGGGTTGTGAAGAAGGCCTATGGAGTGTTGGCCTTTATTGGTAGAGGGATTGAGTTCCGGAGTCAGGAGGTCGTGTTGCAGCTGTACAAAACTCTGGTACGGCCGCATTTGGAGTATTGCGTACAGTTCTGGTCACCGCATTATAGGAAGGACGTGGAGGCTTTGGAGCGGGTGCAGAGGAGATTTACCAGGATGTTGCCTGGTATGGAGGGAAAATCTTATGAGGAAAGGCTGATGGACTTGAGGTTGTTTTCGTTGGAGAGAAGAAGGTTAAGAGGAGACTTAATAGAGGCATACAAAATGATCAGGGGGTTGGATAAGGTGGACAGTGAGAGCCTTCTCCCGCGGATGGGAATGGCTGGCACGAGGGGACATAGCTTTAAACTGAGGGGTAATAGATATAGGACAGAGGTCAGAGGTAGGTTCTTTACGCAAAGTGTGGTGAGGCCGTGGAATGCCCTACCGGCAACAGTAGTGAACTCGCCAACATTGAGGGCATTTAAATGTTTATTGGATAAGCATATGGATGATAATGGCATAGTGTAGGTTAGATGGCTTTTGTTTCGGTGCAACATCGTGGGCCGAAGGGCCTGTACTGTGCTGTATCGTTCTATGTTCTATAATGCTCCTGTGAAGCACCTTCGGACATTTTTATCACAATAAAGGTGCTGTACAAATGGAAGATGTTGCCGATGTTGGCTGAACGAGGTGACTTTTATTCCATTTGTCTAGGAAGTATTCAATCTGAAATCACAAAGGTGAAAGATCCAGGGCGGGATTCTCCATCCCGCCTCAGGTTTTCTGGTGCGGCATGGCACCGCCGACAGCGCGATCCTCCGTCCTGCCAGCCGGCCGATGGGGTTTTCCATTGTGGGAAGCCCCACGCCATCAGGAAATTCCCGGGTGTGGGTGCGCTGTTGGCGTAACAGAAAATCCCGCAAGCGGAGAATCCAGCCCCAGGATTCTAAATCTGCAGTTATTGATTTATACTTTGTTACTTTCTGTTTCTATCATTAGTGTCCATTTAGTGATTTGGGACCTGGGACTTCTAGCAAAAACATGACTAGCATTCTGATCATGACATTTCATGAAATGTGATCATTCAGTTTGAACAATTCATTTCTCTACAGACTATTCCAAGAAGTCCAGATACAGGATCAATCTGTACAGCTAAAAGCCATTCCTGTGAAATTGCAGCAGAAAGCCTTTGAAAATGTGTATATGAAGGTGCAAGCTGGAATGAGGTTTCAGGTATTGTCATTTCTTTCTTTCAATATGTTTTCAAGCATTGTACATACTCATCTTTTACTATTGCCTGGTTTATTTCATGTGTGTCCTTGCTAAACTTGAAGGAAAGGTCAGTTGATCGTATTTGGAGAAGTAGTATCTTCCTTTTCTGTCCCCTCCGTCTGCCATTTTCTATTGGCTCATGTTCCATCTCCTGTTGCATCTTTCCCCCACCCCCCCAACTCAAATACATTTATTTCACTCAATTGACTCACGCAATATTTTTTTTCAGATGAAACCACACTGTTATAAATTAATTTGATTCAGTACCATTGAGCTTATCTTTCTGAAATATGGACCATCGTTGTGATTCTGAGCCCTGACGTTACCTACCATTAAAATAAATATATCGGCCCAGATCTTTAGTTTTTCAGAGGTCATATCCTAGAAGATGTGCTGGCAGGCTTCTGGGAGGCCCCATGAAAGGGCAGCATGGGAATTGGATGGGTACGTTTGTTGGACAATTACCTGTGTCTGGCATCCTCCCAAAAATCTAATTTAAATCAGAGACTTTGGAGGGTTCCAACTTACTGAGCAAAATAGTTACCCAGGAAAAGCCAGTGTTGCTAACTTTTGGTTGGCTCTTAATTCGTAATTTGCTCTGTTTGTTTAACCTTTGCTCTAGACTCGCCAGGTATCTTTATGATACCGCCACAAGGTTCAAGTTCAAGTACTGATCAATAACTCAACACATCAATTAGTAAGATTCAAATCAAAACACATTTATTATATACAGTAAGTCACTACTTATGCATATAACTCTACTTTCTAGATTATTTCTATCACTAAAAGGCCTATACTTAGCTTCGGAATTGGCCCACCAGGTCAGGGGAACAAATGGCCTTTCGTTCAGGTCCTGAGTCTGCAGGATTCAAAAGTTGGTATGGACTTGTAGCTAGGAGCGCCTATCTCGTAGCGAGCGTTGACTGGAGACTTACTTGGTTGGTGCAACAGCTGGGCAGTTCATTCTCATGGGTTGATTCGCGTTGTTGAGTGCCCCTGACAAGAAGACCGATTTGAACTTGGGGGCTCTACTTTATAGTCCCCAGGGGCTTCCTGCCCTTTGGGGCGGACCCTGTACCTGGTTGCAAATGATTGGACTGCGTTCTGATCACTTGGATCGATTTCTCCAATACTGGAGTTGTTCCCTGATCGCTGGGCGGTCCCTAAATGTCCGTTGGCCTTCCTTTGTCTTGGCTCCTGCTGGCGCCGAGGAGTCTGGCTTGGCCTTATTCACCTGAAGTGTATCAATTATGCCTGGGAATCGCTCATTACTATGCAGATGTCTGCTGGTTTCAGTGCTGTCTGGTTTCTTACAGGTTTCAATACACATGATTTCTGTATTTGCTAGTCTTTGCCTGTGTTGGCTGAATTTCCCTTCAGCCTTTGCGGTTCTCCATTTTAAGTCAGGAAGTGGCCAACCCAGGTGGCTACAACCTCTCCTTGTGATCCCTCACGTGAAGCGTGAAGGATCACATCACTGCGTTGTCTTCATTCCCTGACCCAGTGAGCACTCTTCCATGGCCTCTACACTGACCATAACTATGCAGTTAAAACTTTAACTAACAATTTCTAAATGGCGCTATGTCAGACAGGGACATGTATTACAACACCAAAAAAAACGGTACCGCTAACTGTCCTCAATAAACTACACTCACTAAAACACTCATTCATATTAACTTCCGAAACAATACAAAATAATAGCAGCATTCACATTTTTCTCCTGGCTTGGCAGTCAAGCACAGGGGTGTACAATATTTCCATTTCTTTATTTACAAAAGATGCAACACAAATGGTCTTTATTGTAGTCCAAGGGGTTCGGGGGTCTGGTGAAAACCGAAAATAGGGGATCTCATTCTGTATACCGGGGTGCTAGCGCGGTAGGCTCTCCTTCGCCATTTCCTCACGTGGATAGTCTGCACGATGCTGCAGACTATCGCCAATGCTAATAGGGATTCGACTACGTAGGAAAGGGAGTACCATGTTTTGAGCTTATCACACCATGATGGTGTGGTGCTGCCTGTTACTGGGCTCTGGGTGCTATGGGGAAGTGAATCATTAACGGCCGAGGGGGGGTTGGGGTCAGGAGGTTCGCGTGCAACCGAATACACATTATAATGGTGGTGATCAACACGGAGGATGTCCTCATTGTTCTTCTCTTTTCTTTCCTTGGGGCTTCTGGAGTTCTGTGGGATCAAGCATAGTTTCTGTTACTATCTTGGTTAATGTCTCGTCTGTTAGTATGTCTGTCCTTTAGTGCCAATTCCCCTTTACAATTTGTCACCATGTGTGACTCCGTCGTTTTTTTAAAAAACCGAATATTCAGGACAAGACGCACTTAAAAATACTGAAACAGTGTTGTTATGGCACCGGCGGAAAGAAAGGAGCAGAGGTAGTTGTGGCATTGGACGCCGAGAAGGCGTTTGATCGGGTAGAATGGGGGTACCTGATGGCAGTGCTGGAGCGGTTTGGGATTGGATCAAGGTTTGTGAACTGGGTAAAGCTATTATATAAGGAACCGAAGGCGAGTGTCCGCACAAATAATATCAGTTCGAGATACTTTTCTCTCTACCGTGGGACGAGACAGGGATGTCCCATGTCCCCCCTGCTGTTTGCACTTGCGATTGAGCCGTTGGCCATCGCATTGAGACGTTCGGGAGCATGGAAAGGAATAGTGCGGGGGGGGATAGAGCATAGGGTGTCCTTATATGCCGGCGACTTGCTGCTGTATGTGTCAGAGCCGAGTGCGTCGATAGGAGGAATATTGGAGCTACTGCGGGTATTTGGGTCTTTCTCGTGGTGCAAGTTGAACCTGGACAAGAGTGAGTACTTTGTGGTGTCTTGGCCGGGGGTGGGGGCAGGGGTGGGGGAGCTGCCATTCCGTAGAGCAGGGACTCATTTTAGGTATCTGGGGGTGCAGGTTGCCCGGGAGTGGGGGAGGCTTCGCAGGTACAACATCACTAGTTTGGCGGGGAGAGTGAAAGCCGATCTGGCAAGGTGGGATGACCTTCCTCTGTCACTGGCGGGTCGGGTACAGGCGGTTAAAATGAATGTGTTGCCGCGATTCCTGTTTATTTTTCAATGCCTACCGATTTTCCTGCCAAAGTCTTTTTTCAGGGAGATTGAGGGAAGGCTTACCTCATTCATATGGGGAGGGAAGGTGGCCAGAGTGAGAAAGATGCTGCTACAGAGGGGAAGGCAGGCAGGGGGTTTGGGTCTCCCGAACCTGTTGTACTACTACTGGGCGGCGAACGTGGAGAAAGTGCGGAGCTGGGTCAGAGGGGTTGATTCTCAGTGGGTCAGAATGGAGGAGAGTTTGTGCAGGGGGTCGGGGCTGAAGGCACTTGCAACAGCGCCGCTCCCGATAGCTCCGGGGAAATATTCAGGGAGTCCGGTAATAATAGCTTCATTGAAAATCTGGAGGCAGTTTCGGCAACACTTCGGGTTGGGTTTAGGGTCAAGGGAAATGCCGATTCGGGGGAACCACAGATTTGAGCCAGGGAGGTGTGATAGAAGTTTTCGGAAATGGGAAGAGAAGGTGATTAAGACGCTAAAAGATTTGTTTCTTCGGGGTCGGTTTGCAGGATTGAGGGAGCTGGAAGCGAAGTATGGGCTAGAGCAGGGAGAAGTGTTTAGGTACATGCAGGTTCGGGATTTTGCCAGGAAGGAGATACAGAGCTTCCCAGAGGAACCGGCCTCCACATTGCTGGAGGAGGTGTTGACGACAAGGGGACTAGAGAAGGGGGCAGTGTCAGCTGTGTACGGAGCTGTTCTAGAAGAGGATAAGGCACCATTGGAAGGGATCAAAGCAAAGTGGGAGGAAGAGCTGGGAGAGGTTATAGAGGAGGGGGTCTGGTGTGAGGTGCTCCGGAGAGTGAATGCCTCCACCTCGTGTGCGAGGTTGGGGCTGATACAGCTGAAGGTGGTATATAGAGCACACCTCACGAGGGCGAGGATGAGCCGATTTTTTTGAAGGAGTAGAGGATGCGTGTGAGCGTTGCGGGGGGGGGCCGCGAATCACGTTCATATGTTTTGGTCCTGTCCAAAGCTAGGGGAGTACTGGAAGGAGGTGTTTCGGGTAATTTCCAAGGTGGTGCGTGTGAAACTGTACCCGGGTCCTCAGGAGGCCATATTCGGGGTGTCGGACCAGCCAGGGTTGGAAACGGGAGCGGAGGCAGATATCATAGCCTTCACCTAGTTGATCGCCCGAAGGCGGATCCTGCTGGGATGGAGAGCAGCCTCTCCACCCAGTGCCCTGGCGTGGCGGGGGGACCTGTTGGAATACTTGACCCTTGAGAAGGTTAAGTTCGAACTGAGGGGAAGCTCGGAGGGGTTCCACAAATCATGGGCACTATTTATTATGCACTTTCAAGAACTGGATAACATCGAACATTAGTTGGGGGGGGTGGGTGGGGGGGAGGGGGACTGTGTAGATTAAGGGTGACTACGGGTAATCCCTGATTCCTTTTTGTCATTTGTTTATGTAAACATGCGGCCTGATGTTTGGGGGTTGGTGGGCGGATGGGATCGTTGTTATTATGGGGATTGACATATCTTGCTGATTATTGTTTATTGTTGATGGGTGTAAATGTGGGAGAAAATGTGAAAAAGGAGGAGAATAAAAATATTTTATAAAAAAAATGTTTTTAAAAATACTGAAACAGTGCAAGCCGTCTCGCAGTCTGTGCGATTTACCATCCAAATTTATGAGGATGTAAATAGCATAGGGATGGCATCCTCAGGGTTGCCGGAAAACAAACAAATTTTTGAACCAAAAGTCCCGAAATGAGGTGCATATGGGCCGCGACGAGTAAGATTTGGATGGAATCCCCAGGTAGGACGGTGACCGATGCCGCGTGTGCTCTACCCGAGCGTAGCTGACCAGAGGGGGGGCCCTCAGGCAGGGCGGAGACCAATGCCGTTTCTCCACTGCCTGAGCAACCGACGAGAACGGGCAAAAATGTAGTCATCGTGGGGGTTGCTGTAAAGGTTCTACCTTCGAACCAGAAGAGCAGTTATGACAAGCTTTCAGTGGTTTCTGCCGATAAGCGTGCTGGCACGTTTTCACAGGTTTCTGCCGACAAATATGGCGTGGGGCCGTACAAACAACACTTAACAAAAACACTAACAAACAACAGTGAACAACATGCTGCAGGTTCCATCAGAAAGGACATCGTAAATCACATTTGGACTGGGGTGTAACTAGCATATGGAGGCAGTGTAGTGTGGCCGAAGAAGAGAGGAAGGAGAGGAGTGAAACAAAAATGAAGTGGCCTTGCTGAGGTGTCCCTGCCAGGAGAAATGGTGGATAAGTGCTCACAGTTTTCATGGGGCAGCTGGGACCTTGTAGCTGCTGTGGGTGGTGTTCTCTTTCATATCTGGGGGCTAGTCTAGCTGGTGGTGGGGGTCTCCTGCAATTACGGGCGAAGTTTCCTTGCTACCCACAGTTGTAACATGACCCCTGGGGCACATAAGGTGGAGCAGGATCTCTGGTGCATTGTTCCCTTGGGTATCGATCGCTGGGTGGGGGGTCGGGGCTGTTGGTGTCATTGCTGGTTCGGGGGGCATTGGTGGGCTGATTCCGTTGCTGTTTCAGGGGGGCTTGACATTCTCGTGCGTAATGTCATAACTGTCCACAATTGTAGCATTCCTGGGGTTTAAGCTGCTGTGGGCTATTTCCATCATTTACCCATGCGGGGTTCTGGTGCGTTTTAACTGCTTGAATATCTGCCTCTGCCTGCTGTTCTTCGGGTTTCCTAATTGCGGGTTTGTTTTGGACAGATTGCTCCCAGGTGCGGGACAGTCTTTTTAAAACCCACTTTTCATTGTGCGCTTCTTCTGAGGGGTCATAGTTGGTACAGGCCTTTTTTCCTGCCTCTGTGGTATGGGAGATAAGGGTGCGGGTCCATTTGGCCATACTGTCTTGGGACAAATGGGCACGGTCTAAGTTTCCAAAAACGGCTGTAAAAGGAATCCACAGACGTCCAGCAAACGCTGTGGGGTGTTCTGTCTTTTTCTGCCTGCACTTATTCAGGCCTTCTACTGGGTCACCTCTGTTGTAACCGATCGCGTCTAGGATCCCCGCGTGCATCTCTGCAAGGGTGCCTCCTCCTACATTCTGTGGGTCGGGAAGGGCTGCTACGGCCGAAAGGTCTAAATTCAAAACTATGAGCTTCACTTGCTCACGCTCGTCCAGGCGTACATGGTCGACTGCTGCTTTACTCTGGCAAAGAAGTGGTGGGGGTCTGTGGTGGGAGGAACAGTGTGATTTTCTCGCACGCGCCCCGTAATTGGGTCACAGTTAAGGGGGTCGTGTACAGGAATTCCGTGTCTCCTTCCGATGTGACTGTGTGGTGGGTGGTTACTAGGTTCATTGGTGCCGAAACTATCTGCTCTGTGGGGGTTGGGGCGCTTTTCTGGGGCTTTCCTTGCACACATGTTCCCTGAACATATCTATGCGCCGTCTCATTTAATTCTTCCCAATCCGGGCCGTCTTCTGCATCTAACTGGGATCCAAAGGTGCTTGGGATCAATTCTAAACTGAAAGCAAAGACTGCAGCTCTGCAATCTGCTTCCGGCACTTTGCGTGATCTAATGAGCTTTATTTCTGCTCCGTGGTGGCAGCATGGAGTGCTCGTAATGCTGCTTTCAGGTCGCTACACTGCCTTTGCAATGCCTCTACCTGTTTCTCTGTTTCCTCTCTTACCAGGACTGCACGTTGCGTGTCCTGATAGGCCTTTTCGTACTGTGTCTGGAAGCTGCTTCGGTGCGCCAGACAAGAGTGGTGTACCCACTTGGTATCATCCACCTCTCTGTCCTTTGCTGCTAACTTCCTTCTTAATTCTATATTCTCTTTTTCAACCTCACTTATCATAGATTATCATAGAATTTACAGTGCAGAAGGAGGCCATTCGGCCCATCGAGTCTGCACCAGCTCTTGGAAAGAGCACCCTACCCAAGGTCAACACCGCCACCCTATCCTCATAACCCAGTAACCCCACCCAACACTAAGGGCAATTTTGGACACTAAGGGCAATTTATCATGGCCAATCCACCTAACCCGCACATCTTTGGACTGTGGGAGGAAACCGGAGCACCCGGAGGAAACCCACGCACACACGGGGAGGATGTGCAAACTCCACACAGACAGTGACCCAAGCTGGAATCGAACCTGGGACCCTGGAGCTGTGAAGCAATTGTACTATCCACAAGGCTACCGTACTTACATCGACCTTGCTCATTCGATGTATTCCTTCTATCTCTTTGCGGAGCGTCCTCGCAATTGTGCCAGACAGGACACGATTGCCATCGGCTTGCAAGCTTTTCTTATGGATTTCTGACAGGTTCTCCCACCAAGTATGTCCTATACTCCCAGGTCCTGTTTCCTCATTGTCACAGAACTCACTCCAAAGGGGCCATCCTTTCCCTTTGAGATATTTCCTGATCTCTTCTTTCCAAACGGGACACTGACCTACTATACTGCTGGTCGCTGCGACCACAAATTCTTCAGGATTCATGAGGCGTTGCATAGCCATCTTTCCTCTCGAAATACTCTCTTAAAATTTGGAACGAGGGGTACTAAGGCGGTGCTGTAATTACGGGTACGGCTTTCGCTATTTTCCGGAATACAAACCCCCGACAGTTTTTTCGCAACAAAAATCTATCAGTTTTACCTTATAGCCCTGTTAGTTACGCATGCATTAACACACTTCCCGAATTATGAGGATTGATCAGAACTGCTTGAACACTTGTGGTTTTTCTGTTCCCATTTGGATTCTAATTCAAATTTTGGGGTTTTCCCGGAGTGGTTAAGCCACTTCTAAGTCGGGCCCTGTCAGGATGTCGCCAGTGATATGTTGCTAACTTTTGGTTGGCTCTTAATTCGTAATTTGCTCTGTTTGTTTAACCTTTGCTCTAGAGTCGCCAGGTATCTTTATGCTACCGCCACAAGGTTCAAGTTCAAGTACTGATCAATAACTCAACACACCAATTAGTAAGATTCAAATCAAAACACATTTATTATATACAGTAAGTCACTACTTATGCATATAACTCTACTTTCTAGACTATTTCTATCACTAAAAGGCCTATACTTAGCTTTGGAATTGGCCCACCAGGTCAGGGGAACAAATGGCCTTTCATTCAGATCCTGAGTCTGCAGGATTCAAAAGCTGGTATGGACTTGTAGCTGGGAGCGTCTATCTCGTAGCGAGCGTTGACTGGAGACTTATTTGGTTGTTGCGGCAGCTGGGCAGTTCACTCTCGGGGGTTGATTCGCGTTGTTGAGTGACCCTGCCAAGAAGATCGATTTGAACTTGGGGGCTCTACTTTATAGTCCCCAGGGGCTTCCCGCCCTTCGGTGCGGACCCCATACCTGGTTCCAAATGATTGGATCGATTTCTCCAATACTGGAGTTGTTCCCTGATCGCTGGGTGGTCCCTAAATGTCCGTTGGCCTTCCTTTGTCTTGGCTCCTGCTGGCGCCGAGGAGTCTGGCTTGGCCTTATTCACCTGAAGTGTATCAATTGTGCCTGGGAATCGCTCATTACTATGCAGATGTCTGCTGGTTTCAGTGCTGTCTGGTTTTTGCAAGTATCAATACACATGATTTCTGTATTTGCTAGTCTTTGCCTGTGTTGGCTAAATTTCCCTTCAGCCTTTGCGGTTCTCCATTTTAAGTCGGGAAGTGGCCAACCCAGGTGGCTACACCAGAAACATATTAAAACTAGTTCTAATTCCTGGGTAGCTATGCTACTAACCATCCTGACTAGGGGCGGCATGATGGCACAGTGGTTGGCACTGCTGCTGGGACCCAGGTTCAATTCCGGCCTCGGGTGACTGTCAGTGTGGAGTTTGCACTTTCTTCCCGTGTCTGCGTGGGTTTCCTCTGGGTGCTCCGATTTCCTCCCACAGTCCAAAGATATGCAGGTTGGGTGGATTGGCCAAGCTAAATTGCCCCTTAATGTCCAAAAGGTTAGATGGGGTTACAAGGATAGGGTGGAGAGCTGGGTTTATGTACGCTGCTCTTTCCAAGGGCCTCCTTCTGCACTGTAAATTCAAAGATTTACTGTCTGACTACCCTCCCACCCCTGATTCCACCACCTAACTAACCTTCCACCTCCCCAATGCCACCCAATCGATCCTGCCCCTTATCACACACCTTCCTTCCTAGCTTGTCAAAGTGCTTTTAAACACAGGGTCATTTAAATTTTCCAGAATTCAACAGCTAGTGACATAAAATGGGAGTGTGGCTTTGTTTTCCGAAATGCTCCTACATGTACTGAAGGATTTTAGCAGCAGCTACGCTCCACGGTTTTCAGCAGGCCTGGTTTGAAAATCTGGGCAAGAAATGTAAAACTCCAGTGTAAGATAGAAAAATAGGTACAGAGTGGCAATCTGGATGGTGACTGCCACCCCTTAGAAGATTCAGCACATGATCTTTGCTTTTCTTCTTGGGGGCAGCACGGTGGCACAGTGGTTAGCACTGCTCCCTCACTGTGCCAGGGACCCAGGTTCAATGCCGTACCTGGGTGACTGTGTGAAGTTTGCACTTTCCCCCCATGTCAACGTGGGTTTCCTCTGGGTGCTCCGGTTTCCTCCCACAGTCCAAAGGTGTGTCGGTTAGGTGGATTGGCCATGGTTAATTGGCTCTTAGTATCAACCGATGTGTACGTTAGGTTAAGGGGTTATTGGGTTGGGTGGAGAAGTGGGCTTGGGTGGAGTGCACTTTCAGAGGGGAGGGGAGGTGCAGACTCAATGGGCTGATTGGTCTCTGTCTGCACTATAGGGATTTTATGATTCTATGACGTTTTCATTGCTGTGGGGGTTTTTGCTGCATAGTCTACTTGACTATAGTCTACTTTACTGAAATGTGTAAAAAAACCACTGTGCTGCCAGATACGCCATTTCTGTTCTCAGCATCTCACTGTAAAAAAACTATATTTTTCTGGGTTATCTTTATTCTGTTAGTGGCTGTACTTTACTGACCAGGAAAGCCTCAGCTTTTTTCCAGTCTCTGAAGTTAGCTGAGCTGACCTTGGGTGGTAATTGAAGCACTACTACATTTGGCCTCAGCAAGGAATGTGCATATGTGAACATCAAGTGAGGGCAGAATTACGGTGAGGTATGACACCCCCTTGCAGTTGCAAAGCCTGCCAAGACTCACTGTGCTCATGAATAGTTGTATGTTTTCGACTAAAGTGTGAATGCCTCCATGGGAAGGGCAAAAGGAGAACGTTGGAGAGATTTTTTTTTTTTTTAGATCAATTTTGAAAACAAAATTCCATGGTTAATTGAAAAGATTTCAAATTATTAAACAGCATTTTATATAATCCACAATACAACAAAAAGTCTGAAGCTGGTAGCACTTATCATTGTCTGTAATTAATTCCTAACTCCATCTTTACAATGGAAATGCTGATGAAAATGTTTTGCATTATAATTATACCTTCCCTCTCAACAGAGGCACTGTCTGATCCAATTGTTCTTTTATACTCCAAACCCACTTCAAATGAAGAGTACACTTGATTTCCTATCTGCAACCATAGATTGTGGGCTGGATTCTCCGCACCCCAGCGCCGAAATCGCATCCGGCGCCGGGGCAGAGAATCCACTTCCGTGCATCAAATCGGGACCGGTGCCGGTTCCTCACTTTTCCGGGTCCCGAAAAGCGGTGTACTCCGAGAGTATGCCGCACCGTGTATCCCCTACCTGTGGCCATTGCTGGAGGCCCACCCCACCATTCTCCACCCCCGACCAGCCGAAGTCCCGTCGGCGTGGATCTAATGTGGTCCTGTCATTGGGGATACTCGTGGTGGCTGCGGACTCAGTCCGTGGCCGCCATGGTCAGGGGCAGGCCGATCAGAGGTCGGGGAGCCTCATACGGGACCGGGCTATTTTTGGGCGGGCGGTCAGGGTTGGGTGTGGCCGATCGGGGGCAATATATAGGAGGTCCAGCTCCACGTTCTGAGTCCACCATGGAGCACGTCATGGCCGCTGGAGGCAACCACCGTGCGCATGCGCGGCCTCTGACCTGGAAGTGTGGGGGCTCGTATCTGCAGCTGAGATGCGAGCTTCCCGACGGATCCCTGCTGGCCCTCTGCAGGGCTATGAATATGGCCTTTTCACGCCAGTTTTTCTGACGTGAAAGGCCACAGCTTTTACGACGGCATGGGGACATAGTCCCCAAAACGGAGAATCCAGCCCTGTGTCTTGACGCCTGCATTTAGAAGGCCAGAAAACTTGATATCTCAGATGGTGCTTTAATGTGTAAAGGAAGTACCACACCACATTTTTAGCAATCAAGCTGACCAAACCGGTTAGATCATCCTCGAGTAGTAATTTTCATTCTCTTCCAACCAAACATTCCAATGTGTTAATAGCATCAGAGTTTTCTCTTTCCTTCACCCCCTCCCTCCAACGGCAGATCTCCCTTGCCCTCATTCCTATCTTCAGTGGCCTATAATTAGATTTAACAGTGAATCTGCATCCTCGTATTTTTCTGCCTCCATGACCTAGTTTTTCCCTATCTATGTAACTTTCCTCCGTGCTACAGTTTTCCCATTCAAACTTTCCGTTCCTCTGACTCCAGGATTTTGTGCTTCCCCAGCCTGCCTGTCCACTTCCATCTCTTCTTTTTACGGCACCTTAAAACGCAGGTCATTGACCAAGCATTTGGTCACCTCTCCAAATATCTCCTCCTTTAGATTGGTGTCCACTTCTTTCTGTGACTTATGTAAAAACAAATTACTGCGGATGCTGGAATCTGAAACAAAAACAGAAAATACAGGACAATCTCAGAGAAAAGTGAGCTAACATTTTGAGCCTGCATAATTCTTTGTTAAAGCTTTGTTTAGCTCAGTTGGCTAGACAACCGGTTCGTGGTGCAGAGCAAGGCCAGCAGCACGGGTTCAATTCCCGTACCGGCTGAGGTTATTCATGAAGGCCTCAATCTCGCCTGAGGTGTGGTGATCCTCGGGTTAAATCACCACCAGTCTGCTCTCCTCCTCAATAGGGAAAGCAGCGTACAGCCATCTGGGACTATGGCAACTTTGCCTTTCACTTTTATGTCTCCTTGTTTAAACTTTGTGATTTTTCCTCAGAATAGTGCGGAGGAACTCCAGGATGAGAAATGCAACAGAAGAGCTACGTTGCTTACAGTGATTTCATTGATCATGTGCTGTAGTCCCATTTGTGAAAAGCAGGCCTTATTTGCAATTTGCCAGTCGTTAAAGGAGAACAAACTGGATCCTACACTTGTTAAAAAAGTAACTATGAGATCAACTTGTTGCTGTCTTTTTACTGTAGACGATTGTGTGGTGATGCTTACTTTCTCATTTGAATCTGTTTTCTAGTATTAGGGCACAACCCTCTCATCGTATTGAACCTGTTCAGCTGTCAAGACAGCACATTTGTTTTCATTGAGTGCCTTTTCAAAACTGTTTTTGTGAAAATGTGATCCATGCAAATGTCTTAAGTCGGCAAAAGGTGTGAACCGTTTTCCCCGATGCGCATATCAGCTTCTGCAATCAAGAGACAGGTTGTCTTGTCACTGTGTATCTGTGGTAGAAGAATTGGCCAACCACTTCCAGCAGGGTGTTACTGAGTATGATCAGGGCAGAGATATAATACCATGTCCTATGACCACTGTGTTCTTGGCGCTTACAGTCAGGGAGAAAAAGTTACAGGCATGGAGAGACAGTCCATAAGTCCTTGCAGTCAGTCACCCAATTCTGGTGCCCACTGGAAAAACCCAGCAAAGCCACTAATCCGTCTTGATCGAGTCATCGCCTCAGTAAATTAAATTAAGCCTCCTCACTAGCCTACCACCTCAGCAATTTAACTCCGAAGTAGAAGCACGGCTCAATACTAAACCACCCTGTCACAGCATTAACTCCCCTCGCCCCCACAGCATTAACCCCCCCCCACCAAAGAGCACCCCATCACAACACCCAACAACCTTTTGCCATAGCACTAAATCCCCTCACCATTGTAGTGAATCCAGTACTAATCACTCAAAAAAAACTCTCTGATTACAGTTCTAAATCTCCCCCCCCCCCCCCCCCAAAAAAAACGCACCAAATCCTTCCAGTAAAGCCCATCATAGCACGACTCTACAACAATCAATACCCCCAAAAAGGCTCAACACAGCAAATTCTTCCCCACCAAAATAAAGTAATGACCCCTCACTATGACACCAGATACCCAAATTAATCTTCACTCAGCACCAAAACCCAAATTGGAAAACCAGCCTCTGGTTAATGAGTGAATCAGGATAGCATCTCACCTCATTGCTGAAGCGCTAGAGAGAAGGACCCCTCTCCTCAACTCCACTCCTTGTGACTTCCAACCATCCTACACGCGAACCTCACACCATGACAGGCCTGGACTCAACCCCCTACCAGCCAAAAGAAAACTTATGATGGGGGGGAAAGCGGGAACAGGTTACTGAGTTGGATGACCATCATTGATCATAATAAATGGCCTACTCCTGCTCCTATTTTCTATGTAAAAATGGCCACTGCCAACTCCCCCTGATTTGATAGTCTCGAGGGATACAGCGATCCCCTGTGCTGCCATGGATGATTGTGGCGCATTGATGCCAAGCACATTGTTGTAGCATACCACCATGACTCTTCAGCCGTCCACCACCTTGCCCCTCCTCGACCTCCCTCTCTGCTTCCCTTGTAGAAAGTTTGCCTGAACGTATGTAAGTCTTTGCATTAAGTGCATTTTTTATACTGGCAATTTTATGTTTTTAAACTAAAGTAAAAAATAGTAATTTCAAATCAAAATGGAACTGAACAAAATGTTTTCTGTTCGATAGTACATAAACAACCAATTCCTGGAATTGCATAATTAATTTATGGCAACCAACGTTTTGCAATCGAACATTCCAATCTTGGGTTATGACTTGTTGCCGTAACTTCATGTTGTTTGCATGATATATGTAACATCATTACATGGCCTACTCCAACTTTAATTAGATTCTTGAGACTGTATCGAAGTGTCTGAAGTATCGTAGTTTGGAAAGCTTCATGGTTTCCCATTTGGATTACCTTATCCATGAATGGCTGAAAATGGCTGATTCGGGCTACAACTTGCCAACTTTTCCTTATGTCCTGTTGAACTGTTCCAATCTGGAAGAATTTTGCAGGTAAATGGAATGTTACCTTCTCTCCAAGTCATACAGTAGGTTACTGTGAAGGTTTTTATCTTTAGGTACCTGAACACATTTAATAGAGGTTGCAGTCAATATGTGCTGAATGTTCCTGAAATAACTGATTATTGGCATGAGAAGCAAAAGCATTACTTTAATCTCTCTCATGATCAGCAATATTGTAAATTTTCACTGCATCTTTTATAAAAGGGGCAAGTTAGCATCCAATAATGTAAAGAAGAATTTGTTCAATGAAAAGCTGTCCTTGTTTAATATTTTAAAATGTCAGATTGAGGAATGCAATGCCATCTACTGTACCAAGGATCCCCTTGCCTAATGTGTGGAATGTTTTGGGCTGAATCTTCCCGACTTTGAAAATATTTGGGAAATGTGACCATTTCTAGGTTGCAACCCTAATCGTTGCCGCAGTGGACCATCTGGTTTAATATTATGGTAGGTAATCAAGTAATAAGCCATCTCTGCACTTACTGCCCACTCATTGTCCAATTAAGACCTCAGGAGGCAGGGGGTGGATACAGCGTTTCCCATTGCAAGTGTAGCTGGCAGTCTTCACTCTCACCAGTGAGAGGTTTATGAGGCGCAAGCAACAGGAAGGTCAGAGTTGCAATGGAACTACCATCATTTATCAGAGGTGCAGTTGCCATTGCATCAGTTGGAGCACCATGTGAAATATAAGCTTACATGATATTTTGACACCATGGCAAGTCTCTGACATGGCAACACATCAACCTTGCCATGTGTTACCTGTATGCATTAAAGTATCTTGAAATTACATGCAGTTCCAATCTTTTGCTGTGTGGCTGCCTCATCTGATGCGACATGATGCTGATTCATACAGCGGTGCACAGGTGCCACGCTAAGTAACAATCCTGCTAAAATCTTGCAGTTAGTTGCCTGGAATGACCTCGGTTGGCTTCCAACTGCTGTGGTTAGCCATCCTCCTGATGAATCCGCCTCTGGCAAAATGGCTCTGAGATGGAAAGCCATTTGGAAATTAGCAATCATTCTCCTGATGCAAAATTCCCAGCTCCCCTGCCTCCACGGTGCCAGGAGATATCCCCTCTATTTCCACTTTCTGTAATCACTTCAAAATGATTTGCATTTCCTTTAGCATGTTCTGGCCAAGCTTAATTTGCATTCATAGAATAGAATAGAATCCCTACAGTGTGGAAGGAGGCCATTTGGCCCATTGAGTCTGCACCGACCCTCTGAAAGAGCACCCGACCTAGGCCCAGTCCCTCTCCCTATCCTTGTAATCCCACCTAACCTTTGGACACTAAAGGCAATTTAGCATTGCCAGTCCACCTAACCTGCAGATCTTTGGACTGTGGGAGGAAACTGGAGCACCTGGAGGAAACCCACACAGATACTTACAAACTCTACACAGTTACCCAAAGTCGGACTCGAACCTGGCTTCCTGTGGCTGTGAGGCAGCTAATAACTGTGCCACGGTGCCGCCCCATTCATACCTGCCATTCATCAATTATAAAGATCCAAACAATGATCATTTTATTGATTATTTAAGTCTGAGCATTATCATTTTGTGGGTGTCTTTGACAGTTTCAATACTCTCAATTATATATCTGAATTCTACATCTGAAATGTGAAAATTGAAGTCTATTCAACCAGATGCAATAAATAGGCCAGTGACTGTATATGTTGTTCCTAGCGTTTTGTAAATACATATCAAAGAAAAATAAATCAGGATTATATGTTTTTTCCTTCACTTGATACTTTGTACAAATCCAGTTCAGCCAAGTGGGAACAAAAGCATAAAATGCTGTATATATACCAGGGTCTACCAGAAAGATAGATTAACATTTCTGGACCAGTCATAATGTCAGACCTAATAAATTCACTTATGTGAATGTATAGGTTTTCTTGTGGGCATCTTCTCACAGCACAAAACAACCCCAAATCTGCTGTCTTACTCACAGAGATCACAGGATCGCTGATGTGCGGAATGCAAACATTCACATTGCTACCTCGGGAAATGTTCTTCTGATGTTGGAGCTAATATATGTTGAAGGAGTAGAGTAAATTGAGCTTTACTATGCACCTAACTGAAATACCTGAGGTGAGAGTGATTGATACTGATGGAATGAGGAATGGAAATGTTTGCTGCCTTCCAGTACTATCACTCCTCATCTTTCAGTCCCAAATTCAGTACTAAATTCTCCAAACAACATGAGCTGTACACATGGCCAAGAAATAAATAAAATAATATAACCCACATGGCAATTCCTACCTTTCTAAGAGACAATGTGGATGCCTGTTTTATTAGTATGGATTTTTATTGCTGATATAAAAACTAATTTGATGACCTAACGTTTGCTGATGATGTGTCCTAGGTCCTATTACAAAATTCTTGTACCACACCTGATGGTTAAAGGTAACTTGGAAGAGGTGAAATCAATTGCTGAATGCATTAAGAGGGACTGGAAAGGATTGCTTGCTGATTGCCTTCCAAAGATCATGTCTTACATCCTGCCATGCTTTGCATATCAAGATAAGAATGGATCTGATAGTGATATGGCACTACAAAGGGAAAATGCATCAAAGGTGTTTGACATGTTGAAGGAGGATGATTGCTTAGGGAAGCAGGTGAGATTAACCGTATTGTTGCAGCTTGTTTGGGGTTTGCTGCATTTAGCAATTAAACGGAACCGGAAATGGGTCAGCTCAAACTACTTTTTAAAAAAATTGAAGCTTGGATACTCTTGTTGCCAGTACAAGTCTTTCTTACAGTGATGCTACTACAGGGAGACCTGGAAGGTTTAGTCGATTGACATGGTGCATTATACGTTTACTCAGGTTTGAAGCCTCCCTTTTTTTCATCCGTGGATTTTCAGTATCCGCAGAGAATTTCGAATTGTTATTTTTTTCCTTTTGACCACAAGCTGAAGGGAAAAACTGTTTATAATTCATAACGCTGAATTATAAGCAGTTTTTCCATTCAGCTTGTGGTCAAAAGGAAAAAAATAACAATTCGAAATTTTTTCCTCCTTTTCCTTTGTCCAAAACTCTAAATACACCTTTCTGCACAGATCCCTGCAGCCTCACTTTGTTGACATTAAGATACAACCAACACCTCAACATTGCAATTTATTTTCTCTCTCATTTGGCTTCCTTCAATTTGTAAGCTTATCATCTATTCACTACGAATGAACACCCTCCTCTCTTGAATTATTTTATTCTTGCCACTTTTCTTTCCCTCCATCCTCTGCCTTCCAAAAAATGTTGGCACCTTCTTTGTACGCCATATGGGTGCTGGATGCATCCTGATACATATTCCAGTCTCTACTGTAAATAAGTATTTTCACATACTTCATTAGTGAACACAAAAGGTATTTATTAATAAGAATTGTACAGCAGTCACATAGAATCATAGAAGTTTACAGCATGGAAACAGGCCCTTCGGCCCAACCAGTCCATGCCGCCCAGTTTTTACCATTAAGCTAGTCCCAGTTGCCCGCACTTGGCCCATAACCCTCTATACCCATCTTACCCATGTAACTATCTAAATGTTTTTTAAAAGACACAATTGTACCCACCTCTACTACTATCTCTGGCAGCCCATTCCAGACACTCACTACCCTCTGAGTGAAGAAATTGCCCCTCTGGGCCCTTCTGAATCTCTCCCCTCTCACCTTAAACCTATGCCCTCTAGTTTTAGATTCCCCTACCTTTGGGAAAAGATGTTGACTATCTACCTTATCTATGCCCCTCATTATTTTATAGACCTCTATAAGATCACCCCTAAGCCTCCTACGCTCCAAGGAAAAAAGTCCCAGTCTATCCAGCCTCTCCTTATAATTCAAACCATCAAGTCCCGGCAACATCCTAGTAAATCTTTTCTGCACTCTTTCCAGTTTAATAATATCCTTTCTATAATAGGGTGACCAGAACTGCACACAGTATTCCAAGTGTGGCCGTACCAATGTCTTGTACAACTTCAACAAGACGTCCCAACTCCTGTATTCAATGTTCTGACCAATGAAACCAAGCATGCCGAATGCCTTCTTCACCACCCTGTCCACCTGCGACTCCACCTTCAAGGAGCTATGAACCTGTACTCCTAGATCTCTTTGTTCTATAACTCTCCCCAACGCCATACCATTAACTGAGTAGGTCCTGGCCTGATTCGATCTGCCAAAATGCATCACCTCACATTTATCTAAATTAAACTCCATCTGCCATTCGTCGGCCCACTGGCCTAATTGATCAAGATCCCGTTGCAATCCTAGATAACCTTCTTCACTATCCACTGTGCCACCAATCTTGGTGTCATCTGCAAACTTACTAACCATGCCTCCTAAATTCTCATCCAAATCATTAATATAAATCACAAATAACAGTGGACCCAGCACCGATCTCTGAGGCACACCACTGGTCACAGGCCTCCAGTTTGAAAAACAACCCTCTACAACCACCCTCTCTTCTGTCGTCTAGCCAATTTTGAATCCAATTGGCAACCTCACCCTGGATCCCGTGAGCTCTAACCTTCTGCAACAACCTACCATGCGGTACCTTGTCAAAGGCTTTGCTAAAGTCCATGTAGACAACGTCTACTGCACTGCCCTCATCTACCTTCTTGGTCACCCCCTCAAAAAACTCAATCAAATTTGTGAGACATGATTTTCCACGCACAAAGCCATGCTGACTGCCCCGAATCAGTCCTTGCCTCTCTAAATGCTTGTAGATCCTGTCTCTCAGAATACCTTCTAGCAACTTACCTACTACAGACGTTAGGCTCACCGGTCTGTAGTTCCCAGGCTTTTCCCTGCTGCCCTTCTTAAACAAGGGCACAACATTCGCCACTCTCCAATCTTCAGGCACCTCACCTGTGGCTGCCGATGATTCAAATATCTCTGTTAGGGGACCCGCAATTTCCTCCCTAGCCTCCCACAACATCCTGGGATACATTTCATCAGGTCCCGGGGATTTATCTACCTTGATGCACTTTAAGACTTCCAGCACCTCCTCCTCTGTAATATGCACACTTCTCAAGACATCACTATTTATTTCCCTTAGTTTCCTAACATCCATGCCTTTCTCCACCGTGAATACCGATGAGAAATGTTCATTCAGGATCTCACCCAACTCTTGTGGCTCTGCACATAGATGTCCTTGTTGATCCTTAAGAGGCCCTACTCTGTCCCTAGTTACTCTTTTCCCCTTTATGTATCTGTAGAATCTCTTTGGATTCTCCCTTGCATTATTTGCCAAAGCAATTTCATGTCCCCTTTTTGCCCTCCTGATTTCCCTCTTAACTCTATTTCGACAATCTCTATACTCTTCAAGGGATCCACTTGATCCCAGTTGCTTATGTACGTCATATGCCTCCTCCTTCTTTTTGACCAGAGTCTCAATATCTCGAGTCATCCAGGGTTCCCTACTTCTACCAGCCTTGCCCTTCACTCTAAAGGGAATGTGCTTGTCCTGCACCCTGGTTAACACATTTTTCAAAGCCTCCCATTTACCAGCCGTCCCTTTGCCTGCCAACAGTCTCCCCCAATCTACCTCTGCAAGTTCCTGTCTGATACCATCAAAATTGGCCTTGCCCCAATTAAGAATTTTAACTCTTAGGCCAGACCTATCATTCTCCCTAGCTATCTTAAAACTGATGGAGTTATGGTCACTTGTCCCAAAGTGATCTCTCACTAACACTTGTGTCACTTGCCCTTCCTTATTTCCCAAGACGAGGTCAAGTTTTGCCCCCTCTCTAGTCGGTCCATCCACATACTGAATGAGAAATTCCTCCTGAATACACTCAACAAATTTCCCTCCATCCAAGCCCCTAATGCTATGGCTGTCCCAGTCAATGTTGGGAAAGTTAAAGTCCCCTACTACTACCACCCTATTATTCTTGCAGCTATCTGTAATCTCCTTACATATTTGCTCCTCAATTTCCCGCTGACTATTTGGGGGCCTGTAGTACAGTCCTACCAAGGTGATCTCTCCCTTCTTATTTTTCAGTTCCACCCATATAGACTCAGTGGGCGAACCCTCGGATATATCCCCTCTAAGTACTGCCGTGATGTTCTCCCTAATCAAAAACGCCACTCCCCCTCCTCTCTTACCTCCTGTTCTATCCTTTCTATAGCAACTGTACCCCGGAACATTGAGCTGCCAGTCCTGCCCCTCCCTTAGCCATGTTTCAGTCATAGCTATAATATCCCAGTCCCATGTGCCCGTCCATGCCCTGAGTTCATCCGCTTTGCCCGTCAGGCCCCTTGCATTGAAATAAATGCAGTTTAATGTAGACCTTCCTTGCTCTCTGCCTTGCTTTCTCAGGTCATGCTTTACACACTCTCCCTTCCTGCCTTTTGTTTCTGTCCCCACTGACTTCCTACATCGGTTCCCATCCCCCTGCCACATTAGTTTAAACCCTCCCCAACTGCACTAGCAAACACCCCCCCGAGAACATTGGTTCCGGTCCCACCCAGATGCAGACTGTCCGATTTGTACAGGTCCCACCACATGGTAGTAGTTAGTTCCCAAAATGTCTCTGTCCAGGAGCCTCTCTCACCGTAGAGTGATTCCACACTCCCGATTGGTCACCCAGGTCAGGTGACACTTACTCTGCTGTGTTGCTTCCACAGAGACATCAGTTGAGTCGATAGCAGGTCGAGCAGGTACTTTGGTGCTTACTAGTTCGAAAACATTTGATGGCAGCAATGACTGCTGGAGCATCCCTGTACCCCTCAAGCGGTCATGTCTTTACAAACAATCCATCACTCCATGCCCACTTGGTATGAAAGGGGTCTGGTCTTAGAGACAATAATTCTGGGAATCCGACTTGATTCACTGCCGAAGATTCTCATTTATACAGCTTCATTTACATAAATGATTGTGCTGTACAATGTGAATCATGCCTTGCTTTTTGATTACTTTGACTGGCTTCTACCCTCTCTGGCAAATTTGAAAACACGAGGCTCAGTCTTGTTCTGAAACAATGTTTCATTAGCAGTTCTGCTGGTGGAACTCCCGTTGTTGCATGTGGTACGATAGTTAAGGAGAAATTAAGAGATTTTGGTCTCCCAAGTTTCCTCCTGACAGTTTCTTTAGGCCAGACTTGAAAGTTTTGGATGGCTCTCTCGGCTAGTCCACTTGATGCTGAGTGGTAAGGCACAGTTCTCTAATGTGGTTAATACCATTGAGAGCGGTGACGTTTTGGAACTCAGCACTTGCGAATATGGTTCCGTTGATTGATACTTCAGGTAATCTGTGAGTTGAAAAACATTGACGCAATCTTTCTCTGGTGGTATGCGATGTAGGCGACTTCCGCTCAAAAATGTCCATCCATTTAGTGTGCATCAATCACAAGCAGAATCATTGTGCCCAGAAATAGACCAACATAATTAATATGGATTCGTATTCATGGCCAGCCTGCCAATCCCAAGGGTGCAATGGGGCTGTAGCAGGCAACCTTTGTAGCAGTTGGCACGCTTCTTGATATCAGCATCAATACCAGACTACATAACTCCTGGCAAGCATCTTCATCTTAGAGATGTCAGGATGAGTGGTGTGTAATTCAGTTAGAAACCGCTCTCTGCCTGGTACAGGAACAACTACTCTTGCTCCCCAGAATATGGAGCCCGCCTGACACTCAATTCATTCTTGCATAAAAGAATTGTTTCATTTCCTCGTAAACTGGCTCATTTATCCATCCCTATAAATATTTTGTGTCTCACTTTCTACAAAAGTGGATCTCAATTGGTCCAGTTCCTGATCTGCTTTGCCGAGACTGACACAATGTCTAAAATTTAACGCCATGATTTCCTGTAGTGCTGGAGTACATGTGGTACTTTCTTGCAAGGGTAGGCGGTTAAGAACATGCACACTTTCTATGTGTGTTCTAAGTCGGTGCTTGAAAGTATATTCATCGGCGGACCGAATTAACGGCCATCTTTGAATTCTTGCCGAGGCGATTGGCGGGGTACCTTGTCCTCTTTGAAGAGACCCCAAGAGCGGTTTGTGATCAGAAACTATGACGTGTCTATCGTGTAAGTACAGGTGGAATTTTGTGGCACCAAAGAGTATTGATAGTCCTTCCTTCTTGTTTATGAGTAGCCTTTTCCAGCCTCTAATGAGGATTCTTGTCACAAACCCTATTGGCCTTTCAGAGTCGTCGTCCATCTCATGGGACAACACCGGACCAACACCATATGGAGAGGCAGGTTTATGTTTAATGAATGCGGCAATTGCTTTACTCGCTTGGAAGCTTCACACTGGGGAGCCTTCCAAGACCAATGATGATGCGTCTTTAGCAGCATATGCAAGGAAGCCTACACTATCGATAGGTTTGGTTTTAAAAAAATGTCCATCGTAGTTTACCATCCCCAAAATGATTTGAGTTCAGTTGTGTTTGTGGGGGCAGGCGTATCCTTTATCGCCTTGGCCGTGTCTTCTACAGGGTGTAATCCTTGTGCATCTACGCAGTGTCCCAGGTAGGTCACCTCAATGGCTTGAAAAGTGCACTTCTCTTTCTTGAGGCAAACTCCAGCCTCATGAAATCTCATTAACACCTCCTTCAAAGTTTGCTAGATGCTCAGCTTCTGTCGATCCAATTATAACAACATCATAAAGGTATACTACAGACCGTGATACCCCTGGTAGCAGACTCTTCATTGTCCTTTGGAATATTGCACATGCCGAAGACACGTCAAAAGGCAGGCGCATGTACTGGAATAGGCCTCTTGCGTGTTTATCATGACATATCCCTGGGAAGAGTCATCTAATTCAAGTTGCTGGTACACATGAGTCATATCCAGCTTTGTGTAAGATTGACCGCCTGCCATCTTTGCATACAAGTCTTCACCTCTCAGGATTGGATATTTACTCAACCTGGTGGCCTGATTAACTGTTATATTATAATCGCCGGAAATGCGGATGGTTTTGTCCGGTTTCAATACGGGGACTATAGGTGTTGCCTGTTCAAGAACTGAACTGGCTGGACAAAGCTGAGTTCTTCCAACTGGTTTAAGTCAGTATCCAATTTCTCTCTAATGGCATACCGTCTTGACCTAAAAAGTTGGGGAGTCAACTGTGCCAGGGAGGTCCAGCCAACCACTGTCGGCTTCTGGACAGCCTTCTTTGAGACAATGCCCAAGGTTGTGGGGATGAGGGTGGAGCCAAGCCCAAAAGTGTCAGTCTTCAGGATATCAGACCAGCCAGAACTTTTTATGGGGAGCCAACGGCCAATAGAGCGGAGGGGGGAAGTGGGGGCACAAACCAGCCACAGATCATAAAGGGAGGGGGTGGAGGAGGGAAGGGGGCAAAAGCCCATAAAAAAGACTAGCGGATCACATGGGGCACAGCCGCAGCGTCAGAAACATAGGGAGCAGCAATACAAAGGGAAATACTCGGTAGGATTAATACTAGGCAGGGCAATTGAGGCAGATCGGTCAAATGGGGCCCACAGCCACGGGGGGGGGGGGGGGGGGGGGGGGTGCGAAACAGGTAGATGTAAATATATATCGTAATCCTCGTTAGTTTGTGTTTTGTTTTTCCCGCTCTTTGGTCTATCTACTTTGTAATTCTAATTTTGCCTTGGTTGCTTTTGTATGATACTATACACGGTTAGACACATAATCTAATATCCAAACTGAAATATGAAACATAAAAATGTGAAATCCAATTAAAAACATTTATAAAATAAAACCGGAGAGTCACCTCTGGATCCACATAAATCTTGGCTTGTAGCCCTTTGATTTTGCCTAATTCATCACAGAAGACGCTCTTGTTTTTTTCTTATCCGTTCGGGGAGTCCCTTTTTCTGCACTCGAAAAATCTCGGCCCAATTCAACTTGATTTCTTTAAGCCAATCGTGGCCGAGAAGGCTTGGTCCTTCACCTGTCACTATTATGAGGAGCTGGGTAGACTGTTGTCCATAGCTTAAAGATTATGGTGCCTTTTATCTTTATTGCTTCGTCCGTATAATTCTTCAACTTGGCAGAACAGCTCTTTGAGTTCAATGGTTGGACTCCCTCTCTTCGGTACTGAAATGCATGCTCGCCCATCACAGTGGCTGATGCCTCTGTATCCACTTCCATCTTGAGCGGCTTCCCATTGCCCAGAGCGTTATAGTATAATGATCTATCTTGCCTGTTTTTAGATTAAACAGAGAGTGAATACCAGAATCATTGGTGTTGGGTTCTTCCATGTTGTCTACTTGTAAGATCTTGGTTGATTGATTACTCGGTAATATTGACTTAGCTCTCCACTTCTTTATCAAATGTTCTCTTTTGTGACAATAAAAACATTCAGCCTCCTTAAGCTGACATGATTCAGGAGTGTGGTTACCTCCATATCAGTAACATTCCGCCTTCAGTGTTACTGACTGATTTCCTATTCTAGAGCTTTTTGTTTTGTTGGTGGCTGAAATTATTTCCTGCTTCGTGGCTGCTTCAGTGGTTTTGGTGCCATCGCTGACTGCAGGTTCCTACCTTAACTGGGGAACGGCGCTATTTTGTGCGTCCTGCAGCCCTTGTGAACCTTTTTCAATGCTTTCCATGGCCAGCATTATCTTCATTGCTCATTTAAAATTCATGTCGACTTCTGCAAGAAATCTGCGTTGAATAATGTCATTGTTAGCACCACAGACTAACCTGTCCCGTAAAGTCATTTACGGTGGCTCCAAAAATCTTAATACTCCGATAATTGCTTCATGAAATGAAAAAATGAAAATCGCTTATTGTCACAAGTAGGCTTCAATGAAGTTACTGTGAAAAGCCCCTAGTCGCCACATTCCAGCACCTGTTCGGGGAGGCTGGTACAGGAATTGAACTGTGCTGCTGGCCTGCCTTGGTCTGCTTTAAAAGCCAGTGATTTAGCCCAGTGTGCTAAACCAGCCCCTATATAGTATTCAGTATAGCAATGTAACTATTCAGTATAGCAATGTAAGTCATGATCGATTCCCATGGGGCTCTCGCCCTCCAATTAAAATGTTAATATCTGGAGAATGACGGGTTGCAATTGAGCCTTCACTAGATCCACGTGTTCACTAAATGATTTGGAGTCAGGTGCGCTTGGAACTGCAAATACAGTTATAGGTCCGAGCTCAACAAACACTTAGGAGAATTGATTTGCGTTTCGCCGCCTCCCCTATTTTGTTTGCTTGGAATGAATACCCAACGCTCTCAGCATATTGTGTCCAATCCTCCATGGAGGAGTCAAAAGGATCTATTCGCCCAAGAGAGGCATTCTGGTGAGTGCTTTTTATCTCTCTCGGACTTTGATTACAACAGGATACTCACTGGTGTCGGGCCAGAGGCAAAGTCAGGATGATTTATCCTTGGCGTCAGATGTGCTTTCACGGACTTCATTTGTGAACATAAAAGGCATTTATTAATAAGAATTGTACAGCAGCCCCATTGCTGTAGCTAGATCCCAAAATGTCTCTGTCCAGGAGCCTCTCTCACCATGGGGTGATTCCACACCGAGTCCCGATTGATCATCCAGGCCAAGTGACCCTTACTCTGTTGTGTTGCCCTTTAAAGGAACAATCATCACAAAACCACGCAAGATTACAGTCGTCAGAATTCTACCTGGCATCCATTCAGCCCACTTCCAGCAGGGATCACTGGATAGTAATAGTGAATGGTAACCACATTTTCTTTGGTATTTCCCACTACCTAACCCAGAGTAAATGAGGGCACTTGTATTAATGCGCTATGTGATAGCAACTAACTACATCGTCAGGGGATTAAGCCTGCAACTTTCTCATCTGAATCATCATGGTACTTACCAGATAACCCTTCCGATCTGTATGACATTATGAATGCATATAGTTCATGGAAGATTTTTTGAGCATGGGTGTTACTACTACCCTTTGCCTTGTACCTAGAATTCTCAATAAAAATTACTTTTGACTCTACTTCTCAGTCTTGAGTTGAAATTGGTATTTTACTAGCAACATGAGTTGCAAAGAGATGATATGAGGCAGTTTATGCATAGATGGACATTTATTGCTTCCTATTTTTGTTCTGACAGTAATAAAAACTAATCTTTGGGAGTTTGCAGGTTCAAACAATCTATTTATTATATTTTTGCTGATCCATATTGGCTTATTTTGCTCTATCATGAGAACAAGAAATATTTCAGGAAATAGTAAACATGGTGAAGTTATTCCATGCCATTTTCTTTTGGGAAAGCTGCCTTATTTGCTGTGAGCATGTTTGGTGTAACAATACAATTTCTGAAATATTGTTTGACATTAGTATTTCTCTTTTTTTATAAAAGCAAATTGACCATTTGAGCCACAACAGCTTGCCAGAGATTGTTGTAGAGCTGCTTAATACCCTGTACGACCCGCCCGACCAAGATGCAAGAGATGGTATTGAGTTGGTAAAGTTTTCTGGGTAAGGAAATTAAAGGAGATTTGAAACCATTCATTGGTAATGAAACTAATAACCGGGTAATAGGTTACCTGCATCCCCACCCAGAGTGTTACGAAAAGCAAGTTTTTGCCAGCTGTTCCTACATGAAGATTGTATTTTTAAAAAAAGAAATAACATGAACATTCTTGAGTTCCATGTGGTTCTTACAAAACTATAGTAGTATCTCAAGTAATCGCATCTGTTTTGCTCACTTGTTTTCTTCATTTGAGTTATTTTCATTTTATTTTGGATTTGGTGCCAAATTAAGAGGGGGTAGTTTTGGCCGGGGGGGCTGTGGCTGCTGTTGGTAGCAAGAGATCTAGCAGAATTAGACAAAATACATTGTGTCAGATAAATATACGTGTTCCTGCCTCCAGCTGATTTTCTCGGGAATATGCTAAAGTATGCTGATGCCAACCCACCCGACAGTGGAAGCAAACCAATTGAGAGTGATGATTAAGCTATTATCTGCAGTGCTCCACCAACATTGCCATTTTCCAAAGAACAAAGAAATGTACAGCACAGGAACAGGCCCTTCGGCCCTCCAAGCCCGTGCCGACCATGCTGCCTGACTAAACTACAATCTTCTACACTTCCTGGGTCCGTATCCCTCTATTCCCATCCTATTCATGTATTTGTCAAGATGCCCCTTAAATGTCACTATCGTTCCTGCTTCCACCACCTCCTCCGGTAGCGAGTTCCGGTCACCCACTACCGTCTGTGCAAAAAACTTGCCTCGTACATCTACTCTAAACCTTGCCCCTCTCACATTAAACCTATGCCCCCCCTAGTAATTGACCCCTCTACCCCGGGGAAAAGCCTCTGACTATCCACTCTGTCTATGCCCCTCATAATTTTGTAGACCTCTATCAGGTCGCCCCTCAACCTCCTTCGTTCCAGTGAGAACAAACCGAGTTTATTCAACCGCTCCTCATAGCTAATGCCCTCCATACCAGGCAACATTCTGGTAAATCTCTTCTGCACCCGCTCTAAAGCCTTCACATCCTTCTGGTAGTGTGGCGACCAGAATTGAACACTGTACTCCAAGTGTGGCCTAACTAATGTTCTATATAGCTGCAACATGACTTGCCAATTCTTATACTCAATGCCCCGGCCAATAAAGGCAAGCATGCCGTATGCCTTCTTGACTACCTTCTCCACCTGTGTTGCCCCTTTCAGTGACCTGTGGACCTGTACTCCTCGATCTCTTTGACTTTCAATACTCTTGAGGGTTCTACCATTCACTGTATATTCCCTACCTGCATTAGACCTTCCAAAATGCATTACCTCACAGTTGTCCGGATTAAACTCCATCTGCCATCTCTCCGCCCAAGTCTCCAAACAATCTAAATCCTGCTGTATCCTCTGACAGTCCTCATCGCTATCCGCAATTCCACCAACCTTTGTGTCGTCTGCAAACTTACTAATCAGACCAGTTACATTTTCCTCCAAATCATTTATATATACTACAAACAGCAAAGGTCCCAGCACTGATCCCTGTGGAATACCACTGGTCACAGCCCTCCAATTAGAAAAGCATCCTTCCATTGCTACTCTCTGCCTTCTATGACCTAGCCAGTTCTGTATCCACCTTGCCAGCTCACCCCTGATCCCGTGTGACTTCACCTTTTGTACTAGTCTACCATGAGGGACCTTGTCAAAGGCCTTGCTGAAGTCCATATAGACAACATCCACTGCCCTACCTGCATCAATCATCTTTGTGACGTCCTCGAAAAACAAGTTAGTGAGACACGACCTCCCCTTCACAAAACCATGCTGCCTCTCACTAATACATCCATTTGCTTCCAAATGGGAGTAGATCCTGTCTCGCAGAATTCTCTCCAGTAATTTCCCTACCACTGAAGTAAGGTTCACCGGCCTGTAGTTCCCTGGATTATCCTTGCTACCCTTCTTAAACAGAGGAAAACATTGGCTATTCTCCAGTCCTCCGGGACATCACCTGAAGACAGTGAGGATCCAAAGATTTCTGTCAAGGCCTCAGCAATTTCCTGTCCAGCCTCCTTCAGTATTCTGGGGTAGATCCCATCAGGCCCTGGGGACTTATCTACCTTAATATTTTTTAAGACACCCAACACCTCGTCTTTTTGGATCTCAATGTGACCCAGGCTATCTACACACCCTTCTCCAGACTCAACATTTACCAATTTCTTCTCTTTGGTGAATACTGATGCAAAGTATTCATTTAGTACCTCGCCCATTTCCTCTGGCTCCACACATAGATTCCCTTGCCTATCCTTCAGTGGGCCAACCCTTTCCCTGGCTACCCTCTTGCTTTTTATGTACGTGTAAAAAGCCTTGGGATTTTCCTTAACCCTATTTGCCAATGACTTTTCGTGACCCCTTATTGCCCTCCTGACTCCTTGCTAAGTTCCTTCCTACTTTCCTTATATTCCACACAGGCTTCGTCTGTTCCCAGCCTTTTAGCCCTGACAAATGCCTCCTTTTTCTTTTTGATGAGGCCTACAATATCTCTCGTTATCCAAGGTTCCCGAAAATTGCCGTATTTATCCTTCTTCCTCACAGGAACATGCCGGTCCTGAATTCCTTTCAACTGACACTTGAAAGCCTCCCACATGTCAGATGTTGATTTGCCCTCAAACATCCGCCCCCAATCTATGTTCTTCAGTTCCCGCCTAATATTGTTATAATTAGCCTTCCCCCAATTTAGCACATTCATCCTCGGACCACTCTTATCCTTGTCCACCAGCACTCTAAAACTTACTGAATTGTGGTCACTGTTCCCGAAATGCTCCCCTACTGAAACTTCTACCACCTGGCCGGGCTCATTCCCCAATACCAGGTCCAGTACCGCCCCTTCCCTAGTTGGACTGTCTACATATTGTTTTAAGAAGCCCTCCTGGATGCTCATTACAAACTCCACCCCGTCTCAGCCCCTGGCACTAAGTGAGTCCCAGTCAATATTGGGGAAGTTGAAGTCTCCCATCACCACAACCCTGTTGTTTTTACTCTTTTCCAAAATCTGTCTACCTATCTGCTCCTCTATCTCCCGCTGGCTGTTGGGAGGCCTGTAGTAAACCCCCAACATTGTGACTGCACCCTTCTTATTCCTGATCTCTACCCAGAAAGCCTCACTGCCCTCTGAGGTGTCCTCCCGCAGTACAGCTGTGATATTCTCCCTAACCAGTAGCACAACTCCGCCACCCCTTTTACATCCCCCTCTATCCCGCCTGAAACATCTAAATCCTGGAACGTTTGCCAATCCTGCCCTTCCCTCAACCAGGTCTCTGTAATGGCAACAACATCATAGTTCCAAGTACTAATCCAAGCTCTAAGTTCATCTGCCTTACCCGTAATACTTCTTGCATTAAAACATATGCACTTCAGGCCACCAGACCCGCTGTGTTCAGCAACTTCTCCCTGTCTGCTCTGCCTCAGAGCCCCACTGTCCCTATTCCCTAGTGCTCCCTCAATGCTCTCACCGTCTGACCTATCGCTCCCGTGCCCACCCCCCTGCCATACTAGTTTAAACCCTCCCGTGTGACACTAGCAAACCTCGCGGCCAGGATATTTATGCCTCTCCAGTTTAGATGCAACCCGTCCTTATATAGGTCACCCCGGAAGAGCTCCCAGTGGTCCAGATAACGGAAACCCTCCTTCCTACACCAGCTGTTTAGCCACGTGTTTAGCTGCTCTATCACCACTGCCTGGGCACCATTCTGTATCAGCACCTCTGCAACTCAGACTAAGCGGCTTCACAATGGGAAGTTGGAGTAGCACTACAGTTCAGTGCTTTCTGACCTTTAAAGGCAACAAAATGGCATGGCTGAGGTCTTGTGCTGGCAGAAGCTTACCATTGTGTGAGTAGCTCCTGGAGACTCTTGTCTCCAGTGGTGCTGGGAGTGGTGCAGTGGTAGCTACTCCCATCGTCCTTGTTGCCCCTCTCCCTCTCCTGCAGCACTTGCAGTAGCCCTCTCACAGCAGACACAGTGATGACTGCTGGCCAGCCTTGCAATAAAGTGACCTCTTGCCTTCCCAATCTTCCTACCGTCACTAATTGGACCACAATCCCTAAAGCAGGTTCTTAATTGGTTGTTTTCTGGAAGATTGAGCAAAAAGGCATGCTGCTCCTGGAAACAATGTTGAGAACTGAAAATGACTCCAACTGTCAGAATTTTCAGAACTGAGAAAGTTTTGGCGAAAAAATCTGGCTGACTTTTATTTATTGTTTCATTGTCTTTCATTGAATTTGCTGCAAGCCACTAGATTTATTGAGTAGAGCATAGAGTTATGCAAAGTATAATTTTTTTTAGTTGTCTTTTATTATTTGAATTTAAATGTATTTTTTAAAGATATTTTTATTCAGATTTTTAATTTTATATCATACAAAATAGCGTAGCAAAGTGGTTAGCACAATTGCTTCACAGCTCCAGGGTCCCAGGTTCGATTCCCACCTTGGGTCACTGTCTGTGCGGAGTCTGCACGTTCTCCCCGTGTGTGCATGGGTTTCCTCCGGGTGCTCCGGTTTCCTCCCACAGTCCAAAGATGTGCAGGTTAGGTGGATTGGCCATGCTAAATTGCCTTTAGTGTCCAAAAATTGGCCTTAATGTTGGGTAGGGTTACTGAGTTATGGGGATAGGGTGGATGTGTGGGCTTGGGTAGGGTGCTCTTTCCAAGAGCCGGTGCAGACTTGATGGGCCAAATGGCCTCCTTCTGCACGGTAAATTCTATGATTCTATGAAAATAATGCAAAACAGCAAAGCAGAATAAAACACCAGTACAAACATAAAACCCCTAAAACATAGCCTATCCCTGCCACAACCCGCCCCCCCCCCCCTTAACAACTAACGATGACTAACTTCTTAAAGTAAACAATGAAAGGCTGCCAACTTCAGTAAAACTCCTCAATTGCTCCCCTCACAGTCTACTTAACTGTCTCAAGGTATAGGAACTCATCCAATCTCCCAGCCACACTGAGGCACCGGGTGGAGATTTTTTAATCTGCTATTTATGGGAGGTGTTGAGGAGGTTTGGGTTCGGGGAGGGGTTTGTCAGTTGGGTCAAACTCCTCTATGGGGCCCCAGTGGCAAGTGTAGTCACAAATCGGCAGAGATCGGAGTATTTTCGGTTACATAGGGGAACAAGGCAGGGGTGCCCCCTGTCCCCATTACTGTTCGCGCTGGCAATTGAACCACTGGCTATAGCGTTGAGAGACTCTAGGAAATGGAGGGGGGTGGTTAGAGGGGCAGATGACCTGCTGTATGTGGCGGATCCTGTGGAGGGGATGACAGAGGTTATGCAGATATTGAGGGAGTTTGGAGATTTTTCGGGATATAGGCTTAATATGGGGAAGAGTGAGCTTTTCGTAGTACACCCCAGGGATCAGGGAAGAGGGATAGACGCCCTGCCGTTAAGGAGAGTGGAAAGGAGCTTCTGATATTTGGGGATTCAGGTAGCCAAGCTGGGGAACTCTACACAAACTCAAACTGGGGGGGGGGGGGGGGGGGGGGGGGGGGGGGAGGGGGAGAGGGGGGGGCGGGGGGAGAGGGGGGGGGAGGGGGAGAGGGGGGGGAGGGGGAGAGGGAGGGGGAGAGGGGGGGGGAGGGGGAGGGAGGTGGGGGGGGGAGCACTATTTCTTGTTACTTTGCTAGTTCACTATTTTATTTAAATAATGTTACTTATTAGTTGGGTACTCTAAATTTTAAAAAAATAATAAATATTTTTTAAAAAAGAGATATAAATAACCTGAAATGAACACCATCTGTTTTAACTCTTATCAAGTTAAGATACCGTGGATGCTTGCACATAGATAGATCTGCATCTGTGAGATGAGGAAACAAGAAATCTGATCTTTCATTACCTGGATCCATTCTGTATGTCTCACATTGGATTTTTTTTGGAAAACTCTTGCATGATTGTATTTTTCTGCAGCGGGGCATCTGTGCTCAGAAATGTTATTTTTCAATTTCTATATAGGGCAATGGACCCTGCTCCCAACCCACCTTATTTCCCATCGGCTGTGATCAAAGCTACATTGGAATACATTAGTAGCTGCCACAAAGAGAAGTTTAAGTCGCTTGTTGCAATTCTTTCAAGAAACCCGGTAAGTTTCTTGTTCACCTACATTTTTCATTTGTTTTTGCTGAAAAAGGAAATAAAGGGTCATCAACTGTGATGGGAAGCCTTTGAAGATACTATCTAACCTTAATGTAAAATTGACAACTCATTTTATTCCACAGTTTTGTGGGGGAAACAAGGGATGGGTTGATATTCTTCACAGTTGCACCTCTCTTTAGCTAATAAGGTAGGTTATCCCAATCTTTCTCACTCACTTTGAACCATCTTTAAATTAAGGAGACAAATTCCATGGCTACAAGATTGGACTGATCCCAAAAGGTTTTCCCATATTGCAAGGTGTAATTGACCCATTCCTGTTGTTTCTGATACAGGCAGCAGCCAAATTTCAAACAGCTTGCTGATTTGCATAATAGCTGTATGCAGCCAGAGCTGATAAGCTGCACTCCTTAGTAAAGAGTCCAAATCAATTAAATTAAATATACTACTTCAAGCCAGCCTGCACCTCTTAAGGAAAAGTGAAGACTTGCTGGAACAAGTGCTGTAACTGCTTATAAACAAGAATGCACTGTAAATTCTATGAAACAAGAGGAGCTCTGCACAACAGAACTGAGAACATGCACCAAGGTACCCTAATGCTGAGCTGAAATCCTTGGTGAAGGAGATAGACAGGAGGACAGAGTTCCTCTAAATACCGAGCTAAGAGGGTCTGCAGACAACTGGCAAGAGAGATGGGCAGATAACTGTAATGGTCAGTGCCATGAGTTTAACCCTGTGGACCTGTGCCCCAGGAAAATCAATCAAATGGTCATGGTAGTGAATTTGTCTTCAAATGCCAAATCCCATTAATTGCACCACTAGACTCACACTGTTCAATGCATCACACCCCCATCACTTACCATCTCCTCTGGGCTTGAGAGGAACTTGCTGTGGGAGAATCCAGTTGTCATGGTCCATGTCCGTACCAATGACATAGATAGCACTAAGAAAGAGGTTCTGCTTGGGGATTATGAACAGGTAGGGGCTAAAGTAAAAAGTAGAACTACAAAGGTAATAAGCTCTTGATTACGACATGAGCCACGAGCTGTGGATAAATAACATTAGAGAGTTAAATGCATGGTACAATGTTTGGTGTGGGAGAAAAGGTTTTGATTCATGGGGCACTGACACCAATACTGCAGAAAGTGCGAGTTGCACCAGCCTTCACTTGAACTATGCTGAGACAAGTGTTCTAGCGAGTCATATAACTAAGGTAGTAGAGAGGGCTTTAAACTAAATACGGAGTAGGGAGGAATCACGTGAGGTGAGATATGGTAAATTTAAAAGAAAGGTCAAGGCAATAGTCAGAGTAGCAATATGAGCAATGATAACCAGGAACGGACAGAGCACACAAACTGAAGAGTGCATCAGCAAAAAAGCACAGTTTGCAAAATTAGTACAAAAACAGACTTAAATGCTCTGAATCTGAATGCATGCAGCATTTGTAACAAAACGGATGAATTGGTAGCTCAATAGAAATAAATATGTATGACATGATGGCCATTACTGCGACATGGATGCTGACCAAAGCTGCAACCTACATATTTGCGGGTATTTGACATTTTGGAAAGACAGGAATCGAAGAAAAAGTGGTGTTAATTCGGAATGGCATTAATACAACAGTAAGAGATAGCCTTACTTCAGAAGACCAAGATGTAGAATCAGTTTGGATTGAGATAAGAAGTCACTTGGGAGTAATTTATAGGCCCCGTAACTGTAGCTACTCTTCAGGAAAACTACACAGGAAGAAATAATGGGAACCTGTAAGAAAAGTACTGCAATAACCATGGGTGATTTCAATCCTCATATAGATTAGATAAATCAGATTGGCAAAGTTGATGAGGAAGACCAGTTCATAGAGTTATTCAGGACAGTGTCTTAAAGCAGTACATTCTGTTGCTAATCAGGAAGCAGGCTATTTTAGGCCTGGCAATGTGCAATGAAACAGAATTAATCAATGATATCATAGTAAGGAAACCTTTGAGCAACAGTGATAATATGATAGAATTTCATGTTCAGTTTGGTGAGATGTGTGTATCTAAGACAAGGGAGTACTCAATGAATGACAGTAGACTAGGAAGCTCAGAGGAACTGAGGGATCTTTGGGTGCTTGTCCACAGATCCCTGAATGCAGAAGGACAGATTAATAGGGTAGTTAAAAAAGCATAAAGGACACTTGCCTTTATCCGGCTTGGCAGAGATTATAAGAGCAGGGAAGTTATGTTGGAGCTGTTCCAAACTTTGGTTAGACCACAGCTGGAGTACTGTGTGCAGTTCTGGTCATCTCACTATAGGAAGGATGTGATTGAACTGGAGAGGGTACAGAGGAGATTTTTGAGGACTTTGCAAGCAACGGGATCGTGCAGATGTGGTGTACTTGGATTTCCAAAAGGCATTCACTAAATTGCTCTTTAAAGGTTACTTCACAAAATAAGAGCTCATATTGTAGGGATAGATGATTGGTTAGGGAACAGAAAGCAGAGCGTAGGAATAAATTAATAATTTTTCACTTGACGAGCTCAAACTAGTGGAGTGTCACAATGATCAGTACTGGTGCCTCAAATTCAGATTTATATTAAAAGCAGAATACTGCGTATTTCTATTTTTGTCCAGTTACGGGGTGATAAGGGGTGGGGCTCATTATGAACAAATAAGGTGACATAATGAGTACTTTGTGTTGATGTTTTCTGAGGAAGAGGATGCTGATGAAATATCAGTAGAAGCAGAGATGGTAGAGATAATGATAGGCAGGATGTATGTGAAAGTATGTCAATAATTATATTGGATAAGTTGCCAGATTTGGATGCATCCTCAGTTGCAAAAGAAAGTGAGGGTGGAGACGGCAGAAGGGCTTGCCATATTCTTCTAGATTTTTTTTAGATATGGGGAATATTCTAGGAGATTGGAAAGTGAAACCTTTGTTCAAAAATTCACAATTCCTAGTGACATGAGCGGTAGGTAATGTTTTAGAAACCGTAATCAAGGGTAAAAAAAATAGCAGTCACTTGGAGAGATTTGAATTCATTAAGGAGAGCCAGCACTGATTTGTCAAAGGCAGAGATTGAATTTGATTTATCTAATTGAATTTTTTGATAAAATAACAGAAAAAATTGATATAGGGAATGCACTGGATATTGTCTATGTTGCATATATACTGGATAGATTGGTAGAATGGGAAGACAAGTGGCAAATGTGATACATTTTGGCAGAAATAACAGGGAAAGGCAATATATGCTTAATTTCACAGTTGGCAATATATGTTTAATTGCACAGTTCTAAAGAGTGTGGAGGGATAGAGGAACCTATGGGTGCATCTTCACATGCCCTTGAGGTGGCAGGACATATTAAGAGAGTAATTAGAAAAGTACACAGAATCTTGGGCATTATAAATTGAGCAGTTTAGCACAAAAGCCAAGAAGTAGTACTAAACTTTAATGAAGCTCTGGTTGGCCACAACACGAGTTATTGTGTCCACTTCCAGCCACCACACTTTCGGAAGGATGTGAGTGTCCTTGAGCATGGACAGAGGAGATTTATCAGAATTATTCTTGTGTGAGGGAATTTAGCTATATTAGATTGGAGAAGCTGGAGCTCTTCTCCTTGGAGCAAAGGAGGCCGTGGGGAGATCTGACAGAGGTGGGACAGTGGTTAGCACTGCTGCCTCAAAGCGCCAGGGACCTGGGTTCAATTCCGGCCTCTGGTGACTGACTTGGGGAGTTTGCACTTTCTCCCCGTGTCTGCATGCGATTCCTCCGCGTGCTCCGGTTTCCTCCCACAGTCCACAAATGTGTGGATTAGATTGATTGGCCATGCTAAATTGTCCCTTAGTGTTCAAAATGTTAGGTGGGGCTACTGGGTTACAGGGATAGGGTTGGGTTGGCGTGTAGGTAGGTTATTCTTTCCAAGGGTCGGTGCAGACTCGATTGGCCGAATGGCCTCCTTCTGCACTGTAGAGATTCTCCTAGCGGTGTACACGATTGTGACAGGTTTTGGACAAGTTAGGCAAAGAAAATCTGCTCCCATTAGCTGGTCCAAGGGACACAGATTTAAGATTTTGGCAAGCGATGAAGTAAGCAAGAAATCTTTTACACAAGTAAGTGGTAATGACTTGGAACTCGTTGCCTATGGGGATAGTGGATGCGGTAACATTCAATGATTTCAAAAGGAAAGTGGATAGGCACTTGGGGAAATAAACTTGCAGAGCTCTGCGAATTGAGCAGGGGAATGGGTCTGACTGGGATATTCTATCATGAGCCAGCATGGGCTTGATGGCCTCATTCTCACTACATGACTCTAAAATATCATGGGCGGGATTCTCCACTCCCACGCCGAAGTGGCCGCGCCGTCGTGAACGCCGTCGAGGTTCACGACAGCGCGAAACGGCCCCGGTCCCGACCGATTCAGGCCCTGACAATGGGCCAGGATCGGGGCCACGTCATCTACACGCGCCAGGCCTTGTCGCCCGCGTAAAGGCGGCGCCGGATAACAGGCGTCATCCGCGCATGCGCAGGTTGGCCGGCGCCAAACCGCGCATGCGTGGTTGCCGTCCTCGCTAAGTCCGCCCCGCAAGAAGATGGACGGATCTTACGGGGCCGCGGAAGGAAGGAGATCCTGCTTCAGAGAGGACGGCCCGACGATCGGTGGGCACCGATCGCGGGCACCCCAGCGTTCACGCACCGCTCACGACGGCAGCGACCGGGTGTGGATGGCGCCGGGGGGGGGAACCCGCCATTTTGGCCTGCCGCTCGGCCCATCCGGGCCTGAGAATAGCGGGGGTGCCGGAAAATCGCCATCTTGGGTGTCACCGGCGATTCTGCGGCCTGTGAAACTCGACCAGGCCTTTCCCGCCGCTTGGGAGAATCTCGGGAGGGCGTCGGACCGGCGTCCCGGGAAAATTTGGCGGCCCAGGCGATTCTCCCAACCGGCGCGGGAGTGGAGAATCGCGCCCCGCATCCTTTATAGAAGCCATTTTAAACACCTGGAATTACAAGTTTCTGAAATGTGTTGCCAACAGGATTCCATCCAAAAAATCTTGCTAGCAATTTCCAAGAAAGCAGCAGACAACAGCAGTGCCTACGAAAAGCATCGAATCCTGATGATGTATCGTTTGTTTGTAAACTTGCTGCTGAAAGAGATAAAAGACGGCCTGGGTGGCGTTTGGGCATTTGTTCTTCGTGATGTCATCTACAGTCTGATCCACCATTTCAACAGCTGGTCAGTCTTTCATTTTCTTATTCTTTTGAAGGTTCAGTTACATTTTATTTTGCCAAGTAAAGACTGCATTAAACAAAAAGTTAATTCATTTTCTCTTCCCCCTTGTAAAGATTCCATCTCTTTCCATTGTGCTGTTCCATAAACACCGGCCACGTTCTCACTCTTCTAGTTATCGAAAAGCTAAATTATTCCTGGAGTGGGGGTTGGAGGGGAATTGCAGTTTAGGTGGACTTCACCTTACCTGATGCATTTTGTAAGAGGGGATCATTGAATAGCATTACGTTGCTGAGGCCCTTGTTAATTGTTTTCCCCTACCTACCTGAAGAATGCTGGTTTTCTTCTGGTTTGCTAGCTACCTACTAACTCATCGCAGGTTGAATCTAGAAACCTTCCTGGTTTGTGATTCTTATTTCAAGACGGGGGAATGATCTACCAGGCCATGAATGACTAGGTTTTTCTTTTCATTTTAGTATTTGATTGTTCTCAAAATATTATTCTGTGTAATATTAATTGTTCATGTCAACCTTGGCTTCTTCATTCTCTTCCCTTAAGGAATTACTCCTAACAATAGGAGGTTGTCCAAATGATTGAAGCATCATGGAAACAAAATTAGTACATTAGATCAATCACCCTTTGAATTGTTCTGTCACTTGGCTGCATAATAAAATTCTGTTTGGAAGAATCACTTTTATCTACCTGCTGATATTGGAGTGTGGTGTTTAATGCCTCCTAATCTAGTATATTCAAAGCACAAAATTAGTTAAGTGTTATGGGCCAGGGTTTAGAGAACCCCAAGGTTTACCATGGAGTTCACCTGACCTACAACTTTTAATAGATTGTGGTATGGGGAGCACACGGCCCACTCTACAGGTGTGGTACAGCAGAAATGGAAAAGTATTTCTTAAAGCAAAACAATGTTTATTCTACGAACTTAAGTTAACCTTTTTGAAACTTTCAGTGAGCATCTCAGCAACCATCAATTCACATACAACCCCCAAAGAATACAACACTAAGTAATCCTTTAAGCTTTCCTTTTAACGTCCAGAAGACTTACAAAAGAAACACATTTTAACAGAAGCGCATCAGGTTAAACTCACTACTGAAAACATTTATAATTCTGAATTCACCAAATGATCAAGAGATAGTCTTTTCATGGCAGAGAGATCAACAGTACAGCTGCTCTGCCTGGTTTCAGCTCCAACACTGAAAACGAAACTAAAACACGCCCTGCAGCAAACAGCCTAAAACGAAAGTAAAAAAGCTGACAGACAGACAGCCCAGCTCCACCCACACTCTGACATCACTGATAAACACCCATTTCTTAAAGGTACATTTCTTAAACACCCATTTCTTAAAGGTACTCTCACATGACACCTCCCCCCCCCCCCCCCAAAGAAAAAATAAAATAAACCATCAACTTCAAGATGGTTTCATTTTTCACCTTTTCACTATCCTTTAAGAAATGTACACAGTAAATATACGTTTTCATTTCAAAAAACACAATACACGCAAACAGGTACAATAACATAGTCCATTTTCTTTCCGTTCGTCTTCCTCCACCTGAAATCTTTCTCGATTGACAGTCTCTTTGAACAAGAAGATCCTTACACGATCCGCCCATTTCTCTACGCCTCGGCGTTTCTCTTTAAAGTCAGATACTTTAGTTCAATCTGATCGCAGAGTCCCTTGTAATTCTCCAACACGGGAGCATTGGTTATCACAGCTTTCAGGCCGTCAAATGCCTGTTGAAACTACGCTGTCCACCGGAATTTGTTACGCTTCTTGAGCAACTCCCGTCAGTGGAGCAATCACGCTACAAAACATTTTCACCAATGTTCGAACAAATCCACTCATGCCAAGAAATCGCATTATTTCCCTTCGTCTTGAGGGTACCGGGAAACTCCTCAATACCTGTTGCTTTCACATCCTGTGTGACCATTCGACCCTGTCTGAGTGTATAGCCAAGGAAAGTGACTTGGGCTTTTCCAAATTCACTTTTGGCTAGGTTTATCACCAAACCCGCCTCCTGAAGTCGATCAAATAAACTCAAATGGGTAATCATGAAAGAATTTGTTAGTTAACCGTTGAAATGTGGCTGGGGCGTTTTTCATGCCAAATGGCATAACTTTGAATTGGTATATACCATCTGGAGTCACAAAAGCTGAAATCTCCTTCGCCCTTTCGGAGAAAGGTACCTGCCAGTAACCTTTATGTAAATCCAATTTAGAAATAAAAGAGGATTGTCCCGCTTTCTCAATGCAATCCTCCAAACGTGGGATAGGATAAGAGTCCGTTCTTGCAACTGCATTAACCTTTCTATAGTCCACACACAACCATTGGGTACCGTCCGGTTTAGGTACCATCACTATGGGTGAGCTCCATTGGCTGCAATCCACTTCAATTATGCCATTTTTAAGCATACTCTCACTCTCTTTGTTAACCTGTGCCAGGTTTAACGGGTTAAGTCTGTATGGATGTTGTTTGATTGGAACAGCATTTCCCACATCTACATTCATGTATAGCCATTTTAGTACTTCCCAATTTATCTCCACAAACTTGCCCATGTGATATCAATAACTCTTTCAGGCCAGTTCGTTTTTCCTCTGGAAGGTAACTCAACAATTTATCTAAATTTTTAAGAACATCCTCGTTTTCCAATTTAATTTGCTGTATGTCAAATTCCAGGTCATCTGGATTTGGTTCGTCACTTTGAGTTAGAATCATTAAAACCTCCTTTTTCTCTCCTTCCCTTTCAAAGTACCTTTTAAGCATATTCACATGACACACTCGGTGAGTTTTCCTTCAATCCGGCGTTTTTAACCACATAATTCACCTCACTTAATTTCCTTTCAATCTGATACGGTCCACAAAACCTTGCTTTTAAAGGTTCACCTACTACTGGTAACAAGCCTAAAACTTTATCTCCACTGGCAAAACTACAAACTTTGGATTTCTTGTCTGCTACCCGTTTCATCACATTTTGTGCAAATTTTAAATGTTGTCTAGCCAATTCACCTGCTCTATTTAATCGTTCCCTAAAATTTTACATGTAATCCAGTAATGTAATTTCCGCTTTCTCACTCACCAATTTTTCCTTAATCAATTTAAGTGGTCCTCTTACCTCATGACCAAAAATTAGTTCAAAAGGACCGAATTTGGTTGACTCATTAGGTGCATCCCTAATTGCAAACAGTACGAATGGAATTCCTTTATCCCAATTCTCTGGATAATCGTGACAATAAGCCCTCAACATTGTCTTTAATGTCTGATGCCACCTTTCTAACGTTCCCTGTGATTCTGGATGGTATGCAGTTGATTTAAATTGTTTTATTCCTAAGCTATCCATAACTTCTTTGAATAACGTTGAGGTAAAATTTGATCCTTGATCCGATTGTATTTCTATGGGTAGTCCATATCTAGTAAAGAATTTAAGTAACTCCTCCACAATCTTTTTAGCTGTAATATTACGTACTGGAATGGCCTCTGGAAACCTAGTAGACACATCCATTATAGTCAAAAGATATTGATTCCCACTTTTTGTTTTAGGAAGCGGTCCTACGCAATCAATTAGGACCCTTGTAAAAGGTTCCTCAAATGCTGGAATGGGTATTAAGGGTGCTGGTTTTATCACTGCTTGAGGTTTCCCTATCACTTAACATGTGTGACATGATCGACAAAATTTAACTACATCTTTATGTAGTCCAGGTCAATAAAATGTTTTTGGATTTTATCTTGAGTTTTCCTTATTCCCAAATCACCTCCCACTGGTACCTCGTGTGCAACTCGCAACACCCCCTTTCTATACCCTACCGGCAATACTACTTGATGAACTTCTGCCCACTTTTCATCCGCCTGCATATGTAAAGGTCTCCATTTTCTCATCAAGACATCACTTTTACGGTAATAACACTCTGGTATACACTCAGATTCCTCTTCCGTGTATGCTTTCTGATATATCTGTTTTATTTCTACATCTTTCTGTTGTAACTCCACCAATTTTCCTGAACTAAAAATATCCACCTCATCCTCCACCTGTTCTTGTTCTTTATCAACCATCTGATCAAAAATCGTTTCTGATAATTGCACTTCAACTTCATCTTCATTCTTTGATTTCTCCTCTTGTCTTAACCTGTGACTTTGCGACCTTGTTACTACACAATCTGTAAAAATCCCAGGATAGTCGTCCTTCAACCCTTCAGTTGACTGACTTTCCACTGGCTTATCAACCACAGTAGGCATCACTCCCACCTGCGATGCAGCTATATCATTACCCAAGATAAACTGTATTCCTGGCCAAGATAGTTTCTCTATTACTCCAACTACCACTTCACCACTCTTCACTGGACTTTCCAACCTTACCTTATATAATTGAACACTACTCCTCTCACCCTGAATTCCACATATTACCACCATTTCTGGCAACATTCTTCCCAGACTACTTAACTCCTCATCTCTTACTATTAAAGATTGACTAGCTCCCGTATCTCTTAAAATTGTGACTTATTTACCTGCTGCTCCTGATACACATGAGTAAACTTTACCCACACAAGTAAATTCTTTAAAGACATCTGGCACTTTCTTATCAATCACCTCTTGATCAGGCTGTACAATCTTTTGCATCTCCTTCGCTTCACTTGGGCTTTCCTTTACCACTCTAACAAACCCCACTGTCTTACCCTGTTTTACCACATCAGCATTCCCAGTGCTTTTCTTCAACTACCAACACTGTGACTTTACATGGCCTAGTTTATTACAGTGAAAACAGTTGAAACTTTTCATGTCTCTTCCACTCCTGGATTTCTTTTTTAGTCTGAGGTTTACTCTCTTTATTATCTCCCATCAGATCACCTTTACTTTTACCACTTGAGTATTTCTCATGTCCCCAGTTTCTATCCCTCACAGGCTGACACTGATGTCGGAAACCAAACTTTGATTTATGAACGAATTCATAATCATCTGTCATTTCTGCTGCTAATCTCGCAGTTTTAACCCTCTGTTCTTCCACACGAGTTCTCACTAAATCAGGAATCAAATTTTTTAACTCCTCCAAAAGTGTAATTTCTCTGAGAGCTTCATACGTTTTGTCTATTTTCAAAGCCCTTATCCACCTAACAAAATTACTCTGTTTGATCCTTTCAAACTCCATGTATGTTTGATAAATTCTTTCCTTAAATTTCTAAACCTTTGCCTGTAGGCTTCAGGTACTAGTTCATACCACCTAAGATGGAATTTTTCACCTCCTCATACGTTCCAGATACCTCCTCCGGTAATGATGCAAACACTTCACTAACCCTACCTACCAGCTTTGTTTGAATCAGTAATGCCCACATGTCCTGTGGCCATTTCATTTGTTTAGCTACCTTCTCAAATGAAATGAAAAAGGCTTCCAATTCTTTCTCGTCAAACCTTGGCAGTGGTTGGACATATTTAAATAGATCTCCACCAAGCCTTCGACGATGACACTCTTTCTCACTATCCTCATCACTATCATCCAACTAAACGTTTCCCTTTACGCCTGCCAATTTTAACTGACTGTCATGTTTCATGGTCATTTTCTGAAGTTCAAACTCTCTCTCTTTATCTTTTTCCCTGATCTGTATCACCCTCTCTCTTTTTCCTCTCTATCTCTTTCATATTGTAGCTACTTTAATTCTTTCTTATGTTCAATTTTTTTTAAGTTGGAACTGAATTTTTGCCATTTCCAGTGAGTCAAACTGTGTCTCAGGCAACTTTAAATGCTTAGCCACCGCCATAATTACCTCATCTTTTCGCATTTTGTCACGTAATGTGTTTTTTTTAACAAACAATTTTATTGAGGTATCCTCTCTTTCCCCCCCCCCCCCCCCCCCCCCACCACCACCACCACCACCACCACTTGCTGATGCTTACTCCTCTGCGAAGAAGTCCATAAATGGCTGCCACCTTCGGGCTAACCCTAATAGCGAACCTCTCAAGGCGAACTTGACTTTCTCTAGGCCAAGAAAGCTCGCCATGTCCGGTAGCCATACCTCAGCCCTCGGGAGCTTTGAGTCCTTCCATGCTAACAGTATTCGTCGCCGGGCTACCATGGAAGCAAAGGTCAGAACGTCGGCCTCTCTCTCTTCCTGGACTCCCGGGTCCTCCGAAACCCGAAAGATTGCCAACTCGGGGCTCATTACCACCCCAGTTTTCAATACCCGGGACATGGCATCTGCAAACCCCTGCCAGTACCCCCTGAGTTTAGGGCACGACCAGAACATGTGTACATGGTTAGTCGGCCCTCCAGTGCATCTAGCACACTTGTCCTCCAGCCCGATGAATTTGCTCATCTGGGCCACTGTCATGTGGACCCGGTGCACGACCTTAAACTGGATCAGGCTGAGCCTGGTGCATGTTGCGGTCGTGTTTACTCTGCTCAGGGCTTCTGCCCAGACACCGTCCTCCATCCCCCCCCCCCCCCCCCCCCCGAGCTCCTCTTCCCACTTAAGCTTCAGGTCCTCGATCTGCGTAACCTCAGCTCCCATTAGTTCTTTGTAGACGTCTGAGACTACCCTCTCCCACCTCTCCCCGAGAAACTACCCTGTCCTGCCTCCCCTTCGGCAGAAGACGTGGGAAGGACGGCACCAGTCTGTGTACAAAATCCCGCACCTGCAAGTATCTAAATTCGTTCCCCCTCGCCAGCCCAAACTTCTCCTCCAGCGCGCTCATGCTCGGAAAGCTCCCTTCCAGGAACAGATCCCCCATCCTCACAATCCCCGCCCTCCTTCACAGTTGATACCCCCCCCCCGTCCATGTTCCCCAGGGCAGATTGGTGGTTGCCGCAGATTGGGGTCCACACCGATGCTCTTACCTCCCCTACATGCCTCCTCCACTGGCCCCAGATCCGAAGATCTGCCACCACTATCGGGCTGGTGGAGTACCACGCCGACAGGAGCGGCAGAGACACCGTGACCAGGGCTGCTAAGCTAGTGCCCCTGCACGAAGCAGCCTCCATCCGCTCCCAAACCGACCCCGCACCCACCATCCATTTTCTTATCATCGCTATGTTGGCCGCCCAGTAATTGTTGCTGAAGTTCGGCAACACCAGCCCCCCTTCTCCTCTGTTCCTTTCAAGCATCACACTCTTCACCCGTGGGGACTTCCCCGCCCATACAAATCCCAGAATAATTTTATTCAGCCTCTTAAAGAACGACCGCAGGATAAAGACGGGGAGACACCGAAAAACAAACAAGAACCGCGGGGGAATCGTCATCTTAACAGTCTGCACCCTCCCCGCCAATGACAGCGGGAACGCATCCCACCTCCGGACCTCCTCCCTCACTCGTTCCACCAGTCGGGACAGGTTGAGCTTATGCAACTTGCCCCAGTTTTTTCAGGTAATGTTAATTGCAATGTTTTTGCCAAATCTAACAGTCTGCTTTTAGTCTCTGTCCGTAAGGTACTGCGTGTGACCGTCTCCACCCCCAAAAACTTCTGAGCCTCTGAAAGAGCCATTGTCCACAACACACTCCCCACTTAAACTAAAATACCGCACCTGAAAAGCACCCACAATATGCTCACCCCTCACTGTCTTTAAGTTCACTAAGCCAATCCAATAGATAGACTTTTATCCCCCTCGAGCCTCCAATTGTTATGGGTCAGGGTTTAGAGCATCCCAAAGTGTATCATGGAGTTCACCTGACCCACAACTTTTAATAGATTGTGGTATGGGGAACACACGGCCCACTCTACAGATGTGGTACAGCAGAAATGGAAAAGTATTTCTTAAAGCAAAACAATGTTTATTCTACGAACTTAAGTTAACCTTTTTGAAACATACAGTGAACATCTTAGCAACCATCAATTCAAATACAACCCCCAAAGAATACAACACTAAGTAATCCTTTAAGCTTTCCTCTTAACATCCAGAAGACTTACAAAAGAAACACCATTTAACAGAAGCACATCACGTTAAAGTCACTACTGAAGACATTTATAATTCTGAATTCACCAAATGATCAAGAGATAGTCTTTTCATGGCAGAGAGATCAACAATACAGCTGCTCTGTCTGGCTTCAGCTCCAACACTGAAAACAAAACTAAAACACGCCCTGCAGCAAACAGCCTAAAACGAAAGTAAAAAGCTGACAGACAGCCCAGCTCCACCCACACTCTGATAACCCCCCCCCCCCCCCCGGGCCAGAACCCCCCCCCCCCCCCTGGGGCCAGATCCCCCCGCGCTCCCCTGAGGACTCCACAGGCCTCCGCAGAGCCAGGTCCAGGCGGTATGGACCTGGTGTAATCTACGCCGGCGGGACCCGCCGAAAACAGGTGGCCACTCGGCCCATCGCGGGCCGGAGAATCGCCGGGGGGGGGCGCTGCCAACGGCCCCCGACCGCGCGGCGCGATTCACGCCCCACCGATAAACCAGCGCCGGAGAATCTACCTCAAATTAGTTACAAGTGATGGTTTGTATAACGTATAGCAAGCATATTATAAGGTGTTATTAAGTTGACGAATATAAAGAACTTTCATTTCCATTAGCTACTTGTAGTGAATGGTTCCACAGCCATTTTGAGTTCATGTATACAAGATAATGGGGTATCTGAAATCCTAATATGGACTCCAATTGCTACAAAGACCCAAATTTTACACCAATGCCTTAAGTTAGATATTGGGTGAATCTTCTGTGGAGTAACAATCACCGTTGGATTACCACTGTACTCCTATTTTCTTACCTTTGACTGGAGCTCCACATTTCTCGCCTGGACATCTGATCTGGTCCTGCTGAGAAATGTGGAGCGCATCAGCTCCTGGAGGCTTTCAGTGCAGTGCAGGATCATCAGGGTAAATGAAGCCACGCCTCCTTTTTATGGCACTAGCCCCCGTAAACCAGTACGTTTATACGTCCCAGCCACTTTGAGAAGCTAAGAGAGAGATAATAAGGGAATAGGTGGGATGGTCAGAGGGTTGAGCGGGGTTGGGGAGTCGAGGGGGTGAGGCTAGGTGGGAGGATCAAGTGGTCAGGGAGGAGAGGAGATTGTTGGGAGGTTAGTTGTGAGTGGTCCAGTTTGGGGCGGGGGGGGGGGGGGGTTCATAAAGTAATTACCTAAGCGTTATTTTAATGATTCTAACCTTTCCTGGGTACCTTCTTCTTTGTAAGTCAGAACCATCCGAAGTCGCCAACGTTAAATCAGAGTTTTAGATAATTCCAGACACCGGGTAATTGCCCAACTGAAGTTGAAACTTCCTGGGCAAGTCTTTGCGGGGGACATCCTCGGGGTCCTCCAGTGCATCTTCTAGTGTACGACCCTCTGAGGAACAATAGGCCTGGGCCATCATTTTTTCAGTCCATTTGTTGCTAATATTCTTTTCAGGCCATCACACATGGATGATGTATCTACACGTAGTTTTTCTCTGTGTTGTGACCTTTTGAATGTTACTTGCCAAACTGCTGTGGAGCACTGTGGAGATGCACTTGAAAGCCACCTTCACGTTATCGTGGGCACGCTGATACCATTGGTCCATGAGCAACCAGGGATTCGCCAGCAGGTGAGCTGATTCATTATGTTGTCTTTGTTTGTGACTTGCAGTTTTAAGTCTCATGGGCTTAATTTTTTTCTTATTGAAACTGTAGTTTAAAAACTTAAAACATGTAGTAATAAAACGATTCTACCGTGTAATGTAGAAAAATCTCCCATTGTGCCCCACAGAAGCACAATCAAAATGGATTGGGCCTAAGACAGATACTTGGAGGAATGAACAAGTGTTTCGGAAGAGAGATTGGTGCAAAAGCATCAAGGGTTAGGGAAGTGGCGTGGCAGAGAGATTTAGGGAGGATACCCACAGTGTGTAGCTGTAGACAAAACGGCCAATGGGACCAGAGGAGACCAATAAGTAACCTAAACAACAATGGGGATTTAAAATTGGAGGTGTAAGGGGATGGAGAACAAATGTAGAACTGCACCTCTATAATAGTTTCATTTAAGTGTGAAACTGAGCTGAAATCGAACATGTTTCCTTTCTGTTCCTGAGTTTTAACACATCATTGTACCTCTCTATTTTAATGTTGATCCAAAAATTTAGTGAATTGTATTCATAACTCTTTCAGGCCCTAGAATTGCTGCGGTATCTAGTGATAACTAATCAAGGCAATGAGAACTTGTACAATGCAATTAGACGGTTGGATTCATTCCCTGATCTTCCTGACTTCAGAGAGCTGCGTCTTACCCAAGAGAAAATCAAGTACAGCAAAAGACAGTTCACATTGTTGGAGGTAAAAACAAATTTAAATGATTATTTGTAAAGGACTAAAATTCTTGCTTTCACTCATTCTTGGAAGAGCTTTGATGAAATTATACAATTTCACTTTTTAAGGGCGGCATGTGGCACAGTGGACAGCACTGGGACTGCGGCGCTGAGGACCCGGGTTTGAATCCTGGCCCTGGGTCACTGTCCGTGTGGAGTTTGCACATTCACGCCCACAAACCAAAGATGTGCAGGTTAGGTGGATTAGCCATGCTAAATTGTCCTTTATTTGGGAAAAAAAAAATTGGGTACTCTAAATTTATTTTTAAAATTTCACTTTTTAACTTATGCCTGCTTTTCACTGAAATTCTTGCAGAGGGGTTTATATCTGGCTGGTGAAAAATCTATGTACTCTTCTGAATTGTGGTAAATTGAACTTTCAAATGAAAGGGTTATAAAGGTGCAATAGTATTTTAACCATGTGAATTATGAAATAATTCACTTGACGTTTGAAAAGCCAGTTTGCACAACCTCTTACAAAACCAATCCCTATTTGAAATTGCTCTAAAATATCATGTTGCATGGTTGATGATAATTATGAGCAGATTAATTTCACACTGAGAGAACTGCCAGTTTAAAACACAGCTATCAGTCATAGCTGCTTTCTAGGAAAACAAAGTTTTGCCTGAGATGTTCATTAGTTCTGCACTCCATTGCCAGGCACAAAGCGGGTGCCAAACAATCTGTATGACTGGCTCATTACATGTTGAACGTACACCACCTGTCAAATTGGATTAAGCAACTTCATATGAAAAACATCTGTTTTCTGTGTTATAAAGCTTAATTTTGGCCTCTAGGTTTTCTGGTATTGAAGTGTTTTTGGCTGCCTTCAATATAGTTTTATTTCAATCATGGGTGTTCTGGTAGGGTTGCCTTTAAGGCTGGAGGATGAGGGTGAACACCCAAGAAAGTAGTTGAAATTGTAATATAAGAGAGAAGGCAAAAAGTCACACCTACAGAATATCTTCAAAAAACATCACTTGCCCTTCCTGAACTTCTCTGAAGCACAATGCATCATAGCAACTTTGCTTCACAAAGGAGGCTAACGCCAAACAATGTTTCCTGCTGTGGACACAACAAGCCTTGAACCAGGGCATGGAAGGCACTACTTGTGGCAGTCATAGTCACCCTTAACTTTTATGCTACAAGCTACAGAAGGTGACATCAATAGCATCATCCAGCTTGCGGTGTACTATTGGAAAAGGGTTCCACTCCCTTAACCACCAGAGCGCCATCTAGATTTTTATCTGCTTTGCATTTGTCATCATCAGCCCCTCAACTGAAAAACAATCCTCGGCCCCTCTGCCCTTACAAACCTTGTGCCTCATTTCCAACCTCACTTTTCTCTCCAAGTCTTTGAGTGTGTTGTCACTTCTCAAATCTGTGACCATCTCTCCTGAAAATCAGTGTTTCAACCCGAACGACCAATCAGGATTCCGCCCTTGCCTCAATACTGAAGCAACCATTATCAAAATGACAGAAGACATCCTATGTGACTGGTAAACTATGCTTCCTCGTTTTTCCTGACTGTAGTCCTTGACACGGTTTATCACACCATCCTTTTCAAATGCCTCTGTCATCTATGGAACCAAGTTTGTGGTGAGGACTGAAACTGGCTTTGGCTTTCCCAATATTTGGTTGGAGAAAATATCTACTCATCCAGCATTAGATACCAGACAAGCAGCAAGACAATTTAGAGATTGTGAAGAGAGAGGTGATGATGGAGTGGAGCTGAATGAAGTCAGCAGACATGTGGAATCTGATGTATTTTTGGACAATGTTGCCAAGGGGCAGCATTTAAAAAAAAAAAAAAAATAATCTTTATTGTCACATGTAGTACATTAACACTGCAATGAACTTCCGCTTGTGACCATGGAGTGATTGGTCACATAAAGGGCTGTTCCTGTTCAAAGACACAGAAAAGGGCTCTTTTTACCCAGATCTGGGTGGAATTTTGATGAAAAGGCGTAGGTGAATGTTAGAGGAGTAGTTTAGCCCTGGAATGGTATGTCTTCTGATCACCGGACCCGGCAGAAAACAGTGAGAGGTTCGGCTGGAAAGTTGAAACAGTCTTGTGCTTCACAGCCAGTCTCTCCCAGCATGCAGGCGGGGGAGGGGCAAGCTGTAAGGCCCCAGATACAGGAACTGATGACTTTTATCAAGGAGGAATTCCCTAAACAGAGGAAAGAAATGCATGAGGATCATGCAAAGGCCATTGCAGAAGCTGTCGGACCCCTGAAGAACACTTTGGAGCGGATGAAGAGGTGTTTGGAGGTGTAGGGGGTCACAGATTCGGGAGATTGAAGGAGTGATCGCGGACCACAGCGATCGTGTGGTGGCTCTGGAGGCGGAGGTGGGGCTCCTAGGAGACCTTTGTAAAACGCTGAGGGCAAAGGTTGAGCAGCAGGAGAATACCTCGAGAAGACAGAAACTGCCAATAGTGGGCCTGCCTGAAGGAGTGGAAGGTGTGAGTGCCACGAGGTACGTCTCGAGGATGCTGGCGGGACTGGTGGCAGAAGGGGTGCTAGATAAGGCACCTGAAGTGGACCGAGCGCATAGATTTCTGAGGCAAAAGCCTAGAGCTGGGGAGCCGCCGTGGGCGGTGATCGTGAGACTGCATAAATTTATGGAGAAAGGGAAAATTCGACGGTGGGCCAGGGAGAAGCGTAGCTGCGAACTGGAGGGAAATAACGTCCGGATTTATCAGGACATCGGAGCCGAGTTGGCAAAACGGCGGGCAGGTTTCAACAAGGTCAAGGTGGTGCTGTACCAGCGACAGATCAGGTTTGGGGTGCTCTACCCGGGAAAATTATGGGTGACGTTCGGAGGCCGGGAGCATTATTTTGAGGCCCCAGAAGCGGCCGAAGACTTCATTAAGGAGCATAAACTGGGGGAGAACTGAGTGGACAATGCTTGGGAACCGGGGTGCTGGCACTATGTAATGGTCGGGAGCATGTTTGAAGTGGGTATAGGGATTGGGGGATTTTCACCTTTTGTTGGGGGGGCGGGGTCTGTTCAATGTTGAGATTGTAAGGAGTTGTAGGGGTGAAAAGTTTATGTGGGGATGGATGTTCCCATCCCCACTCCTGTTTTATGGGACTGTTTGTGTTTAACATCTGTTTGTTTGCTTTTGGAGAAGGCTACCTGGAGTTCAGGAGAAGTCCTTGTTTGGGTTGGGGAGGGTAAGCCCAGTAGGAGGCCTTCTTTGAGCTGAGGAGTGGGGGGGAGAGAGGGAGGGGGAGGTCATTAGGATGTGCCTTTGGGCAGGGGCAGCCGCGCGATCAGGTTATGCTGGTGAAAGGAAGTGAGGTGGTGGGGGAGAAGGCCAAAAGGGGTAGCCGGGGGAGCGGGGTAAGGGGAAGTGGGGGGGGGGAAGAAGGGGAAAAGCGGGTGGGGGGGGTTTCTACGACCCGGCAGGGGGTGAGAGATGACATGGTCAAGGGCGAAGAAAGGGGCCATCTGGGATGGGCTAGGTACAGAGTGGAATTAAAGGGGCAGGAGTTAAGCGGGGAAGATGATGGACGGTAGTGGGGATTGGAGGTGCAAGCCTCCGGTAAGGTTGGTAACGTGGAACGTCCGAGGGCTGAATGGGCCGGTTAAAAGGGAGCGGGCGTTCGCGCACCTCAGGAGCTTTAAAGCGGGGGTTGTCTTTTTGCAGGAGACACACTTCCGTGTGAAGGACCAGGTTAGGTTAAGGAAGGGGTGGGTCAGGCAGGTTTTTCACTCGGGGTTTGATTTGAATTCGAAACTAGTATGGCAGGAGGGTGGGCACGGGAGCAATAGGTCAGAAGGTGAGAGCATTGAGGGAGAACTAGGGAATAGGGACAGTGTGGCTCTGAGGCAGAGCAGACGGGGAGAAGTTGCTGAACACAGCGGGTCTGGTGGCCTGAAGTGCATATGTTTTAATGCAAGGAGCATTACGGGTAAGGCAGATGAACTTAGAGCTTGGATTACTACTTGGAACTATGATGTTGTTGCCATTACAGAGACCTGGTTGAGGGAAGGGCAGGATTGGCAGCTAAACGTTCCAGGATTTAGATGTTTCAGGCGGGATAGAGGGGGATGTAAAAGGGGAGGTGGAGTTGCGCTACTTGTTCGGGAGAATATCACAGCTATACTGCGAGAGGACACCTCAGAGGGCAGTGAGGCTGTATGGGTAGAGATCAGGAATAAGAAGGGTGCAGTCACAATGTTGGGGGTATACTACAGGCCTCCCAACAGCCAGCGGGAGATAGAGGAGCAGATAGGTAGACAGATTTTGGAAAAGAGTAAAAACAACAGGGTTGTGGTGATGGGAGACTTCAACTTCCCCAATATTGACTGGGACTCACTTAGTGCCAGGGGCTTAGACGGGGCGGAGTTTGTAAGGAGCATCCAGGAGGGCTTCTTAAAACAATATGTAAACAGTCCAACTAGGGAAGGGGCGGTACTGGACCTGGTATTGGGGAATGAGCCCGGCCAGGTGGTAGATGTTTCAGTAGGGGAGCATTTCGGTAACAGTGACCACAATTCAGTAAGTTTTAAAGTACTGGTGGACAAGGATAAGAGTGGTCCGAGGATGAATGTGCTAAATTGGGGGAAGGCTAATTATAACAATATTAGGCGGGAACTGAAGAACATAGATTGGGGGCGGATGTTTGAGGGCAAATCAACATCTGACATGTGGGAGGCTTTCAAGTGTCAGTTGAAAGGAATACAGGACCGGCATGTTCCTGTGAGGAAGAAAGATAAATACGGCAATTTTCGGGAACCTTGGATGACGAGTGATATTGTAGGCCTCGTCAAAAAGAAAAAGGAGGCATTTGTCAGGGCTAAAAGGCTGGGAACAGACGAAGCCTGTGTGGCATATAAGGAAAGTAGGAAGGAACTTAAGCAAGGAGTCAGGAGGGCTAGAAGGGGTCACAAAAAGTTATTAGCAAATAGGGTTAAGGAAAATCCCAAGGCTTTTTACACGTACATAAAAAGCAAGAGGGTAGCCAGGGAAAGGGTTGGCCCACTGAAGGATAGGCAAGGGAATCTATGTGTGGAGCCAGAGGAAATGGGCGAGGTACTAAATGAATACTTTGCATCAGTATTCACCAAAGAGAAGGAATTGGTAGATGTTGAGTCTGGAGAAGGGGGTGTAGATAGCCTGGGTCACATTGTGATCCAAAAAGACGAGGTGTTGGGTGTCTTAAAAAATATTAAGGTAGATAGGTCCCCAGGGCCTGATGGGATCTACCCCAGAATACTGAAGGAGGCTGGAGAGGAAATTGCTGAGGCCTTGACAGAAATCTTTGGATCCTCGCTGTCTTCAGGGGATGTCCCGGAGGACTGGAGAATACCCAATGTTGTTCCTCTGTTTAAGAAGGGTAGCAAGGATAATCCCGGGAACTACAGGCCGGTGAGCCTTACGTCAGTGGTAGGGAAATTACTGGAGAGAATTCTTCGAGACAGGATCTACTCCCATTTGGAAGCAAATGGACGTATTAGTGAGAGGCAGCACGGTTTTGTGAAGGGGAGGTCGTGTCTCACTAACTTGATAGAGTTTTTCGAGGAGGTCACTAAGATGATTGATGCAGGTAGGGCAGTAGATGTTGTCTATATGGACTTCAGTAAGGCCTTTGACAAGGTCCCTCATGGTAGACTAGTACAAAAGGTGAAGTCACACGGGATCAGGGGTGAACTGGCAAGGTGGATACAGAACTGGCTAGGCCATAGAAGGCAGAGGGTAGCAATGGAGGGATGCTTTTCTAATTGGAGGGCTGTGACAATTGGTGTTCCACAGGGATCAGTGCTGGGACCTTTGCTCTTTGTAGTATATATAAATGATTTGGAGGAAAATGTAACTGGTCTGATTAGTAAGTTTGCAGACGACACAAAGGTTGGTGGAATTGCGGATAGCGATGAGGACTGTCTGAGGATACAGCAGGATTTAGATTGTCTGGAGACTTGGGCGGAGAGATGGCAGATGGAGTTTAATCCGGACAAATGTGAGGTAATGCATTTTGGAAGGTCTAATGCAGGTAGGGAATATACAGTGAATGGTAGAACCCTCAAGAGTATTGAAAGTCAAAGAGATCTAGGAGTACAGGTCCACAGGTCATTGAAAGGGGCAACACAGGTGGAGAAGGTAGTCAAGAAGGCATACGGCATGCTGGCCTTCATTGGCCAGGGCATTGAGTATAAGAATTGGCAAGTCATGTTGCAGCTGTATAGAACCTTAGTTAGGCCACACTTGGAGTATAGTGTTCAATTCTGGTCGCCACACTACCAGAAGGATGTGGAGGCTTTAGAGAGGGTGCAGAAGAGATTTACCAGAATGTTGCCTGGTATGGAGGGCATTAGCTATGAGGAGCGGTTGAATAAACTCGGTTTGTTCTCACTGGAACGAAGGAGGTTGAGGGGCGACCTGATAGAGGTCTACAAAATTATGAGGGGCATAGACAGAGTGGATAGTCAGAGGCTTTTCCCCAGGGTAGAGGGGTCAATTACTAGGGGGCATAGGTTTAAGGTGAGAGGGGCAAGGTTTAGAGTAGATGTACGAGGCAAGTTTTTTACGCAGAGGGTAGTGGGTACCTGGAACTCGCTACCGGAGGAGGTAGTGGAAGCAGGGACGATAGGGACATTTAAGGGGCACCTTGACAAATATATGAATAGGATGGGAAAAGAAGGATACGGACCCAGGAAGGGTAGAAGATTGTAGTTTAGTCGGGCAGTATGGTCGGCACGGGCTTGGAGGGCCGAAGGGCCTGTTCCTGTGCTGTACATTTCTTTGTTCTTTGTTCTTTGTTTGGGTGTGGCGATTTTAATGAGCAAAAAAATGGGATTCGTGAGTGCGAAGGAGGTGAGGGATCCAGGTGGGAGATATGTGATTGTGAGTGGAGTATTGGAAGGGGCGCCGGTAGTGTTGGTAAATGTGTATGCCCCAAATTGGTATGATGTGGGTTTTATGAGGGGGTAGCTGGCAGCAATCCCGGATTTGGCCACGTACCAGTTGATCATGGGAGGAGATTTTAATTGTGTCCTGGAGCCGAAGGTGGATAGATCGAACCCCAGGTCGATGGGTAGGGTACGAATGGCAAGGGAGCTGGGGGGGTTTATGGAGAGGATGGGTATGGTGGATCCATGGCGCTTTCAGAACCCAGGTGGAAGGGAGTATTCCTTCTTTTCACACATCTATAAGGTGTATTCGAGGATTGATTACTTTGTAGTAAGTCGGGAGATTTTGGTTGGGGTAGAGGGAGCAGAGTATGTGGGGATAGTTATCTTGGACCATGCGCCCCACTGGCTGGATATTCGGTTCAGTACGGGAAAAGAGCAGAGGCCGGGGTGGAGGTTTGACTTGGGGTTGTTGGCGGATGGAGGTTTTTGTGATAAGGTGTGGTTGGCGATTAGGGATTATGTGGACTTCAATCAGAATGGGGAGGTGTTGGCGGGCATTTTTTGGGAAGCACTGAAGGCAGTGGTCCGGGGAGAAATTATCTCATTTACGGTTTGTGCGAATAAGGAAAGGAGGGCGGAACATGACCGTCTAGTGAGCGAGATAGTGGAGGTGGACAGGGAATATTCGAGGGTGCCCACCGTGGAGGGATTGGCGAGGAGGAAAGGTTTCCGGGGCAATTTGACAGGTTGACAACAGGAGGGCGGTAGGGCAATTACGTAGGGCAAGAGGGTGCAATATGAGTATGGGGAGAAGGTGAGACGCATGCTGGTGCACCAGCTGCGGAGGCAGGCTGCGTCCAGGGAAATATTGAAGATCCGGGCTGGGGATGTGGTGTCCGAGCCAGGGAAGATAAATGAGGCATTTAGGGAGTATTACCAGGGACTTTATGATTGGATTTGTTTATTGTCACATGTACCGAGGTACAGTGAAAAGTAGTTTTCTGCGAGCAGCTCAACAGATCATTAAGTACATGAGAAGAAAAGGGAATAAAAGAAAATACATAATAGGGCAACACAACATATACAATGTAAGGCAGACCCAGGAGGGGAACATGGGGTGGTTTCTGGACGAGCTGAAATTTCCCCAGGTGGAGGAAGCAAAGCGGCAGGCGTTGGAGGAGCCCCTGGGGCTGAGGGAGGTGCTGGATAGTATCAGGGGTATGAAGTCGGGGAAGGCCCCTGGGCCGGATGGGTACCCGGCAGAATTTTATAAGGAATTTGCGGCGGACCTGGCACCACATCTGTTGGGAGTGTTTAATGAAGCACTGGAGAAGGGGGAGTTGCCGGAGACAATGAAGCAGGCAGTAATCACACTAATCCCAAAAAAAGGAAAGGATCCGGTGAAATGTGGGTCGTATAGACCCATATCACTATTGAACACGGATGTGAAAGTATTGGCTAAGTTGTTGGCGGGGAGGATGGAGGATTATGTCCCGGGGGTGGTTGCAGAAGATCAAACAGGCTTTGTGAAGGGCAGGCAGCTCGCGAGGAATATAAGACGGCTGTTGAATGTGGTGATGAATCCGTCGAGAGCTCTGGTACCGGAGGTGGTGGTGTCCATGGGCGCGGAGAAAGCATTTGATTGGGAGTGGCGGTACTTGTTCGAAGGTTTGGGTTTGGGCCGAGATTTGTGGCATGGGTGCGGTTGAGGTATGTGGCGCCAAGAGCGAGGGCGAGGACGAATGATATGAGCTCACAAAGCTTTGACTTACACAGGGGTACGAGGCAGGGCTGCCCGCTGTTGCCGCTGCTGTTTGCGCTGGCCATAGGGCCATTGGCGATGGTTCTCAGCGGGTCGGCAGAGTGGCAGGGGATAATGAGGGGACAGAGGGAGCATCGGGTGTCGCTCTATGCTGATGACCTCTTGCTGCATGTTTTGGATCCATTGGAGAATATAGGAAGAATTATGGGCCTGTTGGGGAGGTTTGGAGGGTTCTCTGGATACAAGCTGAATGTAGGGAAAAGCAAGGTATTCCCGGTGAATGACCTGGCACAGCGGGCTAATTTAGGGGGGGATGCCATTACGGTAGCGAGGGATAGGTTTAGGTATTTGTGGATTCAGGTAGCGAGGGAATGGACGGGGCTCCATAAGTGGAACTTAATGAAGCTGGTGGACGAGGCCAGGGAGGATCTTAAGAGGTGGGATACACTGCATTTAACGTTTGCGTGGTGGGTCCAAGTGATGAAAATGAATATTCTGCCGAGTTTCCTGTTTATCTTTCAGGCTCTCCCGATCTTTATACCAAAAGCCTTTTTTCGGAAAGTGGACACAATCATCTCTGACTTTGTATGGGCGGAGAAGGTGCCGAGAGTGGGGAGGACCCTGCTACAGAGGCAAAGGTGACAGGGGGGTTGGCGTTGCCAAACTTGCTTCATTATTATTGAGGGCTATGGTGACGGCAGCATTGCCAATGGCTCCGAGTAGGTATTCAGGGAGCCCAGTGGTGCAGTCCACTGTGAAGATATGGAATCAGGACTTCCGGGTGCGGTGATGACCAGCTAAGTCGCACGTTTCGGCAGCTCCCGGTGGAAAAGACTTTTGGGCTCTTAATAGGAGCCCCAACAGCAATCTTAACGGCTAAAAACACTGTGCGATAAACAAGAAGGGAACCCCCCCCCTGGACACGGATGGAAAAAGGAGAGGAAAGTGGCCGGATTGCGGTGGATCCTCTAGAGCAGCGGCCAGGAAGGCAGGCACAAAGCAAGATGGCGTCGGAAGGAGGCAGTTTAATATGGGGCCCTGACCAACAAGAGTTCCTGCGGCGTTGCGTGGAAAAACTTAAAAAGGAGTTTGCCATCCGCGCAATGCCATCCGCGCTCTCAAGACCAACCGCAGCATCGTCATCAAACCAGCAGACAGGGGGGGGGGGCCCACTGTCGTACTGAACAGAACGGACTACTGCAAAGAAGTATACCGACAACTGAACAACCAAGAACACTACAGACAGTTACCCGCAGATCCGACCAAGGAACACATCCGCCAACTTAACAGACTGATCAAGACCTTGGATCCAGATCTTCAGAGCACCGTACGTGCTCTCATCCCACGTACTCCCCGCATTGGAGATCTCTACTGCCTCCCGAAAATACATAAGGCCAACACACCAGGCCGCCCTATCGTTTCAGGCAATGGGACCCTGTGTGAGAACCTCACTGGCTACATCGAGGGCATCTTGAAACCCATCGTACAAGGTACACCCAGCTTCTGTCGCGACACGACGGACTTCCTACAGAAACTCAGCACCCATGGACCAGTTGAACCAGGAACATTCCTCGTCACAATGGACGTCTCGGCACTCTACACCAGCATCCCCCATGACGACGGCATTGCTGCAACAGCCTCAGTACTCAACACCGACAACTGCCAATCTCCAGACGCAATTCTGCAACTCATCCGCTTCATTCTGGATCACAACGTCTTCACCTTCGACAACAAGTTCTTCATCCAGACGCACGGAACAGCCATGGGGACCAAATTCGCACCCCAATACGCCAACATCTTCATGCACAAGTTTGAACAGGACCTACTCACCGCACAGGACCTTCAACCGACGTTATACACCAGATACATCGATGACATTTTTTTCCTTTGGACCCACGGCGAAGAATCACTGAAACGCCTACACGATGACATTAATGAGTTCCATCCAACCATCAGACTCACCATGGACTACTCTCCAAAATCAGTTGCATTCTTGGACACACTCGTCTCCATCAAGGACGGTCACCTCAGCACGTCGCTTTACCGCAAACCCACGGATAACCTCATGATGCTCCACTTCTCCAGCTTCCACACTAAACACATTAAAGAAGCCATCCCCTATGGACAAGCGCTCCGTATACACAGGATCTGCTCAGACGAGGAGGAGCGTAACATACATCTACAGACGTTGAAAGATGCCCTCGTTCGAACGGGATATGGCACTCGACTCATCGATCGACAGTTCCAACGCGCCACAGCGAAAAACCGGACCGACCTCCTCAGAAGACAAACATGGGACACAACCGACAGAATACCCTTCGTCGTCCAGTACTTCCCCGGAGCAGAGAAACTACGTCATCTTCTTCACAGCCTTCAACACGTCATTGATGACGATGAACATCTTGCCAAGGTCATCCCCACACCCCCACTACTTGCCTTCAAACAACCGCGCAACCTCAAACGAACCATTGTTTGCAGCAAACTACCCAGTCTTCAGAACAGTGGCCACGACACCACACAACCCTGTCATGGCAATCTCTGCAAGACGTGCCAGATCATTGACATGGATACCACTATTACACGTGAGAACACCACCCACCAGATACGCGGTACATACTCGTGCGACTCGGCCAACGTTGTCTACCTCATACGCTGCAGGAAAGGATGCCCCGAAGCGTGGTACATTGGCGAGACCATGCAGACGCTGCGACAACGAATGAACGGACATCGCTCAACAATCACCAGGCAGGAATGTTCCCTTCCAGTCGGGGAACACTTCAGCAGTCAAGGGCATTCAGCCTCTGATCTCCGGGTAAGCGTTCTCCAAGGCGGCCTTCAGGACCCGCGACAACGCAGAATCGCCAAGCAGAAACTTATAGCCAAGTTCCGCACACATGAGTGCGGCCTCAACCGGGACCTGGGATTCATGTCGCATTACATTCATCCCCCACCATCTGGCCTGCAAAATCCTACCAACTGTCCTGGCTTGATACAATTCACACCTCTTTAACCTGGGGTTACCCCATCTCTGGATCTGTAAAGATTTAATCACCTGCTAATGCTCGCATTCCAAGCATTGTTTGGCATCTTTGAATTTGTCTATATATGTGTTTCTGGAACAGACCTCTGCATTCACCTGAGGAAGGAGCAGCGCTCCGAAAGCTAGTGACATCGAAACAAACCTGTTGGACTTTAACCTGGTGTTGTAAGACTTCGTACTGTGCTCACCCCAGTCCAACGCCGGCATCTCCACATCATTAAAAAGGAGATGAAGAAGGAGCTGTTGGCCCCGATATTACAGGCGATTGAAGGGCTAAAGGAAGAGCAAAAGACCCAGGAGCAGGAGCTTCGGGTCGTGAAGGCAAAGGCTGCTGAGAATGAGGACGACATACAGGGCCTGGTGGTGAAGACAGAGATGCACGAGGCACAACACAAAAGGTGTGTGGAAAGGCTGGAGGTGCTGGAGAATAATGCGAGGAGGAAGAATTTAAGGATTCTTGGTCTTCCAGAAGGGGCGGACGTCGGGGCATATGTGAGCACGATGCTGCACTCATTAATGGGATCGGAGGCCCCGACGGGCCCGTTGGAGATGGAGGGAGCCTATCGAGTTATGGCGCGAAGACCGAGGGCTGGAGAAATTCCTCGAGCCATAGTGGTGAAATTTCTCCGATATAAGGACAGAGAGATGGTCCTCAGATGGGCAAAGAAAACTCGGAGCAGTAGGTGGGAGAACGCGGTGATCCGCGTATATCAAGATTCGAGTGCGGAGGTGGCGAGAAGGAGGGCAAGCTTTAATCGGGCCAAGGCGGTGCTGCACAAAAGGAAGGTTAAATTTGGAATGCTGCAGCCGGCAAGACTGGGTCACACATCAAGGGAAACACCACTACTTTGAAACGGCAGAAGAGGTGTGGACATTTATTGTCGAGGAGAAACTGGAATAAGCGGGCTAGAAAAAGAACGTTTGGGACAAAGTGGTGGGGTGAATATGTGGGGTGAAGAGGGGGAAAAGGGGGAAGAGATGATTTCCCAAGTTGTTAATCCTGCGACCCTGTAACTTTTCTCTCTTCCCCATGTCGTGGGGGAGGGAGGATGAGGAGCTCGGGGCGCCGGCCATTGGGGGCGGGGCCAAATGGGAAGCGCGGGCTTTGTTCCCGCGCTATGGTAATCATGGCGGGAACAGGGAAGCAGGATGGAAGGGGCTTCGCACAGTGGGAGCCGAGGTCACGGGGGGAAGCCGAGGTCGGCCAGAGTTTGCTGACTTCTGGGAGCAACATGTGGGGTGCAATTACGCTAGTGAGGGATCTAGCGGGGGGGGGGGTTTAACTGGGTTGCTGCTGCTGGGGAGAAGGGGGAGCTGGTATGGGGTGGGGTGGTCGGGGCGGGAGGGCGCCGTTGGGGGAGATACGGCTACGTGGGAACCGGGTGAGGAGCTGGATTGAAAAAGGAGATGGCTAGTCGACAAAGGGGAGGAGGGGGTAAAGAGCCCCCCAACCCGGCTGATCACGTGGAATATGAGAGGGCTGAACGGGCCGATAAAGAGGGCACGGGTACTCGCACACCTAAAGAAACTTAAGGCAGATGTGGTTATGCTGCAGGAGACGCATCTGAAACTGATAGACCAGGTCAGACTACGCAAAGGATGGGTGGGGCAGATGTTTCATTCGGGGCTAGACGCAAAAAACAGGGGGGTGGCTATACTAGTGGGGAAGCTGGTAATGTTTGAGGCAAAGACCATAGTGGCGGATAGTGGGGGCAGATACATGATGGTGAGTGGCAAATTGCAAGGGGAGGCGGTGGTCTTAGTGAACGTATATGCCCCGAACTGGGATGATGCCAACTTTATGAGGCGTATGTTAGGACGTATCCCGGACCTAGAGGTGGGGAAGTTGGTAATGGTTGGAGATTTTAATACGGTGCTGGACCAAGGGCTGGACAGATCGAGGTCCAGGACCGGAAGGAGGCCGGCTGCAGCTAGGGTGCTTAAGGACTTTATGGAGCAGATGGGAGGAGTAGACCCCTGGAGATTTAGTAGACCTAGGAGTAAGGAGTTTTCGTTTTTCTCCTATGTCCACAAAGTTTATTCTCGGATAGACTTTTTTGTTTTGGGAAGGGCACTGATCCCGAAGGTGACGGGGACGGAGTACACAGCGAAAGCTATTTCGGATCACGCTCCACATTGGGTGGACCTGGAGATAGGGGAGGAAAAAGAACAGCATCCACCCTGGAGAATGGACATGGGATTATTGGCAGATGAGGGTGTGTTTTTAAGGGTGAGGGGGTGTATTGAAAGGTACTTGGAACTCAATGATGATGGGGAGGTTCAGGTGGGAGTGGTCTGGGAGGTGCTGAAGGCAGTGGTTAGAGGGGAGCTGATATCTATTAGGGCACATAAAGGAAAGCAGGAGGGTAGGGAAAGGGAGCGGTTGTTGAAAGAACTTCTGAGGGTGGACAGACAATATGTGGAGGCACCGGAGGAGGGACTGTACAAGGATAGGCAAAGGCTACATGTAGAATTTGACTTGTTGACTACGGGTAATGCAGAGGCACAATGGAGGAAGGCACAGGGTGTACAGTACGAATATGGGAAGAAGGCGAGCAGGTTGCTGGCCCACCAACTGAGGAAAAGGGGAGCAGCGAGGGAGATAGGGGGGGTGAAAGATGAGGGAGAGATGGAGCGGAGAGAGTGAATGGAGTGTTCAAGGCATTTTATGAAAGATTATATGAAGCTCAGCCCCCGGATGGGAAGGAGAGAATGATGTGCTTTCTGGATCAGCTGGAATTTCCTAAGGTGGAGGAGCAGGAGAGGGCGGGACTGGGAGCACAGATTGAGACGGAGGAAGTAGTGAAAGGGATTGGGAACATGCAGGCGGGGAAGGCCCCGGGACCAGACGGATTCCCAGTTGAATTCTATAGGAAATATATGGACTTGCTGGCCCCGCTACTGATGAGAACCTTTAATGAGGCGAGGGAAAGGGGGCAGCTGCCCCCGACTATGTCAGAGGCAACGATATCGCTCCTAAAGAAGGAAAAAGACCAGCTGCAATGCGGGTCCTATAGGCCCATTTCCCTCCTGAATGTGGACGCTACGATTCTGGCCACGGTAATGGCAACGAGGATAGAGGATTGTGTCCCGGGGGTGGTTCATGAGGACCAAACTGTGTTTGTGAAGGGGAGACAGCTGAATACAAATATACGGAGGCTGCTAGGGGTAATGATGATGCCCCCACCAGAGGGGGAAGCGGAGATAGTTTTGGCGATGAATGCCGAGAAAGCATTTGATAGAGTGGAGTGGGATTATTTGTGGGAGGTGCTGAGGAGATTTGGCTTTGGAGATGGGTAGATCAGATGGGTACAGTTGCTGTATAGGGCCCCGATGGCGAGCGTGGTCACGAATGGACGGGGGTCTGATTATTTTCAGCTCCATAGAGGGTCGAGGCAGGGATGTCCTCTGTCCCCGTTATTGTTTGCACTGGCGATTGAGCCCCTGGCCATAGCATTGAGGGGTTCCAGAATGTGGAGGGGAGTACTCAGGGGAGGAGAAGAACACCGGGTATCTCTGTATGCGGATGATTTGTTGCTATATGTGGCGGACCCGGCGGAGGGGATGCCAGAGATAATGTGGATACTTGGGGAGTTTGGGGATTTTTCAGGGTATAAATTGAACATGGGGAAAAGTGAGTTGTTTGTGGTGCATCCAGGGGAGCAGAGCAGAGAAATAGAGGATTTACCGTTGAGGAAGGTAACAAGGGACTTCCGGTACTTGGGGATCCAGATAGCCAAGAATTGGGGTACATTACATAGGCTTAATTTAACGCGGTTGGTGGAACAGATGGAGGAGGACTTTAAGAGATGGGACATGGTGTCCCTGTCACTGGCAGGTAGGGTGAAGGCGGTTAAAATGGTGGTCCTCCCGAGATTCCTTTTTGTGTTTCAGTGCCTCCCGGTGGTGGTCACAAAGGCTTTTTTCAAAAGAATCGAGAAGAGTATTATGAGTTTTGTGTGGGCCGGGAAGACCCCGAGAGTGAGGAGGGGATTTTTGCAGCGTAGTAGGAACAGGGGGGGGCTGGCACTACCGAGCCTAAGTGAGTACTACTGGGCCGCCAATATTTCAGTGGTGTGTAAGTGGATGGGAGAAGGGGAGGGAGCGGCGTGGAAGAGATTGGAGAGGGCGTCCTGCAGGGGGACTAGCCTACAAGCTATGGTGACAGCACCGTCGCCGTTCTCACCGAAGAAATACACCACAAGCCCGGTGGTGGTGGCTACATTGAAAATTTGGGGGCAGTGGAGACGGCATAGGGGAAAGACGGGAGCCTCGGTGAGGTCCCCGATAAGAAATAACCATAGGTTTGTTCCGGGGAGAATGGATGGGGGATTTGGAGCATGGCAAAGAGCACAATTGAGAGATCTGTTCGTAGATGGGACGTTTGCGAGTCTGGGAGCGCTGACGGAAAAATATGGGTTGCCCCAAGGGAATGCATTTCGGTATATGCAACTGAGGGCTTTTGCGAGGCAACAGGTGAGGGAATTCCCGCAGCTCCTGACGCAGGAGGTGCAGGACAGAGTGATCTCAAAGACATGGGTGGGGGATGGTAAGGTGTCGGACATATATAGGGAAATGAGGGACGAGGGGGAGATCATGGTAGATGAGCTGAAAGGGAAATGGGAAGAAGAGCTGGGGGAGGAGATTGAGGAGGGGCTGTGGGCTGATGCCCTACGTAGGGTAAACTCATCGTCCTCGTGTGCCAGGCTAAGCCTGATACAATTTAAGGTGTTACACAGGGCGCATATGACTGGAGCACGGCTCAGTAAATTTTTTTGGGTAGAGGATAGGTGTGCGAGATGCTCGAGAAGCCCAGCGAATCACACCCACATGTTCTGGTCATGCCCGGCACTACAGGGGTTTTGGGTGGGGGTGGCAAAGGTGCTTTCGAAGGTGGTGGGGGTCCAGGTCGAACCAAGCTGGGGGTTGGCTATATTTGGGGTTGCAGAAGAGCCGGGAGTGCAGGAGGCGAGAGAGGCTGATGTTTTGGCCTTTGCGCCCCTAGTAGCCCGGCGCAGGATATTGTTAATGTGGAAGGAAGCCAAACCCCCCCGGGTGTGGAGACCTGGATAAACGACATGGCAGGGTTTATAAAGTTAGAACGGATTAAGTTTGTACTAAGGGGTTCGGCTCAAGGGTTCACCAGGCGGTGGCAACCGTTCGTCGACTACCTCACAGAAAGATAGAGGGAATGGAAAAGAAGAAGACAACAGCAGCAACCCAGGCGGGGGGGGGGGGGGGGGGGGGGGGGGGGGGTCGGACGGAGTCGGACGGACTCTCAGCGATGTTATTGTATATGTATAGGCATTTGTTTTAGATAATGTATATCGGACTGTTGGATTGTATCTTTGGAGAGTATCTATTTTTGACAAGGCAGTTGCCATTTAGTTTTGTTTTTGTTTCTGTTCATATATTATTTATTTATTTGTTTAAAACTGGCCACTGTTATTTATATTGCTTTATTGTTGTTTAAAAGAAACACTACGTACTGTTATGTTTGGCCAAAAAATCTTGAATAAAATATATATTTTTAAAAAAGATATGGAATCAGCTGAGGAGGCATTTTAGGGTGGAAGGGATGTCAGTGCTAACACCGCTGTGCAAGAATCATGGGTTTGAGCCGGGGGGGATGGATAGTGGAGACAGGAGGTGGAAGGAAGTGGGGCTGGTCAAGGTGAGGGATTTGTATTTGGAGGAAGGGTTCGCCAGTCTGGAGAAACTAAAGGAGAGGATAGAGCTGCCGAGGGGTCGTGAGTTCAGGTATCTACAGGTTAGGGACTTTGCATGAAAGGTCTGGAAGGGGTTCCCTAGATTGCCGGGATACACCCTCCTAGAGCGACAGCTGCTTCCGGATGTGGAAGAGGAGGGAAGAATTGGGGATATATATAAGTGGCTGGGGGAGCAGGAAGGCGAGCGGGTGGTGAAGATCAAGGAGAAATGGGAAGCGGAGTTGGGAATGGAGATCAATTGGGGAGTATGGAGTGAGGCACTGCGAAGGGCAAACGGGACCACCTCTTGTGCAAGGATGAGCCTGATACAGTTTAAGGTGGTGCACAGGGTGCATATGACTCGGGCGAGAATGAGTGGGTTCTTTCAGAGGGTAGCAGATGAGTGGGAGAGGTGTGGGCGGGGGCCATCGAATCATGCGCACATGTTTTAGAGTTGTCAAAAATTGGGAAGATTCTGGGTGGGATGTTCGCGGTCTTAGCCAGGATAGTGGAGGAGGGAGTGCACCCAGACCCTTTGGTGGCGATATTTGGGATTTCAGAGAAGCCGGAGCTCATGGAGAGGAGGAAGGCCGAGTCTTGGCCTTCGCTTCTATCATTGCACGGTGACGAATTTTGCTGGAGTGGCGGTCGGCATCGCCACCAGGGGTAGCAGCATGGTTGGGTGACCTGTATGACTTCCTGCGGTTAGTGAAAATAAAGTATGAGTTAAGGGGCTCAGCAGGGGAGTTTGAGAAAAGGTGGGGGATGTTTGTGACTGTTTAAGGAGCTATTCGTCGCAGGGGTTGGGGGGGTGAAAAAGGAGAAAAATCTGTATAAACTGTATAGTTGATTGTTGGGAAGAATGTTTCCCGGGGTGCTTATTTGTTGTAACCTACTTTGAATAAAATGCGTTTTTAAAAAACCACTGCAATGAAATTACTGCGAAAAGCCTCTAATCGCCACATCTCCGGCGCCTGTTCGGGTACACGGAGGGAGAATTCAGAATATCCAATTCACCTAACAGCACGTCTTTCGGGGCTTGTGGGAGGAAACTGGAGCACCTGGAGGAAACCCACGCAGGGGAGAAGGTGCAGACTCCACACAGACAGTGACTCAAGCCGGGGACCCTGGAGCTGTGCCATTATGGTATTGAATGGAGGAGCAGGCTCTATTCTGCTACTATTACTTATGAACATAAAGCTTAAGAGCAGGAGGAGGCCATTTAGTCCTTTGAACCTGCTCCGCCATTCAATATTTAATACTTATACTCCATACTTGTGTTCTTATTGGAGCAGAAAATGACAAATGCTGTACACCTTTAATACTACATTGAAACTTCAGCCCACCTTGTGTGTCCACTATTAGAAGCCACAACTTTTTAATGAGTGCTAATATTCAGATGACACAAAAATGTGGGATTAAAAATGCCTGTAGTATGTAGAAGAAAAGGAATATTAAAAGAGTTGAGTTCCAATTTGTGGAAGAATGAATTGAGTGAGCTCTGATGGAAAGAGTTTTGAACATGTGAGGATGTGGAAAAGCGAAGACAAAGTAGGGCTCTAAACCTGAAGTTTAGAAGGAAAAGTACCAAACGGGCCAATGACCACATGGCAAGAAAGATGAATGGAAATAGAAAAGAGCAGGTTAGAATTGAAACACAGGTTTCATTCCCCCGGATAATATAGAAATAGTGTAAACGCAAAATGAGGCTAAAGTTAGATACAAAAAAGAAGCTGCAGCTTTACCTTAACGATGCTATTTTTCTGTTTCAGGAAATCAATCACTTCCTTTCAGTCAGCTCCTGCGATTCATTACCATTAACTAGGCTTGTGGGATTAAATGATCTAAAACAACAACTGGAACTGCACAAAGCAGATGTTAAAATTCTGTTGAAAGAATGTCAAGGTAGTTTTTATACCTTCTTATTGTATAGCAGCCCTGACGTTAGCATAGCAAATATTGTTGACCAAGTTGCAATGACTTTAGGTTTAAAACGGGTTGTAAAGTCACTGTATGAGGATGTTCAACAGTATCAGTAATTTGAACCTGCATACATCACACTTGCTCACAGAATCTCAATGGCTGAGATAGCTGACGTGGGCATTAAGTCTGTACCTAATTTATAATGAGTATTTGTTCTAAATAAAGTAAAGTGCAATTAAAGTAATTGAAACATTGGGTGGAATTTTAAATGAAAAAAATGAAAAATGAAATGAAAATCGCTTATTGTCACAAGTAAGCTTCAAGTGAAAAGCCTCTAGTCGCTACAATCCGGCGCCTGTTCGGGAAGGCTGGTACGGGAATTGAACCGTGCTGCTGGCTGACTTGGTCTGCTTTCCAAGCCAGCGATTTAGCCCTGTGCTAAACCAGCTCCTAATGTGTTCCCAGCTCACTACCTGGTGGATAGGTTAAATTATTAAAAATGAGGGCAGCATGGTGGCGCAGTGGGGTTAGCCCTGTTGCCTCACTGCGGCGTGGTCCCAGGTTCGATCCTGGCTCTGGGTCACTGTCCGTGTGGAGTTTGCACATTCTCCCCGTGTTTGTGTGGGTTTCGCCCCCACAACCCAAAAATGTGCAGAGTGGATGGATTGGCTACGCTAAATTGCCCCTTAATTGGAAAAAATGAATTGGCCACTCTAAAATTTTAATTATTAAAAATGGAACTGCGGCCCCTGCGTGCTGCAAACGTGCTTACTTGTGGTTTAACATGGGTAGGGTGGGGATGGCATAAGAACCTGCTTTCGAATCGCTTGGCAACTATTATATGTTGTGGCTTTGTGCCTCCGATTTTGTCAGAAATTTGAAATTCACTCAACCAGCATGAGCTGTAGATAATCCAATCGACATTGGAAGGTGAAAACTTCTAGATCCAGCAGGTAAGTGGCTTTTCAGCGGTGTTTGTGAGCCAGAAGAAGCAGAACTGCTGCTGCCAGGGGGCTCCAAATAATCATAAGAGCATACCTGCAGGGAGCTACCTCCACAGTCAGCCACTCTCCCATCAATCTTTCCCTTCTCTGTGATCTAATCTCACCTACTGCATCATCAATCACCCCCCCCCCCCCCCCCGGGGCAAATGATACCCCTTCCTTCCCTCTTTCTTTTCCTTGCTGTTATACCCACTATAACAAACATTGTCTTCTGGCAGTAACCATCTGGGAGTTATTAGAATGGGGTAAAAGAAATTCTACTGAGATATTGCTGTTACATTTCCCAGGATCGCCGCCTTTCCATAATTTCTACTGGCAGACCACCCCTAATTTCTACCCCACCTCCCTGCAAATATTGGGGCCAGTGTTACTGTACATAATCTAGTTTTGTGATGCCAAAAACATGAGTCAATTCCTAAAAGTGGTATTTCAGGGAAGCTTCATTATATATGTATTTGTAAGTTTCAACACAACTGTTACTTTTTTCACTCAGTAGTTATTAGCATGGCTTTTGCCTCAACAGTTTTCCCATGATTCTTTCCACAACAGTGTCCCAGCTCGATGAAGAAAAATGAAGACTACATGGTCAGTTTTTCCAGAAAACCAGGTTTCCACTGTTCCAATAGCAGTGAATACATATGACTGTTTTCAATACATTATGGAATTTCTTATCATATAATGTGTAGAAACTGTTTCGTGAGGTTCAGTGCTATGGGTTATAGTTCATGTGGTGTTAAAACCGAAAGTTTGAAACATGTTGCTAGAATTGATTGATTAAACATTTTTTAAATTTCTCTTCATCAGATGACCCAGAGTCCAGTGTTCTGGTGAAACTAGTTGTAAATCTTTTGCAGTTGTGCAAATCTGCTACTAACCACCCTGCTGGAAAAGACATTCTTGGTGAGTATTTAATTAGCTCTTATTCAATAGATTCTCTAAGATAAACCTTGATTGTGAACTAAGGTCTTTACTTGTGAATTATACCCATGTTCTCTTTTCTGTTTAGATTGAATTACCCACTGATTAACTTTTTTTTAAAACTAAATAAGGACAAACAGGTTCTTTAGGACAACTTGAGGACAAGAGTTGGTTCTTCTCACAGAATGATGAACACTAGATTGAATAGTGCAGGCCAAGCAATCAATCTTTTGAGAACCAATTGAATGTCGCACAATGCGGCTGCAGAATCGCGTCCTTTGAGTTATAGTGATAAATTGGCGAGGGTTCTTCACCTTAGAAAAGAGGATGGTCTCGAGGTGATTTGATGGAAGTTTTCAAAATCACGAGGGGTCTAAACAGAATAGATAGAGACAAACTGGTCTCATTCACAGAAGGGTCAAGACCAGAGGACACAAATTTAAAGTGATTGACAAAAGAGCCAAATGCAACATGAGGAAAAACGTTTTTATGCAGCATTCTGGAATGCACTGCCTGAAATGATGGGTGGGCAGTGGGAGGGGGAAAGCAGATTTAGTTGTGGCTTTTGGGTAATCATCAGAAGGGAAACATTTTTTGCAGGTCTGCAGGGAAAGGGCAGGAGGGTAGGATTAGCTAAATTACTCTTGCAGAGAAGCTTCTGTACTGTGCAATGATTGACCTGAAATGCATTCTAGTGAATTATCCTCAGTTGTGTGCAGTGAAGACTGAGAAATGGATTGAGGTGACTCTGAACCATCTCATTCAACAATAGCTGCTGATTGAAATGCAAGTAACATACTGATGCAGGAGAAGGTATACTTTTAAAGATGTAGTTGACATGTAGCTGAGACACCAACTTTATACACCAGAGGGTGATGCCTGGTTGTGGAGGCTGAAATCCTCAACTCAAAGGTACCTGCATCTGCACCAAAAGTGCTGTAATCTGCAAGGCCACAGACCAGTTGCTTGAATGTGGGATTAGAATGGGTGGCCAAATACGACGGGCTGAATGGCTTTTTTCTGTGCCATAACCTTTCTATGGTTCTCGTCTACAATTTGTCTCCAGAAGCATTTGGTACATTGGGTGCAATGCTGAAAAGGGTGCTGTTTAAGATCTGTATCGGTTCTAACTGAATTACCAAATCAGGCTCAGGCAGTGCAGTGTATACTTTTGCAGTCATATATTCAGCATAAAGGCTTATAAAATGGGTTATTGCTAGTTTTGGATTATTTTGTTTGTAATAATTACCATATAATTGAATATCTCTTTCTCATATATGTTTTATGATTTCAGAAGCTGCAGGAAATTGTTTAGGAGAAATGGGTCCAATTGATTTTTCCACCATTACTTTACAACACAAAAAGGACGAATTTCATTGCAAAGCAACAGAACTGTTTAAAGAAAAAACATTTAAATTAGTTTTCATTCTCCTAAGTGTAATTAATAATGCTCTCATTGATCAATGGTGAGTATGTACAGATATTGAAACAAAGCCAAAAGATAATAAACACTTTGTAGATCTCTAGCCAAATTGCTTTGTGATCTGCATTCTATTCAAACTGTTCACCAAATTAATTTATACTTCTTTTCAATTAATATTCTTTTGTTGTGAATTGCACTGTTTATTGTACAGTATTTAACTTATTTATCCCATTTTATGATGGACAATTTGTAAGGGTAACATTCGAGACATGGACAATTGCATTATAATCCGAACAATGCTCGTAATTGCTTTTATTAGGCCTGCTTGCATGTTTTCCTGCTTGTACTGTATTTATTCACATACATGTAGTAATATGATCAAAATATTAGACTTACACTTACAAGACAAGCTCTTTAATTTTCACTTCATTAGTTTGCATTAATCCTGCTGTAACTGCTAATTCTTTAATCTAGAAATTCGCCTGCATAAAATCATAGAATAGTTACAGCACAAAATGAGGCCATTCAGCCTGTCATGTCCGAGCTGTATCTCTGAAAGGGCAACTCACCTTGTCTGAAGAAGAGCCTTAAGGACTCGAAACATTAACTCTGTTCCCCTTCCCACAGATGCTGCCAGAACTGCTGAGCTTTTCCAGCATCTTCTGAGAGTTTTTTCAGGTTTCCAAACTCTATAGTATTTTGCTTTTATTTTCCCATCCTCTCCCTTTTCCCAGTAGACATGCAAATTGTCTCTCTTCAGATAATTATCCAGTTCTCTTTTGAAGGCGACAATTGAATCTGCCTCTACCACACTCTAAAGCAGTTCATTCCAGATCCTAACCACTTACTGTTTAAAGGTTTTTCCTGATGCTTCTTTTGGCAATCGCCTTAAATGAGTGCCCTTTGGTTCTCATCTTCCTCCACTCTGTCCAGATTCCTCATAATTCTGAGCCCCTCTATTAAATCTCTTAATCTTCCCTTCGCCAAGGAGCCCCAGCTTTTCCAAGCTGTCTGCGCAACTGAAGCTCCTCTTTCCTGGAACCATTCTCAGGAATCTTTTCTGTACCCTCTTTTTAATGCTTCAAATCCTTCCTAAAGTGCAGTTCTAAGAACTGGACACAATCCTCTAATTGAGGCTGAACCAGTGTTTTATGCAGGTTTGTCTTAACTTACTTGCTTTTAAGCCCAGGATTCCATATGCTTTATTAATCGATTTCTCAACCTGCTCTCCCACCTTCAATGATTTGTGCATTTATACTCTCGGGTCCTCCTGCTCTGCACCCCCTTTAGAATTGTACCCTTCATTTCTTTTAGCCTCCCCTCATTTGTTTTACCAAATTGAATCATTTCACATTTCTTTACATTAAATTTCATCTGCCATTTGTCCGCCCATTTCAATTAATTGCTCAGATCATAGCCACCCCAAGGTGACCAGTCACTTAACCAGATCATTAATTCCCCCTCAGTAATTTGCTTGCTCAGCAGAAATGAGGCCCAAGGTCTAATATCTGGTACATGGCAAAGTCCTTCAGTTAGGCAGCAGGATTGATACTTGCCTCCTGCTTGTGCCCAAAAATGCATGCTTGAACTTCTAGTCCATGATCACAACAGAGATAATGACTTCATTACCCATGATGGAGAAATTGAGAAATTACAGTTTTGAATGATGTGCTTGTTTCTCTGGGGTTGAGTCTCTTAAATTTCATTCTGAGGGGAATCGTTTCACCCCCAGCTTTATATCCCACTTTATAATATTCTCCATTTAACTTCAATGAAGAGTCAAGTTGGACGGGGTATAAAATTAACATTCCATCCAATCCCATCAGTTTATCAATGGGCAGTTTAGATTAAAATTGACTCCATAGTTTCATCTCCGTTGAAACAATTAAGATTGTTTTTGGCTTTCACCAACGTACTCGCTACAGTTTTGAAATGATGTCAAGAACCCATCTATAAAATGTGCTTGCTTGTTCTCAAGATGTGGGGTGATACTGTTAAGGCTGTATTTATTTATTATGTGACCCTCACTGTTCTGGTTAAGTGGTGCTAGACCTTCTGTTGAAATTAAACTGGAAGCATTAATCACATGGCTCCCTTCAGCCTCAGGTGATGTCAGTAGCCTCTGACTGTCCGAGAGGCTGGGATGGTTCATGCTGTTCTTAGGTTTGAAGTAAAAAAATGTGTCACAGAAAAGCATTTGGCTCGCTGATTTCGCGTTGCATATCCTATCCAGTTTTTATTCTCAAACTATCCATCACAATGAAATATAAAAACAACCAGAGATTCGTGGCCTGACCCCACCTTATTTTGGCCTGTGATACAGTGTGCCATAGCAGGAGAGTTAACACAGCTTTAATTCAGTTTTGAATCTCGGCCTTGCTATTTGAGGAGAAGTTGCAGAATGGATTCTTGTCACTTTTAGTCCTCTCTACCCCCCCCCCCCCCGCCCCCCCCAATCTCTCAAATAGAATTAGATGATTTGTCAATGTTTAGTAGTCTTATACACGAAGCTCAACATAGAACATTACGAGCCCTTTGGCCCTCGATGTTGCGCCGACCTTTGAAACCACTCTAAAGCCCATCTACACTATTCCCTTATCATCCATATGTCTATCCAATGACCATTTGAATGCGCTTAGTGTTGGCGAGTCCACTACTGTTGCAGGCAGGGCATTCCACGTCCTTACTACTCTCTGAGTAAAGAACCTACCTCTGACATTTGTCCTATATCTATCTCCCCTCAATTTAAAGCTATGTCCCCTCGTGCTAGACTCAAGAGTTACATTAACTTGCAAACCTAGAACAGTAGATTGGAACCCCAGTGTGCTGCACCATCAAATTATAAAAAGCAAATTCAAGTTTGTTTTCTGCATTTAGTGAACAGTTCATCTTAACTGTGCTGCCATATGCAAATCCAGGGTAACGGCCAGAATCCCCCTCTCCGGTCAGAGAATTAGAGGGGCAGTCAACCAGGTGCCCCCTGACGATCAGTTCAGAATGAGTCACATGATGTGATTTCAAACAGCTTATAGTCAAGCCCCTATAGTCAAACTAGTATAGGGGCTGGTTTAGCACACTGGGCTAAATCGCTGGCTTTTAAAGCAGGCCAGCAGCACGGCTCAATTCCCGTACCAGCCTCCCCGAACAGGCGCCGGAATGTGGCGACTAGGGACTTTTCACAGTAACTTCATTGAAGCTACTCGTGACAATAAGCGCTTTTCATTTCACCTAAAGATTGTTATTAGTCATTTTACAGGAACCTCTTGGTATACAAGGGTGCATGGAGTGTAAGAGAACTGGAAAAAAATCAAATAAGTGTTGAAAGAAGTACTCAAAAGGTTGATTGATTAAATTTCATTATGTTTAAGGGATTACCAATTAGCTTTTACAATATTATCTTTTCTATTCTTTTCTGCAAGCATCGAAGTTCGCTTTGCAGCAGCTACTTGTGCAAAGAACATTCTTGCTACACAGTCAGGTCACCAGTTCTGGGAACAGAGTAAAAATGACCCCAACGGCCCTGATCCTATGCTAATGTATTTACAACCATTCCGAACAGCCAAGAAAAAGGTAATCATCCGTCAACCCTGCGAACCATGTCATTCTAGCAGTAGAATTGATATTACTTTCTGAAGCTACATCATATTTGATGCATGTATGATGACCAGCAACTAACAGTTTAAAACAGGAGTAGGAAGTGTTATTTGAAGTTCAGTTGATGATGGCCTTGTGTAGTCTGTCCTGCAGATTAGGAAAACTCCAGATTCAGTCGATGAGTGGACTGTAACAATGGCCGATGAGTGCTTCGAGTCAACCATTGCTCTTCCCATTCCTATGCTGAAATGGGAGAAAGTCATCCAGATTCCTGATTGTTATGTGATGGTCCCTCTGGGAATATCATAGAAATTTAAGCACAGCAGAAGGCCATTTCAAGTCCTTGCGACTTGAACTTTGTACTTCAATATAATTTCCCTAGTTCTTTTACATATCCTGAAATGTTTAAAGTTTTTAATATATTTCTATCTAAAAATATTTGATTGACTTTGTTTCAATAGCTAGTTGTAATGTTTTCCACATGTTAAATCTGACCTCCCTTCTATGCTTTTGGTACAAATCCTAAATATGTTTTCTCTCATCAACATATTAAGTGGAAAAGTCTCCAACTGGTTATCTTTTAAATCCTTTCATAATTTTGAACATTTCTGTCTACCTTTCCTGCTCCAGAAATACAGTCCTCCTTTTTCATCATAAATTTATCCTCAAATCTCTAGCTTATTTCAGTGAGTCTGTGTTTGACATTTTGTCCAGTTGCAATATCCTTTTTATAATGGGGTAAGCAAGACTGCTGACAGTACTCCAGTGATGACCTAAACACTTATGATAAAATCCCTGTAGATACTTTTTTAAAAATTAATTAGGATTTGGGTTTATTGTCACGTGTACCGAGGTACAGTGAATAGTATTGTTCTGTGTACAGTCCACGCAGATCATTCTATATATGAAAAACATGGGGCATATGATAAATGCACATTTAAATACATGGGTCGGGTTTCGAAAATCGCTCCCCGACACCGGCTTTACCATTCTCCGGCGCGTTTTTCAGGCGCCCGCGGGATCGCCACCACGCCGGTTGGGGGCCGTTGACAGCGGCCCCGCCAGCGATTCTCCGGGCCCCGATGGGCCGAGTGGCCGATGACTTTGGCTGAGTCCCGCCGGCGTGGATTACTCACCTCCCACACGGCAGGACCTGGAAGGTGAGTGTGCGGGGGGGGGGGGGGGGGGCATGGTGGCTTGGCCCGTGATCGGGCTCGTTCCGTGGGGGCATACTTTACTCTGCGCCGGGCCCCTGTAGGGCTCTGCCATATTGCCTGGGGGCCGGCGCAGATAAGGTAACCCCCCCCCCATGCATGTTCAGCGCCGGCTGGAGCTGCGGGGACTACACCGGCGACAACCTAGCCCCCTAGAAAGGGGAGAATTCCTCACTTTCAGGGGCCGTTGGCGCTGGTTTCCACACCGGCGTGGGGACATAGCCCCATTATTCGAGGATCCCGACCATGGATACCGACATCGGGTGAAGCATAAGTAGTGTAGTACTACTCAGTAGAGAAAATGCGTGGAGGGATTAGGTCAGTCTGTAAGAGAGTCATTCAGGAGTCTGGCAACAGCGGGGAAGAAGCTGTTTTTGAATCTGTTAGTGCATGTTCTCAAACTTTTATATCTTCTGCCTGATGAAAGAAATTGGAAGAGTAAATAACCTGGGTGGGAGGGGTCATTGATTATGCTGCCCACTTTCCCAAGGCAGTGGGAGGTGCAGACAGAGTCAATGGATGGGAGGCGGGTTTGACTGGGCTGTGCTCACGACTGTCTGTAATTTCTTCTGGTCTTGGGCCGACTGGTTGCCATACCAGGCTGTGATGCAGCCAGATAGGATGCTTTCTATGGTGCATCTGTAAAAATTGGTGAGAGTCAATGTGGACATACCAGATTTGCTTAGTTTCCTGAGGAAGTGTAGGTGATGTTGTGCTTTCTTGATTATAGCATCGACATGGGTGAACCAGGGTAGATTGTTGCTGATTTTACACCTAGGAATTTGAAACTGTCAACTATCTCCACCTCGGCATCATTGATGCAGACAGGGATGTACATAGAACAGCACAGAACAGGCCCTTTGTGTACGAATTCAATGACCAGCTTCTTAGTTTTGCTGACGTTAATTCCCAAACAACCTCTGATCGAAGGAACTGATGGACATGATTTCACTTTTTAAAAAATGTATTATAAGTCAAACCCAAAATCAACATAAAATTAAGTGTATATTAACAGACAAATTATATTTCAATGGAAAACATTCATTTTAAATAGTCAATACAATAAAGGCAATTCTCACAAATGCCCCAGCATCACTCTCAGTACATATGTGGCACAACATGCAGTTACACAGTTCATTAAACTCTTCCTCCTAAACGGAGGGGGTCTCGTTTTTCTCACTCATTGGATTTGGTCCTCGAGTCACTTTCACCAGCAGCTTTATTTCACCTGAAATCCTGGGATACAATTCACCTCAACAAGCACCCTCCTGCCAAACCATCTTAGCTAGGTTCACAAAAGTCTCAATGGCACACATTCCCAGGTTGTCCTTTATTTGAACCCTTTAATAAATTCCGTCAAACGGTCTGGTCAACTCTGGCAAAATGAAAGCGGTATCGGTGGAGTTCTCCCAATTTATGATTCTAGCTTTAACCCTGTGTTCACCTTTCTTTATTTTTTAATGGTATTGCACAACTCGTTGTAAAAGTGCATTCTCTGTTGTTCCCCCTGCTAAAGAACTGAGTACACCAAGAACTCTATGTTTTCTATAGCACAACAGGCTGCAAATTAATTCCTACTTGTCTTTTTCATCAGCCTGCGTTCATTTCTATTGCAACCTCAAGTCACCAGGTCACTTCTCAGAACTGACCTCACAGCCAGGAAATCCATTATTCTCCTTTTTAGAATGACCTTAGTTTCACTTTATCCAGGGGATGGCAGAAAAATACAGGCTTTTTGCAAACTGTAGAGGTCATCATTACTGTATTGTACCAATTCTTCATCTGGCTTTTGTATTCATGACCTTGATACCTATAACCTATTTCTAAAAGTTATTTTAATCCTCTTTGCCGCTTTGTCTTTTTTCCACCTGAGGTCCTGGTCGATATATGTATCTCTTTCTCCAGTACACTGAAAAGTTAATGTACTTATGGTGTGTTTCTATTCTTTGTTCTCTTCCCTAAGTGTGTTGCTTCACATTTGGCTTTGTTGAGCTGCATTCGCCATATATCTGCTACACCCTAGGCTGAATTGAATGTCGGCAGCAGCCATTCAAGGCCGGCATTTCACATTTCTTGGGACTGCCAGAGGCCCGGAGTGAGGACCAATTATGGAAGCCCCAGAACCCAGCTAGGTGGGGTTGCCTCATCAGGGCTTTGGCAAATGGAGGTGAAGGAAGATCGGTGTGGGGAGTACAGTGGATGTCTTCTCACGAGGACAGCTCTTGCTATTGCAGGGCCCTCCATTGGATACTGGATGCCAAACAGGAGAAGCCCCACTCTGAGCCTTCAGGGCCACCATATGACATTGAGCACTCTGCCTGTTTTTTATATTATTTCAGGGAACGTGGGCATTTCTTGACCATCCCTAATTGCAATTGAACTGAGTAGCTTGCTAGACCATTTCAGAGAGCAGTTAAGAGTCCACCATATTGATGTGAGTATGGAGTCGCATGTAGCCCAGACCAAGTAAGGATGATAGATTTCCTTCCCAAACAGCCACAAGTAAGCCAGATGGATTTTTATGACAGTCAGTGATAACTGTCATTGTCATCATTACTAAGCCTAGCTTTATATTCCAGATTTGTTAATTGAAATTAAAATTACACCACCTACTGTGGTGGAATTTGAGTCCTCGCCCACAGGACATTAGCCTGGGCATCTGGATTACTAAACCAGTGACATTACTAATATGCTGCTATCGCCCATTGAGGGATCAGGGAAAGCAACTAGCGTCCATGAGGCAATTGCCAAAACAACGAATTTCACCTTTTGGCAAAATATGTCTAGTCTCAAGTTTGATTATTCTCATTCAACTACTCGCTCAATTTTGTATTCAATTATTCCTTAAATTTTCCAACTCTCTTCCTCCTGGATGGTCTGTTCTGTATTTTCAGCATCCTCTGCATAAAATGGTTGAATCTAAACGGTACTTCCTTTAAACTTCAGCCTGTGTTCCTTACTTCTGAAATATGTAGCTATCTTTAACGCTATCTGTTTACTTGGCCTTGCCTGCACTGCATCCAATGCTTGGACATACTTGATATACAGAAACCAAAAGACAATTGAGTCAGGTACCATGCAATGTATTTTTAAACCATTGTCTTGAATGTATGATTTCCTGGCTTCAGGTTCACGAGTTGCCGGTAGACAACAGTTCTAGTCCTTCTGAAAATCTTGACGATGGCAGTTTGTGGATACCTCAGTCTGGAAACCATGACAGGTGGCTGAAAACTCTGACCTGCGCACTGCTGGACAGTGGAGGTGTGAGAAGTGAAGTTCTGCAGTTAATAAAACCAATGTGTGAGGTAATTTGGAATCTGGTCAAGATACTGGATGCTGCAGATTATTTGTTGTTGTGTCTTTGCATGAAAATCTAATTTGCGTATTTTGGTAAAGTAAAGCAATGAAGTTTAGAACACTCAGAACTAGATTTATCAGTGGCTAACTTCTGTTTAGAAATTAAATCACTGACGAGCTATATTTATATTGTCTCTTTAATACAATAAATGTCCAAAGCAGAATTATACACTGAGCCACATACAGTGATATTGAGGCAGATTGCCAAAAACCTGGTCAACGAGGTGGGTTTTAAGGAGCATGGTAAAGGAAGAAAGAGAGGTTTAGGGAGGAAATTTCAAAGCTTCGGGCCTAGGCAACTATTGTTCGCATCCAGTTATTTCATAGGTGCTCAGTGACGTTTCTCCAATTTTATAAGCATTGATTGTAGCTACACAGAAGACAAGAGATGGCAGCTTAATTTAGGGATTCTAATGCAATTGAGAATTAATATTGTTAGATCCTACTGGGGTCTGTTAATGTTAGAAAAGAGCTCTGAACACCCAGCAATTGACTGACAGAATTAACCACACGATTTCATGTGTTTAAAACAAAAACAATCTTTATTGTATATAATGAAAAAATAAACAAACCAAGCACCACTTAACTAGCTTATAAAGATAAGCATTATAAATTCAGTTCTGCTTTTTATTCCTTCACCAACCCGCACCAGCTATCCTTTATCTTATAAAATCTTGAAGGTTCATTCACTTTTCCTGGGACCAAAGCCCTCCAGTGTTTACTTTAATTCTCCTCAGTATCCCAACTTCCTCCAAGATACAAGATTTATGGGATTCTTAGCGGCATTCCAATTTTCTTTAATGACCACAGGACTGAGGTCTCCAGTTCCTGGCTTTGGTCATACATAGACTGCTTTTCCCAGTGTGCTCCAACAGTTTCCATACAGCTCTTCCCAAGCTAACTTCAAGCTCTCTGCTTTCTGCCACATGGCTCTGTGAAGATCACTTTGGATTTCTTCCTCTAGCTTCAAACTAGGAATTCTTCCAACTTCTTTCCCGTTCTCGAACTCCAAACTGAGCTCCAGCCCCACCGGCATTCCGTGTGGTGAGCGAAGAAGTTAGTATTTTGTCTGCTTAAACGCAAGCCTGACTAACATTTATTTTGACTTTGCCCACTAAGTGGGCGCGATTCTCCGCTCCCGTGCCGGTTGGGAAAATCGCCGGGGTCGCCAAATTTTCCCGCGATGCCGGTCCGACGCCCTCCCGCGATTCACGGAAGCGGCCAGATCGGCACAATCGCGTTTTGCGCGGCGCGGTCCAGTGAATCGCCCGAGACAGCCAAAATGGCGATTCACCGGTACCCCCGGGATTCTCAGTGCCGGATGGGCCGAGCAGCCTACCCAAAACGCCGGGTTCCCCTTGCCGCCCTCCACACGTGGTTGCTGCCGGCGGGAACAGCGCGGGAACGCTGGGGGGGCGGCCTGCGGGGGGAGGAGGGCCTCAAATGGGGTCTGGCCCGCGATCGGTGCCCACCGATCGTCGGGCCAGCCTCTCTGAAGGCAGACCTCCTTTCTTCCGCAGCCCTGCAAGATCCGTCTGACATCTTCATGCGGGGCGGACTCGGGGAGAACGGCAACCACGCATGCGCGGGTGACGCCAGTTATGCGGCGCCGGCTGCGTCATGTATGCGGCCCCGCCTTTACGTGGCGCCAAGGCCTGGCGCGCGTGAATGACGCGGAGCTGCTCCTAGCCCATTTTCGGGCCCTGAATTGGTCGGGATAGGGGCCGTTTCGCGCCGTCGTGAACCTCGACGGCGTTTACAACGGCGCGAACACTCTGTCTCCATTTCAGAGAATCGCACCCAGTGAGTTGCAACCTACACAAAACCAGATCTGCAACTGTCGGTATCTATACCCAAACTAAACTGCTTACTTCTGTCAGCAAACACACATAGATAAACAAAAGAATCTTCTTACCAAGACATCCTCTGAATCACTATCCCTAAGCTGAGGTGACAATCTTTGGGATTTCAAACAGAAATGTACATTTATTATTTTATCCTTAGCATTCTGTAACCCAGATAATTATTTATATTTCTAATGGATGTAATTGCACTCCCTCCAGACTCTCGTACTTCATTATAAGCTTAGACAGGGATTCATTATTCAAGGCTTTTCACTTGTTTCTGAACTTGCGAGATAAGCACAGGCTAAGTGTAATTTTAAGTGTAATAAACCCAGGCTTCCTTGAGGGCATTTACATCAGTTTTTTAAAACCATTTTCTCAACCAGATGCCTTCATTTTTCTACATTTAAACTTTAATTCCTAAAACAGTTATATTTATAGTTATATCATAAAGCATGAATTATGCACTAGATATTTGTAACAATATTTTGAAAACTTTCATTTGCATGTAATTCTTGTGTTCTTAAAATTTGCGTGTAGATTTAATCTTGGTACACTGTAATCGTGACGTTGCAATTGATTGATTTGCTACTGTTGGCTAATTTGCTTCATCAGGTGAAGACTGACTTCTGCCAGATGGTTCTTCCATACTTGGTCCATGATATTCTCCTTAATGAAAATGATAGCTCCTGGCAGGTGTTGTTATCTAACCACATTAAAGGTTTTTTTAATGCATGCTGTAGAATGGGATCAAACTCCAGCCGATCCACCACACCAGCTATTGGTGACTCAGGTAATTGATTGTACATTTGTTCACTGTAACAATATTTCAACAGCTGTTTGGATATTGCAGTGTTGTACATAAATTTGTTTAAAATGAGCAGTTAAAATAAAATTTGTAAAGTGTGAAGTGTAAAACCTAAAATAACGAGCTCACTTATTTCAGTGCCAGCCCAAATGCTTTCTGCATAGTTCCTTCAGCATCAGAAGAACTGAGATCAGGAACCCAATAAAATGAGAGATATATCTGTAGTCCACCTGTCTGTGCAATGCTATGATTTTTGAATTGGTCACTGTAACAATGGGTTAGGGTTTGCTTCTGTCCTTCAATCTTCCAGCACTTGCCAGTAGGGAGCTACTGCTACAACTAAGAAGACAAACACGGAATGGGAAAAAGCAGCAATGATAGTGAGGCGAATTTTCATTCCAAAGTCAAGAATCCAAAGCCCAGAACATTTCCGGGTACCAACCCCCACAATGCAGTTTTCAAAGGGGCAGGCACTTTAGCACGATGGCGAGCTTGCCATCCAGATAGGGGCATCAGCTGCGGAAGCTGGACTTGGACGAAAAGTTTAAAAGGCAAACAACAGCCATGCCTGAGCTTTCATTGCCTTTGCAAATGGGTGAGCCGGGAGAACTGAGGGCCAGTAGTGGTTTGGGCAGGCGGCCTCAGTTTTTCTGATGCCTCGCTTGAGACCCTGCTCAAGGCAGTGGCTGAAAGGAGAGCTATATTCTTCCCTCCACCTGGAAGAAGACTCTCAGTGAGCCAGAACACCAAGCAGGTGTGGCTAGAGATGGCCACAAATGCCATCAGCATCATGTTTTCCTCAAATAATCTCTCCTCACAAAATCAGATCTGTCTAGTGACGCCAACTGTGCGCATTTGCATCAACAACTGAGTTTCACACTCCTCTTTTATGCAACATTTTCACGCTGCCGTCTCAGCACTAATGGCCGCCTGTTATGTTCTCATAGCTATCGGATCCTCCATGTTTCTGTGCCAGCCATTTGAAAATTGTTAACTGTTGAGCTCCACTCGCCTAACGAGCTGAACATATAATGATTTGGAGTTGTACAGGTTGCCAGCTGCCTCCTTCTGCCCTCTCTTTGAAAATTCAAATGCATCACTAGGCATTGAGAACCAGTGACACCTTCCAATTACATGATTTCCGTGCCTGCTCGCATCTGAACTCGGTTCCACGGACGATTGGAAATTCACATCAGTAACCTAGACCAAGCTCTTCCTTTCAGTTATGGCTAAAATAGCATTGACCATTTGGATCTGAGGTTTTCATTGTCATTGGGTAAATCAGAGTGGGTCTCAACCCACTGATACTTGTCATCATCAAGGATATACGATTAAAAGATGGGCAAATATCTTTTGAGTGGCTGCATTTATCATTACAGATGGTAAACTGATTATCAGCTGTTGGTGCATTTTGTGAAAGGTACTGCAGCTTGAATAAAAGTATGAGGATGTTGTATGTTATCATAGAATTGGTGATCGAAGTACAATGCATTTTCGTTGACCTGTTTATTATTTTGATAGAAACAGACAGTCTTCCCCAGGCACATATGGATAAAACATCACGGCGCACCATGCTGGCAGTGGTCGATTACTTGCGAAAACAAAAAAGGTCTCAACATGTTCTGTCTTTTTTAAACTAAAATTACACTACAAGTCAGTCAGCATCTAAAGAAGAAAAATAGGTTAGCTAAGGTATAACTTCATCAGAATCCTGTTTCCTTTTGAGTTGTGAAGAAGAGTTACATCTAAAATATTATCCACACTTCGTAAGACCCTTACTGACATGAATCACTACATGACAATGATTTGGTTTAATGTTTTTTTTATAAATTTAGAGTACTCAATTAATTTTTTCTAATTACGGGGCAATTTAATGTAGCCAATCCACCTACCCTGCACATCTTTTGGGTTGTGGGGGCGAAACCCACACAAACATGGGGAGAATGTGCAAACTCCACATGGACAGTGACCCAGAGCCGGGATCGTACCTGGGACCTCGGTACCGTGAGACAGCAGTGCTAACCACTGCGCCACCGTGCTGCCCTGGGTTTAATGTTGAATTCAATGTTTCCACATATTTGTGCAGTTAAATATGGGCCGGAATTCTTTGGCCATTGGGATTCTCTGTTCCTGCCGGCAGCCACACTCCCGCCCGCATGTTTCCTGCCGGCCTGGGATAGCTTCAATTGGGGAATCTCATTGACAAGCAACGAGAATGGAGAATCCCGCCGCCAGCAAACAGTGTGCCACCAATAAACACGAGGCCGGGGACCAAATAATCTAGCCCGTGATCTATTTGATTTACTAATTTGTGACATTTGAAATTGAGGTGACACAACAAAAATAATTGTCTTACCAATTTATCTGTATCTTTCTCATTCTAGACACCAGCTGAGCACCGTATGGGATGACAACTTCTGGCTGGATTTGAACTACTTGGAGGTTGCTTTGACAGCCCAATCATGCGCAGCTCACTTTACAGCCTTGCTATGCACAGAAATCTATGCAGATAAAATCAGATCTGAAGAGGAGGAATTGAAACGGTACCAGCTGGAACTGTAGCAAATAATTGCAATTCTTATCTAATATGAGCAGAGATGCCCCATGACCAAAGTAACACATTTTTGTCTTGAGATAGAGAATTATTTAATTCTGTCAGCTCACATAAGGGATTAAAATGAGCTTCGATGTCCCAACTTGATACTATTGATCAGTATTAGATGGTTTTTCTAAGACTGGTGTCTGAGGGATATGAAATAAAAAATATTCTGGGACCAAATATATTTATGATTGACAGCTTTGTTTTAGTTTAGCAGTCATTCAAACTCAACTGAGTCTAAGTACCTTTTTCGAGGGCACAGTCATCATTGTTCATAATGAACCTGTTTGTGCTCACATGATTTTCCTACTATAAATGACAGACAGTGAAACCACAGTGGTAAAAGAGCAAACAGTTGCCTTTGAAGATGCCCAAAGTCTCCTTCGGCTATTTGTATTGATTAAAAACTGTGGGAACAGTTTAAAGTGTCTCTTGAGCAGCATCATTCAGCTGCTTACACTTTTAACTTAAAGTGAGGTATAGCTTTTGATAAAGCCTGTGGCTGAAACAAACTGAAGAGAGAACCACCGTTTTTTTCCCCCCTGATTCCTGGGCAAGTAACTGTTCCCTGGGAAAGGCAGAGCTCAGGGCCACTTGTGAGGGTCATGTTATGACTGAGATGGGAGGAGTGCACTTTCCGTCTCTAGTTCCATTACTGCATGGGTCACAACATATATTTAATGATTTCTACGGCCAGCTATACAGTCAAATACGAAAAAGAAAATGTTGGAAAATCTCGGCAGGTCTGGCAGCATCTCGAGGGAGAGAAAAGAGCTAACGTTTCGAGTCCAATGACTCTTCATCGGACTCGAAACGTTGGCTCTTTTCTCTCCCTACAGATGCTGCCACACCTGCTGAGATTTTCCAGCATTTTCTTTTATGTTTCAGATTCCAGCATCCGCAGTAATTTGTATTTATACAGTCAAATATGTGTTTTATCTATGAATCTCTGAATGACCATTCAATGATAAGATTTCTTCAATAAATAACAAAATTATTATTTTATTATCAAACCAGACTTGTCCGAAATATGAAAGTGCAAGAGAAAAGGATAGATGACTGAGTGCGGGAAATGGTGTCCAGGTTATATGGTTCGTTTCTCAACACTGGTCTGCGAAACAGTCAATGGCTCTTGCACTACTTTCCAGGCAGACCAGGGCACATGTTCAGAGCTTTGGGGAGGAATTATGAAGTTACTTCATGTGCATATGTATGAGTTTTCCAGAATGTTCTCCTGTTTGTTTTTTCTTCAGACCTGCCACCCATCAGCCAATGCCGATCGATAGTTTGGCTATCTGTTCGCTATTTAAGCCTGCAGCAGAAGGATGCAGTGGAAGAGTAGGCAGATCTTGGGGGTTGGTGGGATGATTACAGAGGAAGATGCATGCAAGATTGTGGTTGCAGGAGGATCGAGTATGGTCATGGGGTGGGGATTGGGGGGCTTTACAAGTAAGCTTGTTCGACCTCGGAGAAAAACTCTCCCTCCTATTGTCTGCTTTAAAGGCATTATGGGTCCAGTCTTCCTCAGCTGTGTGATTTTCGTAGGCCAGGGAAATCTGGCCAACATGACTTTAAAAATAGAAAGCTTATAAAAGTGGAGCATGCAGCCTTCATAAGAGTTTTCAACAATTGATCAGACTTCTGGGAATGGTCTGGTCAGTGTTTTCCCCACCTGAAGAAGGCAGGTTGCGTTCATTTTAGAAATATGGGGCGGGATTTTCCGTTAGCCGATGCCGAAATCGGGGCGTGCGATCAGGCGGAAAATAGCTCCCGATGCTGAAATCGCGGCAGTTGCGGTTTGACGCCGAATCACGATGTTCCGCCTCCTCGAAAGCTGCGTCAATGTGACACATGCATGCCGCATATAGTTGAAACATCTTTTGCATATCATTAGTGGGTTTATCCGCGATTCTCTGCCTCCGATGGGCCGAGTTCCCGACAGCGCGGTCCACGTGTGCTATCACAAATCGTGACCCTGCCGTGGTGGCTGCTGAGAGAGAGCGGGTGTACGGACAGTGTCAAGCACCTCCATACTTCGCCGACAGCCGCGCAGTTGGCTGGATGGCTTCTGCCAGGGCTGGGGGGAGTAGTGGGAGGTGGCCAGGAGGTGGGCTGTGGGGTCGGGGTGGACAGGTACGCAACACCATTACCGAGGCCGACAAGGCAGCCATGCAACTGCGCATGCTGCTGACAGCCCACTTTAAACCTGGTGCCCTGGGTCGTATAGGTGACCCCCCAAGGCACGACCCTGTATTCTCTCTGGCCCCAACCGACCCAACAGCTGTATGGGCGCTCCAGCACAACCTGTCCCATCTTTTCGGCCCAGATCAATGTGTGTGCGTGTGGGGAGTATATAGTTTAAGCGCGGCTGCAGCTTGTCAGCCCTGCGATTCCCGCACCGTTTTTTGTGGGTTTGGCGATGTTCCATGTGGTGCCAGTGCTAGCCCCTCACCGATCGATGCGGGTTTGCCGCCGATTTTTCTGACTTGAAAGTCCACATATTCTCCGTTGGCGTCAACACTTAGACTCAGAAACGGAGAATCCGGCCCATTGACTTCCAACCTAAACCCCACCTTTTATGCAGGCTAAAACTGCCCCCAAGGAGCCAAAAATAGTAACTTCAAAATGTAACAACTTCTGCAAACTCTTGGTATGAAATATATTTTCTACATCGGGTAAATAATGAGACATTCCTAGCAAGACACTGCAGATACTACAACCTAAGTTGAAATAACCGTGTTTCTGATTTTGTTAGGAGTTCTTACAAAGCTGCACGCAGCCTAAAGTTTGATGAGACCAGCCAAGAACTAACAATCTCCAGCTTGAGCAACAAAAGCAAAGAAGAAACAGGGATTGGTTTACAGGTATTGGCCTAAAATGGATCTTCAATATCTCCTTGAAACATTTATCTTCTCCTCCCATATCTGCAATAAACTCTGCAAGGCAGAATATGAATAGACCCTATTAGGCCATTCGTATTAAACACTTGAATGCATGAAGGATAATTTGGCGCTTGATAAAATATTTAATAAATAAATAAACAAGAATTTGCCATGCCTGCGTTTAGCAGTCAGTCACAGCTATTGGGCGGGATTCTCCAATCCCACAGCAGAGTGTCCACGCCGTCATAAACGCCATCGCGTTTTACGACGGCGTGAACGAGCCTCACGACTAATTCTTGCCCCTCCAGGGGGCCAGCATGGCGCTAGAGCGGTTCGCGCCGCTCCAGCTGCAGATCCCGGCGCAAACTGTGCACCACGTGATCCGCACATGCAGTTGTGCCGTCGCCAATGAGGACATGCGCAGTGGCACCGGCGCCAGCGTGCGCATGCGCAGTGGCCTCCTTCAATGCGCCGGCCCCGACGCAACATGGTGCAGGACTACAGGGGCCGGCGCGTAGGAAAGGAGGCCTCCAGCCACAGAGGCCGGCCCGCCGTTCGGTGGGCCCCGATCGCAGGCCAGGCCATATCGGAGGCCCCCCCATCCCCCCTACAGACCGCCACCCGACCCTTACACGCCGAGGTCCCGCCGGCCCAGAGCAGATTAGAACGGCGCCGACGGGACTCGGCTCTTTTCTTACGGCCGCTCGGTCCATGCAGGCCGGAGAATTGGTGGGCTGGCCGCGTAGAGCGACCGCGCCACAGCGGCGCCGATTCTCCGCTCTGCGGAGAATCACGTGCCGGCGGCGTGGCGCGATTCGCACGGCCTGCCACTGATTCTCCGACTCGCCGCAGGGTCGTAGAATCCCGCCCACCATATCCCAACAATGGAAATTAATCTATATTGAGACTTGCATTTGACTGCAATCATGTTGTCTCATGGAGGTGACTAAAGATTAATGTGGATAATCTTCTCGTACTGAATTGCAAATTAGCAATGTTATTAAAATGTTAAGTTAGCCACTGAACAAAAAATATGAAGTTTATTCTTTGACATTATAACCCACAAACTGTTCTTTTCAAATGGGTAAAGGGATGGACCAAATAATTTCAGACCTAATTTCAGTGGTGGGCAAATTATCAGAAAAGTTTTGAGATGATGATAATCATCATTTAGAAAGACACAGATTGATCAAGGAGAGTGAGCATGAATTTGTTACGGGAAGATCATGTCTGACTAACTTGCTTGAATTTTTGAAGAGGTAACAAAGAGGGTTGATGAAGCTAGCATGTTTGATATGGTCTGCATTGACTTTAGCAAGACTTTGGATAAGGTCCCACATGGTGGCTGATCAGAAAATTGAACGGCATGAGAGCCAAGAAAAACTGGCAAATTGGACCCAAAGTTGGCGCAGTGGTGGGAGTAGCTGGTCATTGGCTGTCTTTGTGACTGGAAGGCTGTTTTCAGTGGGGTTCCACAGGATTCAATACTCAGATTTCAACTGAATTGTACAGAATATGATTAAGTTTTAGATGATACAAGAATTGGCCATGTGGTTGATGGTGTGGAAGATAGCTGTAGACAAAGTATCATGTGAGAGTACCTTTAAGAAATGGGTGTTTATCAAATAGCTGTAGTGGATGTACCTTTAAGAAATGGGTGTTTATCAAATAGCTGCAGTGATGTCAGAGCCTGGGTGGAGCTGGGCTGTCTGTCTGCTTTTACTTTCGTTTTTGAGCTGGCAGCTACAGTGTGTGTTTAGTTTCGTTCTCAGAGTTGGAGCTGCATCCAAACAAGGTGTAATTTTGATCTCTCTCCGCATGAAAAGAATGTCTTCAGATCACTTGCTAATTTAAAAGTGATAACTGCTCTCAGTAGAGAATTTATACCAGCTGTCTTTGTTAAAGAGGGTATTTGTCTTATGGCTGTTGCTAGGGAAGATTAAGGGTTACTTATAGAGTACTGTATTCTTTGGGGGTGTATTTGAGTTGATAGTTGCTAAGATGTTTACTGTGTGTTTATAAAATGTTAACTGGATTCATAGAATAAACATTGTTTTGTTTTAAAAGTTCTTTAGATCTCTGTTGCATCACACCTGTAGAGTGGGCCCTTGTGCTCCCATAACCAAAATCTATTAAAAGTTATGGGCCAGGTAAACTCCATGATACACTTTGGGGTTTTCTAAACCCTGGCCCGTAATAAAAGGACTGGTCATGTGAGAATTCAAACCAGTGAAGTGGGAGGTAATGTATTTGAGGATGCCAAACGAGGCAAAGGAATACATAATAAATGGTAGGGCACTAAGAAGTATAGAGGAATGAGGCGCATTGGAGTATATGTCCATAGATCCCAAAATGTAACAGGACAAGTGGATAAGAAGGCATACAGGAAACTTTATTAGCCAACATGTAGAATACAAGAGCAGGAAGTTTATGCTGGAACTTTATAACACACTAGTTAGGCTGCAGTACAGCATTCTGGTCACCACATTACAGGAAGGATGTGATCACAGTACAGAGAAATAAGAGGAGATTTACAACAATGTTGCCAGACATTTAAGAATTTAGCGATGCGGAAAGATTGGATTAACCAGGGTTATTTTTTTTTGGCACAGTGTCATATGAATGTCCCTTTAAGAAAAGTGTGCTTTATCTAATGGCTGCAGTGGTGTCATTGTGTGGGTGGAGTTGAAAGCTCTTTTTGGCTCTGTTTAGTTTAGCTTTGAGTAGGAGAGCTGTATTCAGAGCAAGCAGATGTGTAATGATCTCTCTTTCTACAAGCTAAAGAATGTCTTCAGCTCACTTGATGATTTCAAAGTAATACCTGTTTCTGTAGAGAATTTAAACCTGCTGTCTTAATTAAAAAGGGTTTAACTTATGGATGTTGCGAGGAAAGGTATTAAGGGTTACCTATAGAGTATTGTATCTGTGGGGTTACATGTGTTGGTAGTTGATAAGATGTTTACTGTGTGTTTTATAAAATGTTAACTGGGTTCATAGAATAAATATTGTTTTGTTTTAAAAATACTTATGGTCTCTATTTGGGGGCGACTGGAGGCGGCTTCATGCAGGGGCACCAGTTTGGCAGCCCTGGTCACGGCCCCCCTACCGCTCCCGCCGGCCAGGTACTCCACCAGCCCGGTAGTGGCGGCAGCCCTGCGGATCTGGGGCCAGTGGAGGAAGTATGTAGGGGAGGTGGGAGCATCGGTCTGGTCTCCATTATGCGACAACCGCCGATTCGCCCCTGGGAGTATGGACGGTGGATTCCGAGCGTGGGGGGGGCGGGGGAAGGATGGGCGATATGTTCTGGGGGGCGGGGGGTTCTCGAGCATGAGGGCCTTGGAGGAGAAATTCGGACTAGTCGGAGGGGAATGACTTTCGGTACTTGCAAGCACGTGACTTCATACGTAGACAGGTCCCATCCATCCCACGCCTCCCGCCAAATGGGATCCAGGACAGAGTAGTGTCTAGAGGAGAGGTAGGAGAGGGGAAAATCTTGGATATTTACCGTGAACTTATGAAAGGGGAGGAGTCCCAGACAGAGGAACTGAAGCTCAAGTGGGAGGAGGAACTCGGCGAGGAGATGGAGGACGGGGTATGGGCGGAATCCCGGAGTAGGGTAAATTCAACTGCAACATGTACTAGGCTCAGCCTGATTCAGATGCAGTTCAAGGTCGTCCACCGGGCCCACATGACGGTGGCCCGGATGAGTAAATTTTTTGGGGTGGAGGATAAATGCGCTAGGTGTGCGGGAAGGCCAGCGAATCACGTCCACATGTTCTGGGCATGCCCAAAACTTAGGAGATACTGGGAGGGATTTGCGGACGTCATGTCCCAGGTACTGAAAACTAGGGTGGTGATGAGTCCAGTGGTGGCAATTTTGGGGTGTCACGGAAGACCCGAGGGTCCAGGAGGAGTGGGAGGCCGACGTCTTGGCCTTTGCTTCCCTGGTAGCCTGGCGACGTATACTGCTGGCATGGAGGGACTCAAAGCCCCTAAAGACTGAAGCATGGCTCTCGGACATGTCGAGCTTTTTAGGGCTGGAAAAAATTAAGTTTGCCTTAAGAGGATCTGTATTAGGGTTCGCCCGAAGGTGGCAACCATTCATCGACTTCGTTGCGGGGAATTAAATGTCAGCAGGGAGCGGGGTGGGGGGTGGTGGGGGGGGGGGGGGGGGGGGGCGGGGGGGGGTAGAATAGGAGGGATAAATAGGCGGGTACTGTTTATGAGGGTGGAGTGGTCTTTTGCACTATGTTTCTGCTTTGTGTTGATATTTGCACATTACTGTACTTTGTAACTGTTTACAATGCCAAAAATACCTCAATAAAATTGTTTATTTTTTTTAAATACTTACGGTCCCTGTTGCATAACACCTGGAGAGTGGACCCTTGTGCTCCCCATAATCAAAATCTATTAAAAGTCGTGGTACTTTGGCGTTTTCTAAACCCTGGCCCATAATAAATAGAGGTTGAAGGGAGATTTAATAATAAATTGAGAGATTCAGAGTGGGCAGGGAGAACCTATTTCCCTATAGAGAGAGTTCAATAACCAGGGGATATAGATTTGAAATAATTGGTAGTAGGATTAATGGGGAGTTTTTTTTTAGTTGGCAGTGAGGGTCTGTGCCTGAAAGGGTGGTAGAGGCAGAAACCCTCATCACATTTAAGAAGTATGTGAAAATACACTTGAAGTGCCATAATCTACAAGGCTATGGATCAAGTACTGGAAACTGGAATTAGGCTGGCTAGCTTTTTGTCTGTCGGCAAAGACGCAGTGAACCAAATGGCCTCTTGTGCTCAAAATTTCAAGAATATTATTTGGATATCTGTAATAATTTTACATCACAACTATCATTGCAGGCATATTTGTGATAACTGAATTATTGATATAAAGATGTTGGGCGCGATTTAACGGACAAGTTTCTACGGGCACAATTCGACTCAATAGGAACAAAGTCCATTACCAGCGGGTTTAGCCTTGTGTTACTGAAAGGGAGTAAAACTATGCAAGTACCTCATTTTGTAAAGAAGATCTTGGACTCATAAATTTGCTCTACATTGGGTTCCAAGTGATTTCATTGTTGTATCAGAGAAATTTAGGGTTGTAAATGTTTAAATGATATTCATAATTAAATTAATATGTTCTAATAGGAGCTCCTTATCGATGTGTACAGAAGCATTGGAGAACCTGATAGTTTATATGGCTGCGGTGGAGGGAAAATGTTGCACCCACTTGCCAGGTAAGAAATAAAGTTAAAGATCCTTAATTCATTAATCCATGATGGCACTGGATTTGTTGAGTTTTGGATTCTTATCTCAATTTCTTTCCATATCTATTCACGTTTTGAAGGCAAGTACCTCAGCTGGAATTTACAGTTCATGGATATTAGCAGCTGTCATTATCCTGTTAGGCACCATTATCATTCAAAAAGAAATCCAAATACATCATTATAACGAATAGAACTATGCCACAAGATTTCACTTTTTTGTACTAAAACAAACTTTAATGTATATAAAATAATTCAATGAAACAAGCACTTTTAACTTAACAATGTAATTTATGGCCATATATGTTTGCAGTTGGGTTTACTTCCTACTTGCCGCAAGAATGTTCCTCTAAGACACATGGATCTTAAAGATATTGGCTGGGATTCTGTGAGCCCGCGCCGGCTCAGAGAATCGGAGATGACGCTGAGACGTCTCCCGAAGCCGGGCCGCACTTGCGCGGTTTGCACATCGCCGATCGGGGGCCGATCAAAGAGGCCCCCGCGGCGATTCTCCGCGGTTGACCGGCCGAGTTCCCGCCGGCGTGGATCTAACATGGTTCCGCCTGGCGGGAGCTCGGACCCACGGCCACGGTGACCGTCCTGGTGAGGGGGTGCGGGGGGATCAGACTCCTGGGGGGGGTCTCCACGACGACCAGGCCCACGATCGGCGGGCGCACGCGGTCCGGTGGGACCCATCCTCCTTCCGTGCCGGCCCGCTGTGTGGCTCCGTCATGTTGCGCCGTGCTGGCGCGCAAGCGGCCACCACGCAAGCGGCCACCACGCGCATGCGGGGACCCGCAGAGAGCAGTGCAGGGCCACATACGGTAGCTGGAGCAGAGCACTCCAGCACCGTGCTGGCCCCCTGTGGGCTATAGAATCACTGGGCCTAAAGGCCCGTTGACGCCACCGCGAAACATTCCGGTGTTTACGCCGGTGTCAACACTTAGCCGTGTTTTCCGAGAATCCCGGCCCCTAATGTGTAGGGACAGCAGATTGCCACAGTTCCATAGAGAATTTTCCTCGGGTCCAGCTATTCCCAGAGGTAAAACTTCCATTTCCTTGACTATGTTTGGCTTAGTCCCTTGTTCTGGTTACTTTTCCATTATTCCAAGTTAATGTGCTAGTTACTTTCTTTTGCAATAAATCACTGTGAGGCCGACTGTAGATTCTCCCACCAGCTTCAAACTAGGCAATCTTCCAGCTTTAGATGTTCACAAGATTCAAACTGCAATTAAGCCTCACTCACATTTCGTACGGTCAATGTTGAAGTTAATGTTTTACTCTATTTACAGTGCAGGTCTGAAAAACTGTCATTTACTTTTGTTATCTCCCCTCGATGAGCTGCAACCCACACAAGGTCCAATCTGTAACTAAAATCCCATCCCAGCAAACACCCAGATAAATTGAAACCAGAGAGACTTCCCAAGTTCCACCCATCTCATAAACGCGTAGCCTAGCCTGGGATATCCTCAGCCAGCCATTTAGGTTCTTATCCCTCATTTACAAATACTTCTTTATTCTGACAAAGTAAATAGATTTTGCATTTTTTCAGGGTTTATTGAATACTTTCGAACTAATTTAGCTCTAGTTCCCAAAACAAATATAGTTCTCTGGACTACACTTCTTGGCAAGCAGTGTAGATATCAGGGGCGGGATTCTCCGACCCCGTGCCGGGTCGGAGAATCGCCGGGGGCTGGCGTGAATCCCGCCCCCGCCTTGTCCCAAAGTCTCCACCACCAGAGATTTGGCGGGGGCGGGAATCGCGCCGCGTCGGTCGGCGGGGGGTGGGAATCGCGCCGGTTGGCGGGCCCACACCTGCCGATTCTCCGGCCCGTGATGGGCCGAAGTCCTGCTGCTGGAATGCATGGATTAAAACCACCTTTTGAACTGCGGGACAAGACGGCGCGGGCAGGCTCCGGGGTCCTGGGGGGGGGGGCGCAGGGTGATCTGGCCCCGGGGGTTGCCCCCACAGTGGCCTGGCCCGCGATCGGGGCCCACGGATCCGCGTGCGGGCCTGTGCCGTGGGGACACTCTTTTTCTTACGCCTTTGCCATGGTCTTCACTATGGCAGAGGCGGAAGAGACCCCCTCCCCTGCGCATGCGCGGGGATGATGTCAGCAGACGCTGACGCTCCCGCACATGCGCTGACCCGCGTCGCCCGGCGTAGACCTTTTGGCCCCGGCTGGTGTGGCGCCAAAGGCCTTTCCCGCCAGCCGGTGGAGCGCAAACTACTGCGGCGCGGGCTTAGCCCCTCAAGGTGAGGGCTTGGCCCCTAAAGGTGCAAAAACCTCCGCACCTTTGGGGTGGCCCGATGCCGGAGTGGTTCCCGCCATTCCATTACGCCGGAAACCCCCGCCCTGCCGGGTAGGGGAGAATCCCGCCCCATGGGTGTGTTTTCCTGCACCCCCCCCACCCAGCGTGTTTCATGGCGGTGGAGGTGATCTGCCATTGGCCGCTCTCAACTGAGTTTCATGTTGTATACACCTCCCATGGCGGGGGTTCATCGTTCATTTGACCGGAATATCCTGCTGGCTGGAACAGTCAGAAAATTCCAGTCTATGTCTTCAGTTCTCTAGATAAGCCCACAGACTGTTTTAATAATAATAATCTTTATTATTGTCACAAGTAGGCTTACATTGACACAATGAAGTTACTGTGAAAATCCCTCAGTCGCCGCACTCCAGCACCTGTTCGCGTACAGTCTGAGGGAGAATTCAGAATGTCCAATTTACCGAACAAGCATAACTTTCGGGACATGTGGGAGGAAACCGGAGCACCCGGAGGAAACCCACACGTACACACGGAGAACGTGCAGACGTCGCACAGACAGTGACCCAAGCTAGTAATCGAACCCAGGTCCCTGGCACTGTGAAGCAACAGTGCTAACCACTGTGCCACCGTGCTTTATCTCTTCAATTCTAACTCTATTAAACACACCTAGGTAATCTTTTGAACTGTAATTTCTTACGGTATTCTAACAGCCACTAAAGCACAGAATTTTAATTGCTTTACCTTCACAACAAAAATTCTTCCAGAACTAAACATTATCTCTGAATTAGTAACTTGAACAATGAAACAGATATTTACAACAAAGCCCTCTAGTGGCTAATCCTTTATCTGCAACACTTTGGCAGTAATTGTTACTAAAATATTAATCTGTGCCAATGTCATTGCAAAGGCTGATCTTCCCTTATTTGATATCCGCTAATTTCCATTAGGGAGCAAGTGCTTACTAATCAGAGCAGAATTTCTTTTTTTCTTAAAATATATTTTATTCCAAACATATTTAAATGCACAAAGATATAATTCAAAAAATATTATCCACAGTTCACAGTTTGTGGGAGTTGTTTTTCCCCTTTTAGCCCCTCTCCTCCGCCCCCCCCCCCCCCCCCCGCGCTGAACAATTCCTCAAACATGGTCATGAACTGCGATATTTAATTTTAATAGATGGCAACCCTACTTTGTTAGATCCCGCTTGTATAAGCTGAAAGTATGCGCACAGGTATAGCAGGCAGTAAAGAAGGCAAATGGTATGTTGGCCTTCATAGCGAGAGGACTTGAGTATAGGAATAGAGATGTTTTACTGCAATTGTATAGGGCATTGGTGAGGCCACACCGGGAGTATTGTGTGCAGTTTTGGTGTCCTTATCTGAGGAAGGATGTTTCGCTCTGGAGGGAGTGCAGCAAAGGTTTACCAGGCTGATTCCTGGGATGGCAGAACTGTCATATGAGGAGAGACTAAGTCGGTTAGGATTATATTCATTGTAGTTCAGAAGAGTGAGAGGAGATCTCATAGAAACTTACAAAATTCTAACAGGATTAGACAGGGTAGATTCAGAAAGAATGTTCCCGATGGTGCGGGGAGTCCAGAACTTGGGGTCATAGTTTGAGGATAAGCGGCAAACCTTTTAGGACTGAGGTGAGGAGAAATTTATTCACCCAGAGAGTGGTGAATCTGTGGAATCCGCCACCACAGAAAGTAGTTGAGACCAAAACATTGTGTAATTTCAAGAAATAATTAGATATAGCTCTTGGGGCTAAAGGGATCAAGGTATAAGGAGGGAAGGAGGGACGGTGGGATCAGGGTATTGAACTTGATGATTAGGAATGATCATGAATGGCGGAGCAGGCTCGAAGGGCTGAATGGCCTCCTCCTGCTTCTATTTTCCATGTTTCTATAAGCTAATATTTTGATTTTTACCTTTACACAGAATTCGAACATATGAGCATGAAGTGCAATGGGATAAAGCTCTTGTAACATATGATATTGAAATGAATCTCCCTGTCTCTACACGCCAAGCTGGTATTGTCCAGGTAGAGTTGCTGTCTTAAGTCCTAAAACCTATTTATGTACTGTATTATAAACAGTGGTAATGTTGTTGGACAAGTGATCCAGTAATTGTCCCGGTAACATTAGGCAAAAAAGAAACTAGTCCCAACTCCTGGGTAATTGCAGAACTGAGCCTCCAATCACTCATACTGACACACTCCTGTTTTGACCCACCAACTACCCCTCCGAAACGCCAACTATACCTTTCGACCTGATTTCCCAACCTGACCACGTTAGCACTCCCCTGCCACCCAGCTGCTCCCTGACCTGACTAGCCTCTTCCATTACTACCCTTCCTGACTCAGCCTGACCCACTCACCCACCTGCCACCTGACCCACCTGTACAATACTAGATCTAACTTTATCCGTAGTTCGTTCCACAACACGTTTCTCCAAGAAACTGTCAAAAAAGCATTCTGCAAACTCATCTTCCAGACCTCCGTTGCCAATTTGATTGGTCTAGTCTATATTAAAATTAAAGACCCCTCAAATAGTACATTGCCATTGTTGGAAGTTCCAATAATTTCTTGTTTGATACTCTGTATAATGATATAACTACTGCTAGGGAGCTTATAAACTACTCCTATGTCAACTAGATCTGAGGTAGCTTGCACCAGGGGGAAGGAGACCCCTTCTGCCCCTTTGGAACAGTACTGATCTGAAACAGTGACAAAGGAGTGTCCATGGGTCCAGCAGCATGGTGCTGTTCATGAAGACCAGCTTGGCATGGAGATGGAGGGCAGGAATCAATCTGCCTCAGCGGAGTGGTGTACATCGCATCAGGAGCAATGCAGCACTATTACAGTGTTGTACTCACCCTAAAGTCTTGCAAAATTAGGACTGCCTTGCGCACACCATTCTTTAGCAGTTGATTTTAGACTGACGTAATTTCACGCTGCTGTGATGCAAGTTTGGGAGGCCTGGCGGGATTCCGGAGGGAAGCTTTTTAATGAACATTCATGAGGTGCAAACAATGCTCACACCACCAGCCAGCAAGAAGACCAACTCACCATCGGGAGAATTGCAATGTGATATTACACCGACCGGTTTCTTACTTTTTGGCTCCCACTAGATTCTTCGCTACCGTCCACCACCAAAGCCGCTGAGGTGTGATGGGACGATTCCGCCTTATATCGCTTAACCTGCAAACTCCATTAACTCACTTTGTGCAATCTGCATATCTGTTGATTCTTGCACCTGTTTTTCTGTTATTTCCAACTACCTTGAAATGCCAAACTTTAATTCTCACTACTTCTGATGAAAGATGCTTGACCGCTCACCCTTCCCTTTACAAATGTTAACTGACCTGCCATGAATTTCCAGCATTTTTTGTTTTTATGTCAGATTTTCAGTTTTCTTTTACTTCCCAAAAACATTGGGAATGGACAGATGGTGCCCATTTTGCAAATCCTGTCTGCAATTGTGTGTTTATTTATCTTTAACTTGCTCACAAATAGTTTGAAGAAATCCTAAGTTGAGTTTTATTATGTTGAATGCAGGCTTTACAGAACTTTGGATTGTGCCACATTCTCACTACATATCTAAAGGGACTTGAAGCTGAAAATGCAGAGTGGTGTGAGGAATTGCAAGAAATTCGTTTCCAGGCAGCCTGGAGAAACATGCAATGGGACCATGTCCCCCAATGCAGGTAAACGCAAAGTTCCCTGCTTCAAATAAACTCAAAAATGCTGATCTTTTGGTGAAATTTCTAGCTTATTGCATTAAATATAACTTCTCAGGCCTGAAGCTTGAATCTGGAATTCAATGCCTGAGGGCAAAAGCAGTTGGTGCTTTCAAAGGGAATTGGAAAAAGGCTTACGGTGAAGGGGTGAGGTAGTGGGACCAATAAGTTGCTCTTGCAAAGAGCTGGCACGCGCTCATTGGGACAAATGTCTTCCATCTGTGCTTTAACCATTCAATGATTCTATCCTAGAAGCTAATACTTAAAAATAATTTCAGAATTATTTTGGTAACTTGTGAATCCATTTTTGTTATAAATTGCAGTGAGTGTTTGCTTTTCAACAGCGACTTGTGTTTAAGTAGCACCCTTAAAGTAGTAAAACATCCCAAGGCGCTTAACAGCAACAGCCCTGTAATACTCTAAACCCCTAGTTATATGCTGCATTTTCTACCTCCAAGCTTTGTCATTTTAAAAGACTAGAAATTCACTATCTTTGCTTCAATATACTCTTGTTGAATTACACTTATACTTTGTAGTAATGGAGTTGTGCAGGTACTTGGCAAACTGATGTATCTTTGACTTGCTAAATGATCGTTTTATGTTGTTTCTACCCAGAGATGAGACTTCAGGCCCCGGGTATCATGAATCTGTATACAATGCATTGCAATCTCTGAAAGACCAAGAATTTTCTGCTTTTCATGAGGTCATAAAGTTTGCCAGGTAACTTTGCAATCACTGGTTAATTCACCCTTGGCAATCTCAGAAGCAAGTTTTTCTTTTCATTATAACTGGAACTGTCCTGCTCATCTTTACTGACACTGATATTTACTTCAATTCAGCTTAATATTATTTCTCATGTTAATTGCAGTTCAGGCACGTCTTCAAATCCTGAGACTTGTATTTCTTAATTTTTATTGATGAAGAATGCATTTTCTGTTTCTATCAGAATATTTCCAGATTCTGGAGTATTTTGCTTTTATGTTATGGTGTGTTCTCTAATCGCTTGCATGCATTCATTCTGGATGTCAGGATGACACTGAATTACAATTTACTGTGCCGACAGGGTGAAAGAAGTTGAAGAATTATGCAAAGGCAGCTTGGAATCAGTTTACTCACTGTATCCTACATTGTGCAGATTGCAGATACTCGGAGAACTAGAAACCATTGGGCAGTTGTTGTCTAGGTAACCAGCTGATATTTTATTAGCACTTATACTGAGATGTTATATTTATTCTTTGTATGTGGAACATTCTGAGACATTTCTCGGGTATCTCTTTATTGCTGCAAGTATACAAGGATGGATGTCAGATGAGGACAGCATCAGACTTGGCTGTACCCTCATTTTCATTCAATCTTGGGATGGGGGCATCACTGACTAGGCCAGCATTTATTGCCCATTCCAAATTGTCCTTGAGAAGTCGGTGGTGATTAAATACCCCACCATACAGTTCACCTACGAGAACTGCTTAGGTGTATGGTACTGTGACTGCGTGGTGTATGTTGAACTGCAGACCAGCAAGGTGTTAAGAATGGTGCAGAGGATATGGATAAGAAAGGAGAGCAAAGGCTACTCCAGTCTGAACTGATGGGAATCATATTCAAAGCTTAGTTTTAAACTTCTACAGGATGTTATGTTCATTTTCAGATCTGCGACATGTGAGGCATTAAATGAGGTGCACAGAAAATGGCAACAACAACTTCAGCTTCTCAAGGACAGCGATTTTACCTTCCAGGAACCTATCTTAGCCATGAGAACAGTTATTCAGGAAATGCTTATCAAAAAGGAAATGGATGATCAAAGGAAGAATTTCATTAAAGATGCTCTGACTGAGCATTTGCTTCAAATGGCAAAATTAGCACGAGCAGCCAGAAATTCCCAGGTTTGGCACCTTTAAAAATGATTTACTATGGTAATCAAATAGTATTTCCATTGTACATGTAAAAGATTAAGCATTTCAGGCAAGAATGCATTAGCTAAAGTTTTGAATACAAAGTAATATGTGTTTTGTCTGCAAAACTTTGACCTTTCTAAGTGTTTATATTATCATATCAGTGTATTTATCACTGATCTCATACTCAATGCCATCTCTGAAATTATCTATTTCCACTTCCATAACACCGCTCAACATTAGTTCCCGGTCAAACAATGTCCGAATATTAAAATTCTATTCCTTGTTGTCAAATCCCTCTGTAGCCTTGCACTTTCCCTATTTTTGTAATCTCCAACACCGCAATCTTCCGACATACCTGCACAGCTGTAATTCTGTCCTTTTGTGCATTTCTAATCATAATTGCTCGGCCGTTGTTGGCTGCGCCTTCAGTTGCCTGGGCCCCAAGCTCTGAAATTCGCTCCCTACAACTTTCTGTTTCACTGCCTTGCTTTCCTCCTTTAAGACCGCCCTGAAGGACAGCATGGTAGCACAAGGGGCAGCACGGTAGCACAGTTGCTTCATGGCACCAGGGTCCCAGGTTCAATTCCCGGCTTGGGTCACTGTCTGTGCAGAGTTTGCACGTTCTCCCCATGTCTGCGTGGGTTTCCTCCAGGTGCTCCGGTTTCCTCTCACAGTCTAAAGATGTGCAGGTGAGGTGGATTGCCCATGATAAATTGCCTTTAGTGTCCTAAAAGGTTAGGTGGGGTTACTGGGTTACGGGGATAGGGTGGAAGCGTGGGGCTTAAGTAGGGTGCCCTTCCAAGAGCCGGTGCAGACTCGATGGGCCGAATGGCCTCCTTCTGCACTGTAAATTCTATGATTTTTTGAAGACACTTCTTAAAACCTACCTCTTTGACCAAACTGTTGATCATTTGACCTTGTATTGCCATACGCGACTTGGAATGATGCCTTGTTTTGTTATGCTCCTGCGAAGTACCTTGGGATATTGCATTACATTAAAAGCACTATACCAATATAAGCTGTACCGAGAATATAACATAAGAAAGCTGATGTCTCCCTTGCTTGTATGTTGGGTTGTCTCTCAGGTAGACTGAATATTTTCAATTTATAAGCATTTATATAAAGTATTGTTTGGTTGCAGCTGGCAGAGAAAGCCATCTTCCAGATCAAACAACACAACCCAGTTGGGTTTGGCATTTCCACCTGGCAACTGGAAGAAGCCCAGGTCTTTTGGGGTAAACAAGAACAGAGTCTTTCTCTTGATGTTCTCAAGCAGATGATTGGCAAATTAGAGGTATGTTCAATAATCTCAAATTATCCGAGCAAAAAAAAGTATCAAATGTTTTCTTCCACGATTAGTAAATTAAGGGTTTTGGGGGGTGGAGGGATATGGTTGTGAATCCAAAAGGTTGCAGTGACCACAGTATATTTGGTGAATGCACGTAAACAGAACAGTGTAGTGGAGTTGGTTCATGTTTACTGGGTCTGCTTACACTTTACAGGACATTTTGTTAATTATATAGTCAAAGCTGTATTTCAATAAGCATTTTTAATCAGTTAGAACAGGGACTAACTTCCAGTATGTCAAATGTAAATCAGTTTTGGAAACAAAACAGTCTTATCTGTGTTGATAAATTGTGGATTAGAAGTGCATCAGGTTGTATTACTGGACAAACCTGTTCTAGACTAAGTAGGAACTTGGATGCATGGTATTATTCATTGGTGCTCTTTGCACCACAACATAACTTTTGAAATCACTTGTGTGTAGTGTTTGTTCAGAAGGGGATGATGAGGTGTTTAAGATTATAGTGCTAAAATTAAGATACTTGCCTCAATATTCAGCTAAGTGGTTACTTTTTTTCATTTCTGACGTTTTAGTGTCTTTCTGCTTGTTCTTCTTTATCTCCTCAGGTAAACAGCAATGAGTCATTAGTGCCGCTGTATGTTGAGTGCCTGCGACTTTGTGGAAGCTGGTTGGCAGAAACATGTTTAGAAAGTCCTGGCACCATCATGCAGAAGTATTTAGAAAAGGTGAGAATGAGTAAATAAACAATGACTTGTGTCCTGTCGTGATGCATTTGGGGAACAAATTTGTCTCTCAACCCTAAAATAATGAAACTAATGCAGAGCAAATAATGGCAATGTGTGCATCAATCGTTCATCTGAGTTCTATTAATTGCCATAGCACTGAGCATTCCATGATACGCAACATTTGTTCTCCATTGCAGAATGCAGACGCTAAATTTAAATTAAAATTAAAATTGCCCCAAGGGATTTTTCTAAAACTGTTAAGTTTGGTATTTAATATCATCATAATTCGTCTTTGCAGCCCCTTTCTCTGTAAAAAGAAACCTGAGTTGTATACTTCACTATTTTGACATCTTCAGCATGTAACTGGTATTACAGTTGCCATTTGATTTATTAGGCTGTGACTCTCAGTATTCAACACAAGGACACAGTTCACAATGGGAAGATGGAAGCATTTTTATCGTTGGCACGTTTCTCAGATGCACAATACCAGAGTATTGATAATTACATGAAATCATCTGAGTTTGAAAACAAACGTGCACTTCTCAAGAATGCCAAAGAGGAAATCCATTTGATCAAAGAACACAAAATTCAAACTAATAGGTAAGCAGGCGTGAAAGCCATTTTTCATGAAGATAATTAATGTACATTCTTTACAAAACAATGTAAGACAGTCCTTCTAAACTTACTGTATTACAATTATCCTCTGATTAATTTGGTTTACCACATTCTACCCTCTGAACTTGAGGTCTGCTGCCTGTTACCCTATCACTCCTGTGCGCTCTGACCTACATTCAAATAATTTGGGGGATGTGGACATCACCGGCTGGGCCAGCATTTATTGCAAAGCTGTTCCAGTACAGCTACAACACTGCCATCTCCCAGCAATGTGGAAAATTGCCCAGGTATGTCCTGTGCACTAGAATTGGACAAATCCAAACCAGACAATTACTGCCCTATCAGTCTGGCGGCACGCTAGCACAGTGGTTAGCACCATTGCTTCACAACGCAAAGACGCTCGACAGGCCAAAGCAGCCCGCTTGATTGCTCCTCCCTCCACAAACATTCAAACCCTCCACCACCGAAAACAGTGGCAGTCTACATGATGCACTGCAGGCACACGCCAAGGTTCCTTAGGCAGCACCTTTCAAACCCATGACCACTATCATCTAGAAGGACAAAAGTAGCAGATATCTGGGGACCCCCCCCTTCCTCCTCCTGGAGGGTCCCCTCCAAAGCACTCACCACCACAACTTGGAAATATATCCTCGTTCCATCACCTCCCCCCCCCCCCCCAAACCGCACTGTGGGCGCACCTACACCTCCGGGACTGCAGCGATTCAAGATGACAATTCACCACCACCTGAAGAGCAACTAGGGATGGACAATAAATGCTGGCCTAACCAGCAACACCCACATCCTGTAAATTATTATTTTTTTTTTAATTAAAATGCCCTTTCAGTGGCATTTAAGAGTCAACCACATTGTTGTGGGCCTGGAGTCGCATGCAGGTCAGACAGGTAAGGACAGCAGATTAGTGAATCTCACATCCCACAGAAGTAAAAAAAAGTTTTTGTCTCCTTATTTGAGGTGAGATATACTTCCATTTGAGACAGTCAGCAGAGGTTTACTTAGTTGATTCCTGAATTGAAAAGTTTGGCTTATGAGGAAAGGTTGCGCAGGTTAGGCCTATATACACTGGAATTCTGAAGAATGATAGGTGATTTTATTAAAATATAAAAGATTGCGAGAGGACTGGAGGGTAGATACTGAGAGGATGTTTCCCATCGTGGGGGAATCTAGAATTCTGAGCATAGTTTCAGAATAAGGGGTTTCCCATTTAAGACTGGATGAGGAGAAATTCCTTCTCAGGAGGTTGTTAATCTTTGGCATTCTCTACCCTAGAGAGCTGTGGAAGCTGGGTCATTGTGTATACCCAAGGCTGAGTTCGACAAATTTTTGATTCACGAGGGAGTCCAGGGTTATGGTTGGGGCAGGCAAGTGGAGCCATCAGATCAGCCATGTTATTGAATGGCAGAGCTGGCTCGAGGAGACAAATGGCCTACTTCTGCTCCTGCTTCTTATGCTCTTATGAGATATCTGTACTCTAATTCTGGTCTCGTGAGCATCCCAATTTTAATTGTTCCACCATTGGTAGACATTCCTTCTGTTTTCAAGGTCCCAAGCTCTGAACTTCCCTCTGTTCACCCCTCTGGCTCTCTAAATTACTTTCCTCCTTTAAAATATTCCTCGAAACCTACCTCTTTGACCTTTCCTTATATGGCTTGGTGTCCATACTTAATTTCATAATGCTCCTGTCAAATGTCTCACTATGTTAAAGGTGCTATATAAATGCAAGCTGATGTTAGTTCCAGTTAAATGCCCTGGCCTTTTCTGTGTATGGCATTTATGTCCTTTACCCATCACATTGCACAGCTCCATTCCTTCATTCCATTACAAGATTTTTAAAATGTTAAATGTTGAATGGCACATGCCCTTTCAGTTCACAAAGCCTATAGAGGATTTTGTTTTCATGTCAGGGAGTCTGATATAATTTGTCAGCTTGTTAAAGCAGTTCCAAAAGGAGCCCGATGAATTAGATTCAAGCATTAATCTGGTATCGGAACAGGAACTGTGCAATCCACAAATGTTAATACTGCTGGCATCATTACTCCTTTTTAGTTAGTCAAACCAAATTTAAACATGGAGCTATTCTGGGACAGGACAAGCAGCTGCTTTTCCATAGGAAGAGGAAGAGAAATCCTAAGAATGCATCCTGCTGGAATTCCCCAGCACTAACTATCCTGTCCTCCTGGCTAGTGAAGGACATGTCATGATAAGTGGCCGAAATGAAAGAAAATGCAGAGAGAGAAACTGTATGACAGTTTGAAAAACAAACACCATCCCTTAGTTGATTTTATTACACATTCTAAACATTTTCTGTTTGCTAGATATGTGGTGAAGGTACAACGAGAATGTGAATTAGATGAACGAGCAATGTGTGCATTGCAAGAGGATCGCAAACAGTTTCTGTGTAAAGCAGTGGAGAACTACATCAATTGCTTACAGAGTGGAGAGGAGCATGACATGCGTATATTTAGACTCTGCTCCTTGTGGCTAGAAAATTCAAATGTTCCAGAAGTAAACAATAACATGAAGGTAACGTCTGGTAACTATGTCAAGCTTCTGATGACATTGAAAATCAGCAAAAACTGAAATTGTGTGTGATGTTTCATAATTTTAAAGTTAGCGTATCAGTAATTGTCACTCATCAGACTCCCGATTTCAATCTCACAAATTAAAATGCAAGAAATCTTCAAATAAGTAGCAGCTATTTGGGCTGTGAAACCGGACCCCTCCCTTCACTTCTGGCTTGGACAACTCATCACCTAATCTCATGAGGACAGTTCTACACACATCCTTCCTGACCTCCACTGTTGTTGTGAAGATAATAGATTGTTCACTAAAAGTTAAACTTTTGTGCTAACACTCTTGTCAGGCTGTGCTACTTCACTTGGCAATTAATACAACAATGTATATGTTTGTGATAATTTTAGTGAAGCGATGAATACAGACACTGAGTGGGGGCTGTGCTAATAAGACACACTTGTTTGTCTAATTTGAACCCATAACTTTGGGATTAATGAATTATTACATAATTTATACATCCCTGGAGGCACTAAAACAGACAACTGCAGGTTTGACATTCAAGCACCAATTAGAAGTATTTTTTGTGGTGTAGCATCTGTGGTGTGCAGTGTGCTGTCTGACACACAACAGAATATTTTGGGATTGTTCAGGGACCGAGTGAAAGGGTGTGCAGTTCTCTGACGGTGGTGGAGATCCGGAGGAGGAAGGGTGCCCTGTACCCGCAGAATTCGAAGGACTCCACCTTCATCCTCTCTCCTCCAGCTCTGTCTAACCTCTTGTCTTCATCTCATTCCGTGTGTCCAAGATGCCCCCTCGCAAAAAGCTCCTGGGCAAGTGCCCTGATGGATGACTCTTAGATCATAGATCATAGAATTTACAGTGCAGAAGGAGGCCATTCGGCCCGTCGAGTCTGCACCGGCTCTTGGAAAGAGCACCCTACCCAACGTCAACACCCCCACCCTATCCCCATAACCCATTAACCCCATCCAACACTTAGGGCAATTGTGGACACTAAGAGCAATTTATCATGGCCAATCCACCTAACCTGCACATCTTTGGACTGTGGGAGGAAACCGGAGCACCCGGAGGAAACCCACGCAAACACGGGGAGGATGTGCAGACTCCTCACAGACAGTGACCCAAGCCGGAATTGAACCTGGGACCCTGGAGCTGTGAAGCAATTGTGCTCTCCACAATGCTACCGTGCTGCCCGTCTTATTAGGTGAAGCAGCAGAGCACTCACTCTCTTGAGGTGAAGCCCTTTGGTTAAATAATAGAATGGTCACAGAACAGAAGCAGACCCATAATATCTGTGCTGGCTGTCTCCCGACACAATTCACTTGGTGCCTCTCCCCTGTCTTTTCCCAAAAGCCATGCACATTTTTCTTTTTCAGATAATGATCCAATTGCCTTTTGAATCCCTCCATTGAACTTGCCTCCATCATGCTTTGAGGCAGTGCATTCTAGATCCTAACCATTTGCTGGGTGAAATATTTTTTTTCTTGTGTCGACATTGCTTCTTTTGCCAAATACATAAAATCTGTGCCCACTTGTTCTAGATCCTTCCACTAATGGGAACAGTTTCTCCCCATCTATTCTGTGCAAACCCCTCATTATTTTGAATGCCTCTATAAAATCTCCTCTCAACCTCCTCCAAGGAGAACAGTCCCATCTTCTCCAATCAATCAACGTAACTGAAGTCCTTCATCCCTGGACATTCTTATGAATCTTTTCTCTGATGTTTTCACATTCACCAAAATCCTTCACACGAAGGTGTGTAGTGCCCATAACTGGATGCAATGCCAGTTGTTACCGAGGGTTGGTGAAGCCTTAACAAAGTCTTCCAGCATGTCTCCAAAGTGTTCTCAAAGCCATCAGCAGCAAGAGAAAGTGGAAATTGAGCATAACTCAAGTAGTGCCCAAAGCCCTCAGCAATGGGTTGTTCATTCCTATTCAGTTGCTGTTTGGAAAGGTTATTAAAATGAGGAGAAAAAAAATACTTGATAGTGATTTTTCCCTACCACTGGACATCTCAAAGTGCATTTCAGCCAATGAAGTACTTTCTGAAGTGTTGTCAGTGTTGTAATATAGGAAATACAACAGCCAATTTGCACTCGGCAAACTCCCACCAACAGTATTTGAAAATGACCAGAAAATCTGTTTCTGTCATGTTTATTGAGGAATGAATATTGGCCAGGACACTGGGGATAACTCCCTTACTCTTCTTTGGAATAGTGCCATGGAATCTTCTACATCCACTCAAGCAGGCAGGTTGGATCTTAGTTTAATGTCTCATCTGAAAGATGACTCCTCCGACAGTGCAGCACACTCAGTACTGCAGTGGAGTGTCAGCCTTGACTTTCCGCGCAAGTCCTGAAACACAATTTGAACCTGGAACCTTGTCACTCAGAGGCGACAGTGCTACCAACTGATCAATGGCAGCTGCAATAATTGAAGCACCAAAACGCCATTTATCTGCTAATGAACACAAACAGGCCCTTCAATTATGAATCAGAGTCTTAATGATCCTCTTGGTGGTTGAAAATACCATATGCTTCAGGTCTTTACCTTGCACCAAAGACTGGCTAAACCAGCTTGTAGCACAAAATCTTGGCCACCTCAGAGGTTCTTTAGTACCTAAAGCATCCAAAGAAAATCACTTTTCTCACTCCGCTCATCTCCCCGCCCCGCCCCCAATCAAGTGCTTTGAGCAAGTAAGCAAAATATAAACCAAAATCTAGATTAACATCTAGGATAGTGAAAAAGGCATATGGGACACTCGCTTTTGTCAATCCGGTCATAGATTACAAAAGCAGGGAGGTCAGGATGGAGCTGTATAGAACTTTTGGTGAGGCCACAGCTGGAGTAGTGTGTGCAGTTCTAGTCGCCACATTATAGGAAGGATGTAATTACACTGGAGGGGTGCAGAGAAGATTCACTAGAATGGCGCATGGGATGGAACATTTAAGTTATAAAGAGAGATTGGATAGGCTTGTGTTGTTTTCTCTGGAGCAGAGAAGACTGAGGGGTGACCTGATTGAGATGTAAAAGATTATGAGGGGCATGGACAGGGTGGTTAGGGAGCATCTGTTCCCATTAGTTGAAGGGTCAGTTACAAGGGGACACCGGTTCAAAGTAAGGATTGGGAGGTTCAGGAGGGAATTTGAGGAAAAACCTTTTTATGCAGAGAGTGGTGACGGTTTGGAATGCACTGCCTGGGAGGCTGATAGAGACGGGATGCCTCCCATCCTTCAAAAAATACCTGGATAAGTACTTTTGAATGGGTGTAGAAGGATACGGCACAAGGAAGTGCTGAGGGTTTTGGCCAAGGTTGGTATCATGACCGGTACAGGCTTGGCGGGCCGAAGGGCCTCCTGTGCTGTATTGTTCTTTGTTCTACTTGGCACGCCATAACATTCAAGGCTATGGGCCAAGTGCTGGCAAGTGGGATTAGATGGCCAGATCAGGGCCTTTCATGCGTCGGTGTAGACTCGATGGGCCGAAGGCCCTCTTCTGCACTGTAGTTTTTTTTTAAATTTAGAATACCCAATTATTATTTTTTTTCCAATTAAGGGGCAATTTAGTGTGGCCAATCCACCTAACTTGCACATCTTTGGGTTGTGGGGGTGAAACCCATGCAAACACAGGGAGAATGTGCAAACTCCACATAGTGTAGTTTTTTTTATGATTCTGTGAACATTGAACCTAAATGTAGGATGTACTTTGCACAATAGGAGGGCTCAAAAGCATTCTTACCTTGTTTGACTTTTTTTTTAACAGAAAGCTGTAGAAAAGATTCCATCTTACAAGTTTTTACCTTTAATGTACCAATTGGCTGCACGCATGGGAACAAAGATGCCAGGAGGGCAACGGTTTCATGAAGTATTAAACAAGGTATTCTGTTTGGATGACTACTTCATATTGCAATTACAGCCATTAAAAAAATATTTCTGGGACCTTTAGATTTAGTTTTCTGAAGGTGATTATTCTGTCCATCAAATGGATACATTCGTAATAGATTTCTGAATGGTTAGATCAGGGGTCCCAAAGCTCAGAGGCTTTGTCAAGTGGCGACTCTGGTGAAACAGCACTTCCCCACCCCATTCAGCAACTCTTGTACACCCTGCCCCATAACCCTATTCCCTCTGTGTGAGTGTGTGTGTGTGTGTGTGTGTGTGTGTGTGTGCGCGCGTGAGTGTGTGTGCGCGCGTGAGTGTGTCTCGTGCTGTCTGGGGTTGTACTGATTTTAAACATTAAAATGGGGTCACATTAGGAAATGGTTTGGTAAGGAGTGGGTTAGATGCTGCTGTTGGCCCTTGTTTGCATGCAAAAGCGTATAAGATCTTACATCTTGTGCAATCTTATGTAATCTTAACTACTGCAAATTCTGGGAATATACATTATACTCAGTGGGATTGTTCTGTTAATAGTGACCTGGGGCGGGATTCTCCGACCCCCCGCCGGGTGGGAGAATCGCCGGGGGTTGGTGTGAATCCCACCCCCGCCGTCCTCCCAATTTTCCCGCCCACTCCCGATGTGAGTCGCGCCGCCCGCCTCGGAGAATGGCGGGGTCCGGCGCGACTCAATGGGCGCCGGGGCCACCCGAATTCTCCGGCCCGTGATGGGCCGAAGTCCCGCAGGCGTAAATTAAACTGGCGGCGCGGGCGGGCTCCGGGGTTCCTGGGGGGGTCGCGGAGGATCTGGCCCCGGGAGGTGCCCCCACGGTGGCCTGGCCCGCGGTCGGCCCTGTGCCGTGGGGGCACTCTATTTCTCCGCATCGGTCGCTGTGGTCTTCCGCGATGGCTGATGCGGAGACGAACCCTCCCGCGCATGCGCGGGGATGACGCCGGCACGCGCTGGCGCTCCCGCGCATGCGCCAGCCGGCGGAAGCCCTTCGGCGCTGGTTGGCGTGGCGCCAAGCCCCTATCCCACCGGCCGGCGGGGCGCAAACCACCCCAGGGCGGGCCTAGCCCCTGAAGGTGCGGAGGATTCCGCACCTTTGGGGCTGCCCGATGCCGGAGTGGTTCACGCCACTCCGTCCCGCCGGGACACCCCGCCCCGCCGGGTACGGGAGAATCCCGCCCCTGATTCAGACCAGTGTGGGTAAGGCAGCATAGTCTTGCATCATTTTAGTTCAGCGGTATTTTTGATCTGCTATCTAATTCTCTTCTAAATGGGTTTTGGGGCAAGCAATCAAAGTGTCTTTCATTTATAAAATTATTTTGATGAAAACTTTATGAAAGATTGTTGCTAAGAAGGTCATTGCCCTGCACATTTAGTCACAACTACTAGTTTCTGCACTGTTAAATTCCTGATTGCAGCTGGGCTGTCAGAGAGAAGAGTCTTGAGGTTCACCCTTACAGGAGATGGTCTGTAGTGTATTGAGAGAATGTTGGGGACAGCAGTATTGTTGGCGACAGCAATATTGTATGGGACTCAGGAAGGGTAAAATGGGAGCAGAGAGTGTTTTCCTACATAACAGAAAGGAGGGGGCAGCACGGTGGCGCAGTGGTTAGCACTGCAGTGTCACGGTGCTGAGGTCCCAGGTTCGATCCCGGCTCTGGGTCACTGTCCGTGTGGAGTTTGCACATTCTCCCTGTGTTTGCGAGAGTTTCGCCCCCACAACACAAAGATGTGCAGGGTAGGTGGATTGGACACGCTAAATTGCCCCTTAATTGGAAAAAATGAATTGGGTACTCTAAATCTTTTTTTTAAATAACAGAAAGGAAAGGTAAAATAATTAATTGCTTTAAAGTAGTTTTAAACGGCTTTAGTTGGAACTGTTGCTGGGATTTTACCAGCCTCTTGAGATGGGCTGGGAGGTGAGAGGGATTGGGAGGGAAGCCCAACACCTTCCCACCACCACAAGGTGTTTTGAACAACGGAAATAGTGTTAAGTTGGCTGCTTTCTGACAGGAGGCAGGTGGCCAATTAATCTGATTAACTGGTCTATTCATGACCAGTTCATATCCCCATTGCCATCTTACCAGCATTGGTACAGGCGCCCCCAAGGGTGGGAAGACCACCAAGCACATAAAGGTACCCACTCAGCCCTCTCCCAGGTAGTGTTGGGGGATGATGGTGGGGGAGGGTTGGTGGTTTCCTTTCATGAATGCTCGATGGCCAAGGCCTGGCAGCAATGGCTCTGACACTGCTGTCGGACCTTTCATCCCTCCAGTCTCTGGGGCCGCATTAAGAAATTTTCTTCTCCACACTTCAATATGAAGGTGTCCTCGCCTCCCCTTTGCAGCCTCAGCAGTGGCCACCTATATTGGTGGTGCTGCCAGCCCTCTGATTGGGCTTGGGACCCACATTTGCTCTAGCAGCAAGACCTTTGGAGTGAAATTCCAGCCTGTGTTTCCTTCAGAGATTTCCAATTCCTGATTTAACAATATATGTTCATAATTTTGCTTTCTATTAATACCACAGCTAATTGGAAGGACTTCATTGGATCACCCACATCACACACTATTTATTATTTTGGCTTTATCCAATGCAAACAAGGATGACATTCTTGGGAAACCTGAAGTGCTGAAGAGAGGGAAACATACAAGAAAGGACATGTCTCATCTGGATCAGGTTTGTTGGTAAAACATGATGAATGATCAGAATAAAATTAATATTCTGGATTTGAGTTCAGCATGTTTGTTGTTACCTCGCGTACCGTTGATTGACCACCCAGACTGTCTCACTCATGGGATCTAGAGAGGTGGGCCTGTGACAGGGCTTCCTGCTGTGCTCCAAATAGTCTTCCATACAGAGCCCAAATGAGTAGATTTGGCCGCACAAGAGTGAAAGCAAAAAAAAACTTAGTTAAATTTATGCCTTCAGGGTGTCCCAGTGTTTCACAGCAAATTAGTTACTTTCAAATGTAGTCACTGTTACGTAAGCCAGCATAGCAGCCAGATTTTATGCCACATTTTCCCACAAATAGGAGAAATTATTAATTATTCTATTTTGCTGATGTTGATGAAGGATTAATATGCACCAGGATATTGGAGTGAATTTCCCCATTATTTTTTGAATGATGTTATGGATTTTTATATTCATTTATGTAGTTAGTTGTCTCCCTGACGAACAGTACCTTCAATAATACAGAACTTCCTCAGCCTTACACTGCAGTATCTGCTTAGATTATCCTTCTCAAGTCCTGGTGTGGTGCTTGAACTCAGGACTCTGATACAGAGGGTCTGTACTGATAGGGTGTGGCATTTTAGCAGATTAAATTGAAGCAGAGCCATTTTTCACACTTGATTTCTGGCTATATCTTAACTCTCTGGATTGGATGAGCAAGGTGTATTGCAATGGAGTGAGAACATGCACTCCATATTGAGCAAACTAAAGTTCCACCTGTGTGTAATGAGTAACTTGGTCTGAGGTGTCTGACATACGGTTGTGGGTTTTGACATGGGATGACCACATCCTCCAATCCTTTTAAGTGAAAAAATATACCAATTAATTTCATTTGTGACCTGCCACAAACCTGTGTTTTGAGTCTCTTTCACGCTTGCAAGAATACTGATATTTCAGGGGCGGGGCATCTATTATAATAATAGATTGTCCAGAATGTTTTGATTAGTCAGTTTAAGGGGTGTGTGTTGGTGGGTTTATTTGGTGGCTGGTATCTGGTGCAATGGAGTGGTACCTGGCATATGCGGAGGACTGGAGTGTGATGCATGTGAGGCTATCAACAATTGCTCCTGGCAGCAGTGATAGGATGGTGGAGGTGTTCAGTGGAGAATGAAAACAACAGAAGGTAAGGGGAGCCCAACAACAAAGTTTCCCCGGCTGGAGAGAATGATTCCATGAGGAATGGAGTAGGATTGATGGGTGGGATGGAATGGCAATGGAAGGGGTAGATGAGATGATGAAATTGGTCAAGTGTGGCACAATGGCAGGGCAGTTACTTGATACAACTTATTATTTCATGCTATTCTTTGTGCTAGAAAATGAAGGTTCACTAGATTTGAATTAAAAGGTTTTAGAACAGCTGTTGAGTGAATTAAAAGAATATATTTTTCATTGATTCTGGAGATGAAGAAGATGATAGTCTCCAGTAAGCCCTCCAGAGTTTTTACACAGTCTAATTCTATGACCATGCCACCACATAAACCTAGACTCCAGGAAGGAGTTATAATTTTACTACGAAACGTGAATCCTAAAAAGGGACGTTTATCAGGAATGAGCTTGGAGGTTGGAAGCTGTTTTCTTTTATATGACAGATCTAAAATTATAATAGGCAGATTTCAAGGAAATACACCCTATTTGAGGAATTTTATTCCTGCGTTTTCAGCTCGGGCGAAAGCAGTTCCCAATTAAGACCTTGTATTCTGTGACTAATTCTTGCCAAATTTGAATTTGTGTTTGTAGGGCATCTTTATGGTGATTTTTTCAGGGTGCAAATTTTTGACTCTTTTATAATCATTGGTGAAGGCATAATTAGAAATCCTGTATTTAAAGAAGTACTGTTGCAGTAGAGATACCAATTTGGCCCATTTCAAATGTATTGTGGATCGCTCCAATTGTCTATACTTCAGACCCGTCTTTGAGCCTTATTCAGTTACACAACATTGCATTGCTGCTTTGCTTTAGGAAAGAATGGATGCTGCCAGCAATATAATAAACACAGTGCGAAAATCTAAAGCTAAAATGGTAAAGAATATTGAGAAATTATGTGATGCCTTAATCACCCTTGCAAACATGGATGCCACTAAATGGAAGACGGAGAGAAGTAGGTATCAATTGTATAAAAGTGATACTTTGTTCAATAACCCTGGTTTTAAACTTAACAGACAAGAATATATGAAAACCCACACCAGAAAAAGGGTTATTGTTTTAAATCAGTCATGCTGAGCCCTGATATTAAGGATATCCATAGAATATTGGGTTCTCAAAGTGTTTTGCCTCACTTCCATCTTTCAAGCTAATTTTGCCCTTCTCCTGAGTGATAGTTCCCTGCAAAAGATGGATGAGCCCTAATAGTTTTGTTACCACAACAAGAGAAGAGCATAATTCCATTACATGCTGCTGCTGGAAAAGGGTATCTAAGGCGTTCCCAGGTTCCTTATGGTCTACCATTTGTCAAAGTATTAAGGAGTTTCAAAGCATGAAGGTGATTTAGATACCCTCACCTCTTAAAAGCTTTCTGATTTGGCATGGTCACCTAATTGGGGGCAGGAAGCTGAGGAAAACTTTGTAAAAGCTTCACTTTGGAGATTATATTCAGTTGAAAAAATTATTTGTGGTTTGTGGGAGGAATTGGTGTGAGATTTTCCTTTCATGCTTTCCTGTATTCCTAATGTTTCAGATAATGATTCACTGATAGGGGTTGTTTAGCACAGGGCTAAATCGCTGGCTTTGAAAGCAGACCAAGGCAGGCCAGCAGCACGGTTCAGTTCCCGTACCAGCCTCCCCGAACAGGCGCCGGGATGTGGCGACTAGGGGCTTTTCACAGTAACTTCATTTGAAGCCTACTTGTGACAATAAGCGATTTTCATTTTCATTCACTTTGGTATAACAGTGCCTTTTATTTTGGGTAATTTTATTCTCTCTAATTGCAGAAGCCATTGACATTCCTTCAACGCAGTCTATCACAAAATTAAAAGATCTTGATGAAGTTGTTATTCCCACCATGGAACTCAAGGTAAGCCGTGAGAGGATCTTGATCAATATTCCCTGCAGCACAACAACCCAAAAGCCCCGCACAAATCGCTCCCTTTAAATGACCATATGTGCACAGCCGCGCAAAAACATTTAAAGGGGCCGCATACTTAAATAAATCACCCACACACCCCAAAACAATTAGAGGGAACTTTGATTCTGGCCCACAATTTATGGAGGTGCAATCCATATGTGTGCTTCTTCCTTCCAGCGTCAACAGTAATTACAGTGGAACCAAGATTTATTTTAAGATTACCGATTGTTATATGAAACCATCAAGCCATTTTTATTTAGTTTTGCAATGGACCCAGCTGCATACAAAGAGAAATGCAGATTTGTTTTCCTGTCTCAGTTCCTTCACAGCCTTGTTTAGTTGGCAGTAATATTCTGCAGTATTTGTGAGAGTCCTGACCTATATTGTAACTACACCTGACTTATACATCAGATTGATTTCTATACTCCCCTTTGAAGTTCAAATTGGAATTGGATTGGACCTGGGTCAAGCAGTTGAGTCTGTATCTGTGAAAGGAAAACCACTTCAAATAGTCATGAGCAGGACTTGGATGAGGGAGTTAATAGAAGGGCGAGAACACTTTATCATTCTTACATTTTTGTCTGCATTTTTTAATACGTTTCCCATCATTAGGTTACCAGCTGAGAGTGAAGTAACTATCTGCCAGTTTTAACTTGAACAATGCACAAAAGCTGTGGGGAGTGATTTTTCTTCCTTTAATTTTTTTCTCCCCAACTTCACCAAAGGTATGCAGCTAACCTTTGTTCAGCACCCCACAAAATAGTTAAGGCAGACAGTTCACCATTTAGAAAAAATGGATTTAAACCAACCCCCCAACCTACCAATGTGCTGCACCACCCCACTCTTTATGTTGACCTTATCCTTTCTTTTAGTTAATGTATTTTAAGAAATAAATGATGAGGCCTTCTCCAGAAGTGTATATACGTTCTATTAAAATATGTTGCAACAAAGTAAAGGTGCCTTAACTGTGCATTAGATTAGCTTTCTTTGGCCTGGCAGTGCCTGATACTGTCACTATGGCTATGGAAAGCTGTCCACTCATGCATTTCAGTTTGATGAGTGCTTCGTGCTGACTGATTGCTGATCAGATGGGCAACTGTTTATATTTCAGAAATATTTGTTACTTTGTGTTTACGTAGTTATTTATTGGGTTCAAATTTCAATGGTTCTCCCTTAAACATTCAGAAAGAACAGAGTGGAAGCTCTCGAATCAATGCATTTTTAAAATCCTCTGCTAAGTTCTTTGTTAAAGTTTTTATCATCAATATTTAGTTACTTTGTAGAGGCAACACGTGGATTACAGGTCCATGTCATTTTTTAAACAGGTTTAAAATGTAACCGTTGCAAATGTAACTTCATGGAACAAAGTTTAAAATACAATGAGGAGGTGCAAGCATCTGGAAGGAAACCCCAAAGTGCTTTTTTGCACCCTTACCAAATTTAAAGTACTTATGTGAATTTTCAGTGGCAAGTTATAAATTGCTTGAATTTGTGTATTTTCAGGTTGATCCATCAGGAAGATATGAAAATATGATAACTGTGAAATCCTTCAGGTCTCAGTTTCGTTTAGCAGGAGGGGTGAATCTTCCAAAAATTATTGATTGTGTGGGGTCAGATGGGAAAGAGAGAAGGCAACTAGTCAAGGTAATTTATAATGGAAGGGAATAAATGATTTACATTTAACAGCTGCAAACTGGTTTCCCAGGACCCGGGGAAACCCACCGTGTCCTCCTTTAGGCTTTTCTACCTTGCAACCAGCCAGATCTCATGCTGGCCGGCTGCCGTACAGGAAATTGGGTGAATAACATTTTCATGAGATTCTGCTGTTAACTTTGGCAGGACACTTGTATTTCCAGGCTGCTGTAAACATCAATTCCATAGATTCTAGAGATATTATTTGTTTTATTCATCCATGTTATATGGCATCCCTGACAAAGCCAGCATTTATTGCCCATTGTTAATTTCTCCTTGCAGAATGTGATTGGTCTTGGGTCACATACAAGTCAGACTGGACAAGAACAAAATATTTCTTCCCCAAAGGACATCTAGGTTTCCAAGGATGGTGTTACTTGGTCACAATTACTGATACTAACTTTTTATTCCAGATTTACTTAACTATTTGAATTTAAATTTCCCATCTGTCATGGTGGAATTTAAACCCAAGTCTTTTGCGTCCAGGCATCTGGATTACTTGCCCAGTAACACATCACGATGCTACTTTTCCCATAAAAATTATACATTGTTTATGCAATGAAGCAATATCCAAAATAAAACCATTCACTGTCATCACCTATAGAAATTCCATGATGTCATTTTAATGTAGAATCAGACTAAGTTGACATTTATGTTCATTTAAGCTACGCCTTGGACAGACCAATAAACCCTGGACGCTGAGCACCAGCTTGCAATTCAGAAAACTCTATTCTTGATAGTCATTCTAACTCATGCCAAATTTAAGGTCCATGGTGTTGGCGATGTACAATCATTGGGTTGAAATTGCCTGGGATTACTGCCCTTGTGGCTGGTCAGAAGAAACTAATCCCAAACTGACAGCAACATGATTGTTCTTTCACCCAAATTACAAAACTGGAACCAAAATGAAAAAAAGAACTTTTCACTGCATATAAATGACTTATTACTCTTGAGACTGTAGCATGAGGCTATGCTCTAGAGGGACCGCCCCTTTTTAAAAAATAAATTTAGAGTACCCAATTCATTTTTTCCAATTAAGGGGCAACTTAGTGTGGCCAATCCACCTACCCTGCACATATTTGGGTTGTGGGGGCAAAACCCATGCAAACACGGGGAGAATGTGAAAACTCCACACGAACAGTGACCCAGAGCCGGGATGGAACCTGGGACCTCAGCACCGTGAGGCACAATGCTAATCACTGCGCCACCATTCTGCCCCCGGGACCACCTTCTTTAGCTGCTGATTTACAACAGGAACGCTCGATTTATTTCACTCTCGATTCAATTAACCAAATTGTTAGTGAGTAAACTGAAAAGTCTGCCGTAGATGTAATGATGCTGAAATTCCATCCTAACCATGGGTATTTCCAATATAACTGCCAGACTGAGTTAAAAACAGGACAGTGCTGAGGTCTGCCATGTAAGAGTACCTTTAAGACATGGATGTTTAAGCAATGTACCTTTAAGAAAACAGTGATGCCAGAGAGTGGGTGGAGGTGAGGTCAGGTCAGCCATTTTGCAGTTTTCTTTTGCAGTTTAAAAAGAGCTTTTGTGTGTCTGTGTGTTTCCAGAGGGCTGCAGTTTTAAAAAGCAGCTTGTGTGTGTCTGTGTGTTTCCAGAGAGCTGCAGTTTGGAGAAAAAGAGCTTGGGGCGTGTCTGTGTTTGCAGTGAGCTGGATCTCTGCCATGAAAGACTATCTCTGAATCATTTGGGTGATTTAAACTCATAATTGTAAAGCCTTTAACCTGATGTGAGTCTGTTTAAAGGTGTTAAGTCTCTTTGAAGTTTGAAGGAACATTTTGAGGAATTATTTATGTTGCAATATTTTCTGAGTTATCTTTGAAGTAAGGGGTGTTAAGAGATCCGATGTTTATTTAAGGTGTTAAGTTAAGTTCATGGAATAAACAGTGTTTTGTGTTTAAAAACCCATGTGTCCATAATTGTAATCCCACATCGAGGGAACAAGCCGTGTGCTAGGAAAAGCAACAGATACATTAAAGGGAGAGGTTGGTTGAACTCCATGATACATTTTGGGGTTCTGAAAACGCCTCGCCCATAACAATTGGGGGCTTGAGAGGGATAAAAGTCTTATCTATTGGATTGGCTTTTGTGAACTTAAAGACACTGAAGGATTGTTGTTTTTCCGGTGTGGTATTTTAGTTTAAGTGGGGAGAGTGTTGTGAACAATGGCTCTTTCAGAGGCCCAGAAGTTTTTTGGGGTGGAGAATGTCACACGTAGTACCTTACGGACAGAAACAAAAAGCAGACTGTTAGATTTGGCAAGAACATTGCAGTTAACATTACTTGACAAATTGCGAAAAGATGAGGTAATTATGGCAGTGGTTAAGCATTTAAAGTTGCCTGAGATAGCATTTGACTCATTGGAAATGGCAAAAATTCAGTTGCAAATTCAACAAATGGAACATGAGAAAGAATTAAAGCGGCTTGAATACGAGAGTGAGAGAGAGGAAAAAGAAAGAGAGAGAGAGGAAAAAGAAAGAGAGAGAGAGGAAAAAGAAAGAGAGAGAGAGAGGAAAGAGAAAGAGAGAGAGAGAGGAAAAAGAAAGAGATAGAGAGGAAAAAGAAAAGGAGAGAGAAGAAAGAAACAAAGAAAGAGATAGAGAGGAAAGGGACAAAGAGAGAGAGTTTGAACTTCGGAAAATGACTCTGAAACATGAAAATCAGTTAAAATTGGCAGACTCAAAGGGACACGTACAGTTGGAGGAGATGGATGAGGATAATGAGACAGAGTGTCATAGTCGAAGACGTGGTGGGGATCTATTTAAATATGTCCAAGCATTGCCAAGGTTTGACGAGAAGGCGGCAAAAGGCTTTTTCATTTCATTTGAGAAGGTAGCTAAACAAATGCAATGGCCACAGGACATGTGGGTATTACTGATTCAAACAAAGCTGGTAGGTAGGGCTAGTGAAGTGTTTGCATCACTACCGGTAGAGGTATCTGGAACGTATGAGGAAGTGAAGAAATCCATCTTTAGTGCATATGACCTAGTGCCTGAAGCTTACAGACAAAGGTTTAGAAATTTAAGGAAAGAATTTGGTCAAACATACATGGAGTTTGAAAGGCTCAAACAGAGTAATTTTGATAGGTGGATAAGGGCTTTGAAAATAGACCAAACGTATGAAGCTCTCAGAGAAATTATACTTTTGGAGGAGTTTAAAAATTCAATTCCTGATGTAGTGAGAACTCGTGTGGAAGAACAGAGGGTTAAAACTGCGAGATTAGCAGCGGAAATGGCAGATGATTATGAATTAGTTCATCAATCAAAGATTGGTTTCCGACATCAGTTTCAGCCGGTGAGGGATAGAAACTAGGGACATGAGAAATACTCAAGTGGTAAAGGTAAAGGTGATCTGATGGGAGACAATAAAGAGAGTGTACCTCAGATAAAAAAAGAAATCCAGGAGGGTGGAAAAGAAATGAAAAGTTTCAAATGTTTTCACTGTAATAAACCAGGCCATGTAAAGTCACAGTGTTGGTGGTTGAAGAAAAGCACTGGGAAGGCTGATATGGTAAAACAGGATAAGACAGTGATTGTTAAAGTGGTAAAGGAAAGCCCAAGTGAAGCGAAGGAGGTGCAAACGATTGTGCAGCCTGTTCAAGAAATAATTGTTAAGAAGGTGCCAGATGTATTTAAAGAATTTACTTGTGTGGGTAAAGTTTACTCGTGTATCAGGAGGAGCAGGTAAAGAAGTCACAGTTTTAAGAGATACAGGGGCTAGTCAATCTTTAATGGTACGAGATGAGGAATTATGTCGTTTGGGAAGAATGTTGCCAGAAAAGATGGTGATATGTGGAATTCAGGGTGAGAGGAATAGCGTTCTATTATATAAAGCAAGGTTGGAAAGTCCAGTGAAGAGTGGTGAAGTGGTAGTAGGAGTAATAGATAAACTATCTTGTCCAGGAATACAGTTTATCTTGGGTAATGATATAGCTGCATCGCAGGTGGGAGTGATGCCTACTGTGGTTGATAAGCCAGTGGAAAATCAGTCAACTGAAGGGTTGAAGGACAACTATCCTGGGATTTTTCCAGATTGTGTAGTAACAAGGTCGCAAAGTCACAGGTTAAGACCAGAGGAGAAATCAAAGAGTGAAGATGACATTGAAGTGCAATTATCAGAAACAATTTTTGATCAGATGGTTAAAAAAGAACAAGAACAGGTGGAGGATGAGGCGGATATTTTTAGTTCCGGAAAATTGACGGAGTTGCAACAGAAAGATGTAGAAATAAAACAGATTTATCAGAAAGCATATACGGAAAAGGAATCTGAGAGTATACCAGAGTGTTATTACAGTAAAAATGATTTCTTGATGAGAAAATGGAGACCTGTACATATGCAGGCGGATGAAAAGTGGGCAGAAGTTCATCAAGTAGTATTGCCGGTAGGGTATAGAAAGGAGGTGTTGCGCGTTGCACATGAGGTACCAGTGGGAGGTCATTTGGGAATAAGGAAAACTCAAGCTAAAATGCAGAAACATTTTTATTGGCCTGGACTACATAAAGATGTAGTTACATTTTGTCAATCATGTCACACATGTCAAGTGATAGGGAAACCTCAAGCAGTGATAAAACCAGCGCCCTTAATACCCATTCCAGCATTTGAGGAACCTTTTACAAGGGTCCTAATCGATTGTGTAGGACCGCCTCCTAAAACAAAAAGTGGGAATCGATATCTTTTGACTAAAATGGATGTGTCTACTAGATTTCCAGAGGCCATTCCAGTACGTAATATTACAGCTAATAGGATTGTGGAGGAGTTACTTAAATTCTTTGCTAGATATGGACGACCCACAGAAATTCAATCGGATCAAGGAACAAATTTTACTTCAAAGTTATTCAAAGAAGTTATGGATAGCTTAGGAATAAAACAATTTAAATCAACTGCTTCCAATCAAGAATCGCAGGGAGAGTTAGAAAGGTGGCATCAGACATTAAAGACAATGTTGAGGGCGTATTGTCAAGATTATCCAGAGGTTTGGGATAAAGGAATCCCATTCATATTGTTTGCAATTGGGGATGCACCTAATCAGTCGACCAAATTTAGTCCTTTTGAACTAATCTTTGGTCATGAGGTAAGAGGACCACTTAAATTGATTAAGGAAAAATTGGTGGGTGAGAAATCGGAAATTACACTATTCGATTACGTGTCAAATTTTAGGGAACAATTAAATAGAGCAGGTGAATTGGCTAGACAACATTTAAAAGTTGCACAAAATGTGATGAAACAGGTAGCGGACAAGAAATCGAAAGTTCGTAGTTTTGCCAGTGAGGATAAAGTTTTAGTGTTGTTACCAGTGGTAGGGGAGCCTTTAAAAGCTAGGTTTTGTGGACCGTATCGGATTAAAAGGAAATTAAATGAGGTGAATTATGTGGTAAAAACACCAGATAGAAGGAAGACTCACCGAGTGTGTCATGTGAATATGCTTAAAAGGTACTTTGAAAGGGAAGGAGAGAAAAAGGAGGTTTTAATGATTCTAACTCAAAGTGACGAACCAAATCCAGATGACTGTGAATTTGACATACCTCAAGCTAAATTGGAAAATGAGGATGTTCTTAAAAATTGGGATGAATTGTTAAGTTACCTTCCAGAGGAAAAATTAACTGACCTGAAAGAGTTATTGATGTCTCATGGGCAAGTTTGTAGAGATAAATTGGGAAGTACTAAAATGGCTATACATGATGTAGATATGGGAAATGCTGTTCCTATCAAACAACATCCATATAGACATAATCCTTTAAAATTGGCACAGGTTAACAGAGAAATTGAGAGCATGCTGAAGAATGGCATAATTGAAGTGGGTTGCAGCCAATGGAGCTCACACATAGTGATGGTACCTAGACCAGACGGTACCCAACGGTTGTGTGTGGACTACAGAAAGGGGAATGCAATTACAAGAACGGACTCTTATACTATCCCACGTTTGAGGGATTGCATGGAGAAAGTGGGACAATCTGCTTTTATTTCCAACTTTCAGACATGGAAAGAACATTTAAAACATCGTATGGAGTTCTTCGATCGACTTCAGGTGGCGGGTTTGGTGATGAATCTAGATGAAAGTGAATTTGGAGAAGCCCGAATCACTTTCCTGGAGGAGTTTCCGATACCCTCAAGACGAAGGGAGGCAATGCGATCTCTTAAGATGAATGGCTTTGATCGTACAGTTGTGCAAAAGTGTTGTGGCGTGATTACTCCACTGATGGAATTGCTGAAGAAGGACTTCCGGTTGCGGCTATGTGGAGCTAAGTCGCACATTCGGCAGCTCCCGCTAAAAACGGACTTTTGGGCTCTTTTCAGGGCCCCCAATGGCATTTTTTCGACGTTTCCCGGTGTGGGAAGGAGATTGCAATAGTCCCCCGACAGTGTATGGCTTGGACCAGGAGCGGGGCGACTAAAAAAGTGGTGGTGAACCCAAAGAAGGTGCGAGGGAAGAAGAACAAAATGGCGGCGGGCGGGGACCAGGCAGCATGGATACAGTGGGCGCAGGAGCAGCAGGGGGTTATCCAGCGCTGCTTCAGGGAGATGAAAGTGGACCTGCTGGAGCCGATGAAGGCTTCTATCGACAAGCTGCTGGAGACCCAGGCGGCCCAGGGGTGGCGATCCGCGAGGTCCGATAAAAGATCTCCGACAACAAGGACGAGAACTTAGGCCTTGCGGTAAAGGTGGAGGCGCACGAGGCGCTCCACAAGAAATGGCAGGAATGGTTCGAGGAGATGGAGAATTGGTCGCGGCGGAAGAATCTGCGGATCCTGGGCCTCCCGGAGGGGCTGGAGGGGTCGGACGTGGGGGCCTATGTGGTCACCATGTTAAACTCGCTGATGGGAGCGGGGTCCTTCCAGGGGCCCCTGGAGCTGGAAGGGGCCCATGGAGTGCTGGCGAGGAGGATCAAGGCTAACGAGCGTCCGCGGGCAGTGCTGGTGCGGTTTCATCGGTTCGCTGATCGGGAGTGCGTGCTCAGGTGGACCGAGAAAGAGAGGAGCAGCAGGTGGGAGAACGCGGAGGTTCGAATATACCAGGACTGGAGTGCGGAGGTGGCGAAGAAAAGGGCCGGGTACAACCGGGTGAAGGCGGTGCTGCACAGGAAGGGGGTGAAGTTTGGCATGCTGCAGCCGGCGCGACTGGGTTACCTACAAGGACCAGCACCATTATTTTGAGTCTCCGGAGGAGGCGTGGGCCTTTGTTCAGGCCAAGAAGCTGGACACAAACTGAGGGTCGGGATGGGTGGTCGGGGATTGCTGTTGGTGTGTTACATTTTGAGGGGGGGTTCTTTGCTCTTGTTTATTTTTGGTTCGGTGAGGGTGTTCGGGTGGGTTGGGCGCTGTTTTGGTTGGGTCTGTCGGGTGGGCTCTTGGAGGGGGGGTAAGTAAATGGAGTAGGGGTGGCTGGCCGGTAGGGGGGATGGGACCCCGTGGGGGAGGGTGAGGCCCGAGTCGGGGGTGAGGGGACTGGGCCTGTAAACGGAGCGGCGACAGAGGTGGCGGGGCTGGGCAGGTGGAAAGCGCGGGCCTTTTCCCGTGCTGAAGGCTGGAGGGGGTGGGGCCGGGGCGGGGAAGCAAGGGTTGTTTCCCGCGCTTGGGGTGGAAGGGGGAGGCGGAGAGCCTGCGGATGGGTAATGGAGGAGGAGGGTATGTCCCACAATGGGAGGAGTCGAAGGAGAGGCGGGAGTAGCCGGAGTCAGCTGACTTGCGGGAGTGCAATGGGGGGGAGTAAAGCAGCGAGGAGGGGTCCTAGCTGGGGGGAGAGGGGGGGGGGAACCGGGTTGTTGCTGGTATGGTCAAGGGGGAGCTGGAGCGAGTAGGGGGGGGTTGGGATGGGGGTCTGCCACCGCGGGGAACGGGCTGGGTGCGGGCGCGTGGCTGGCCGAGGGGGGGGTTATGGCTAGTCGGCGGGGGAGGGGGGTGGGTAGCCCCCTGATCCGGCTGATAACCTGGAATGTAAGGGGACTGAACGGGCCGGTCAAGCGGGCCCGGGTGTTCGCACACCTGAAGGGGCTGAAGGCGGATGTGGTCATGCTCCAGGAGACACTCCAGGTGGGTAGGTCAGGTGTTTCATTCGGGGCTGGATGCCAAAAATTGGGGGGTGGCGATCTTGGTGGGAAAGAGGGTGTCGTTCGAGGCAGCGAGCATTATGACAGACAATGGCGGCAGGTACGTAATGGTAAGTGGTAAACTGCAAGTGGAGAGGGTGGTGCTGGTCAATGTGTACGCCCCGAACTGGGACAATGCGGGTTTTATGCGGCGCATGTTGGGTCGGATCCCGGACTTGGAAGTGGGGGGTCTGATAATGGGGGTTGGGGGGGGGGACTTTAACACGGTGTTGGATCCGGCACTGGATCGCTCCAGGTTTAGGACTGGGAGGAAGCCGGCGGCGGCTAAGGTGCTGAGGGGGTTTATGGACCAGATGGGAGGGGTGGACCCTTGGAGATTTGCAAGGCCGGGGGCTGGAAAATTTTCATTCTTCTCGCATGTTCATAAGGCTTATTCCCGGATCGACTTTTTTATTATGAGTAGGGCGCTGATAGCGAGAGTAGAGGATACAGAGTACTCGGCGATAGCCATTTTGGATCACGCCCCGCATTGGGTAGACCTAGAGCTGGGGGAGGAGAGGGACCAGCGCCCGTTATGGCGCTTGGAGGTGGGGCTGTTGGCGGACGAGGAGGTGAAAATGAAAATCGCTTTTTGTCACAAGTAGGCTTCAAATGAAGTTACTGTGAAAAGCCCCTAGTCGCCACATTCCAGCACCTGTTTGGGGAAGCTGTTACGGGAATTGAACCGTGCTGCTGGCCTGCCTTGGTCTGCTATCAAAGCCAGCAATTTAGCCCTGTGTTAAACAGCCCCAGCCCTCAGGTGAGTGAGCGGGTCCGAGGAAGCATAGAGAGATACCTGGAGGCCAATGATAACTGGGAGGTCCGAGTGGGGATGGTATGGGAGGCGCTGAAGGCGGTGGTTAGGAGAGAGCTGATCTCGAGTAGGGCCCACGAGGAGAGAGCAGAGGGAGTGGGAGAGGCTGGTGGGGGAGATGGTGAGGGTAGACAGGAGGTATGCGGAGGTGCCTGAGGAGGGACTGTTGAGGAAGAGGCGAAGCCTCCAGGCCAAATTCGACCTGTTGACCACCAGGAAGGCGGAGGTGCAGTGGAGGAAGGCCCAGGGGGCGATTTATGAGTATGGGGAAAAGGCATGTCAGATGCTGGCGCATCAGCTTCGGAAGCGGGACACAGCTAGGGAGATCGGGGGAGTTAAGGATAGGAGAGGGAGTGTGGTGCGGAGTGGGGTTGGCATCAATGGGGTCTTCAGGGACTTTTGTGAGGAACTGTATCGGTCCGAGCCCCCACTGGAGGAGGGAGGGATGGGCCGCTTTATGGACCAATTGAGGTTTCCGAAGGTTGGGGCGGGATTGGGAGCCCCGATTGGGCTGGAGGAGCTGGCTAAAGGGATAGGGAGCATGCAGGGGGGGAAGGCACCGGGGCCGGATGGTTTCCCGGTCGAATTCTACAAGAAATATGTGGACCTGTTGGGCCCGTTGCTAGTTAGGATCTTCAATGAGGCGGGGGGGGGGGGGGGGGGGGGGGGGGCTCTGCCCCGACGATGTCCCGGGAACTGATCTCCTTGATCCTGAAGCGGGACAAGGATCCCCTGCAGTGTGGGTCTTCCAGGCCGATTTCGTTGTTAAACGTAGATGCCAAGGTGCTGGCGAAGGTCTTAGCCACGAGAATTGAGGATTGTGTGCCGCAGGTCATCCACGAAGACCAGACTGGGTTTGTGAAGTGGAGGCAGTTAAACGCGAATGTGCGGAGGCACCTGAACATTATTATGATGCCGGCGGGGGAGGCGGAGGTAGTGGTGGCGATGGACGCTGAAAAAGCCTTCGATAGACTTCCGGGTGCGGCGATGACCAGCTAAGTCGCACGTTTCGGCAGCTCCCGGTGGAACGGACTTTTGGGCTCTTAATAGGAGCCCCATCGGCAATTTTAACGGCAAATAACACTGCGGTAATCCAGAAGGGAATCCCCCCCGGACACGGATGGAAAAAAGAGAGGAAAGTAGCCGGATTGCGGTGGATCCTCAAGAGCAGCGGCCAGGAAGGTAGGCACAAAGCAAGATGGCGTCGGAAGGAGACAGTTTAATATGGGGCCCTGACCAACAAGAGTTCCTGCGGCGTTGCATAGATGAACTCAAAAAGGAGATGAAGAAGGAGCTGTTGGCCCCGATATTACAAGCGATTGAGGGGCTAAAGGAGGAGCAAAAGACCCAGGAACAGGAGCTTCGGGTCGTGAAGGCAAAGGCTGCTGAGAATGAGGACGACATACAAGGCCTGGTGGTGAAAACGGAGAACCACGAGGCACAACACAAAAGATGTGTGGAAAGGCTGGAGGTGCTGGAGAACAATGCGAGGAGGAAGAACTTAAGGATTCTTGGTCTTCCCGAAGGTACAGAGGGGGCGGACGTCGGGGCATATGTGAGCACGATGCTGCATTCGTTAATGGGATCGGAGGCCCCGACGGGTCAGCTGGAGGTGGAGGGAGCCTATCGGGTTATGGCGCGAAGACCGAGGGCTGGAGAAACTCCTCGAGCAATAGTTGTGAGATTTCTCCGATACAAGGACAGAGAGATGGTCCTCGGATGGGCCAAGAAAACTCGGAACAGTAGGTGGGAGAATGCGGTGATCCGCGTGTATCAAGATTGGAGTGCGGAGGTGGCGAGAAGGAGGGCAAGCTTTAATCGGGCCAAGGCGGTGTTGCATAAAAGGAAGGTCAAATTCGGAATGTTGCAGCCGGCGAGACTGTGGGTCACACATCTAGGGAAACACCACTATTTCGAAACGGCAGACGAAGCGTGGACATTTATTGTCGAGGAGAAGCTGGAGTGAGCGGGCCAGAAGAAAAAGAACGTTTGGGACAAAGGGGGGGGTGAATTTGTGGGATGAAGGGGGGAAAAGGGGGAAGAGAAGACTTCCCAGATTGTTAAACCTGCGACCCTGTAACTTCTCTCTCTTCCCCATGTCGTGGGGGAGGGGGTGAGGGAGGATGAGGAGCTATGGGTGCCGGCCATTGGGGGCGGGGCCAAAAGGGAAGCGCGGGCTTTGTTCCCGCGCTATGGTAATCATGGCGGGAACAGGGAAGCAGGAAGGAGGGGGCCTCGCACAGTGTGAGCCGAGGTCACGGGGGGAAGCCGAGGTCGGCCAGAGTTTGCTGACTTCTGGGAGCAACATGGGGGGTGCAATTACGCTAGCTTGGGATCTAGTGGGGGGGGGGGGTTAACTGGGTTGCTGCTGCTGGGGAGAAGGGGGAGCTGGTATGGGAGGGGGGGGGTCGGGGCGGGGGGGCGCCGCCTGGGGGGGATACAGCTACGTGGGAACCAGGTGAGGAGCTGGATTGAAAAAGGAAATGGCTAGTCGTCAAGGGGGGGGGGAGGTAAAGAGCCCCCCAACCCGGTTGATCACGTGGAATGTGAGAGGGCTGAACGGGCCGATTAAGAGGGCACGGGTACTCGCACACCTAAAGAAACTTAAGGCAGATGTGGTTATGCTTCAGGAGACGCATCTGAAGCTGACAGACCAGGTTAGACTTCGCAAAGGATGGGTGGGGCAGGTGTTTCATTCGGGGCTGGATGCAAAAAACAAGGGGGTGGCCATACTAGTGGGGAAGCGGGTAATGTTTGAGGCAAAGACTATAGTGGCAGATAGTGGGGGCAGATACGTGATGGTGAGTGGCAAACTGCAAGGGGAGGCGGTGGTATTGGTGAACGTGTATGCCCCGAACTGGGATGATGCCAATTTTATGAGGCGTATGTTAGGACGCATCCCGGACCTAGAGGCGGGAAAGTTGGTAATGGGTGGAGACTTTAATACGGTGCTGGACCCAGGGCTGGACAGATCGAGGTCCAGGACTGGAAGGAGGCCGGCTGCAGCTAGGGTGCTTCAGGATTTTATGGTGCAGATGGGAGGAGTAGATCCCTGGAGATTTAGTAGACCTAGGAGTAAGGAGTTTTCGTTTTTCTCCTATGTACATAAAGTATTTTCACGAATAGATTTTTTTTTGTTTTGGGAAGGGCACTGATCCCAAAGGTGACGGGGACGGAGTACACGGCTATAGCCATCTCGGATCATGCACCACACTGGGTGGACCTGGAGATAGGGGAAGAAAAACAACAGCTTCCACCCTGGAGAATGGACATGGGATTATTGGCAGATGAGGGGGTGTGTTTAAGGGTGAGGGGGTGTATTGAAAGGTACTTGGAAATTAATGATAATGGGGAGGTACAGGTGGGAGTGGTCTGGGAGGCACTGAAGGCAGTGGTTAGAGGGGAGCTGATATCTATTAGGGCACATAAAGGAAAGCAGGAGGGTAGGGAAAGGGAGCGGTTGTTGAAATAACTGCTGAGGGTGGACAGACAATACGCGGAGGCACCGGAGGAGGGACTATACAGGGAAAGGCAAAGGCTACATATAGAGTTTGACTTGTTGACTACGGGTAAGGCAGAGGCACAATGGAGGAAGGCACAGGGTGTACAGTACGAATATGGGGAGAAGGCGAGTAGGTTGTTGGCCCACCAACTGAGGAAAAGGGGAGCAGCGAGGGAGATGGGGGGGTGAGAGATGAGGAGGGGGAGATGGAGCGGGGAGCGGAGAGAGTGAATGGAGTGTTCAAGGCATTTTATGAAAGATTATATGAAGCGCAGCCCCCGGATGGGAAGGAGAGAATGATGTGCTTTCTGGATCAGCTGGAATTTCCTAAGGTGGAGGAACAGGAGAGAGTAGGGCTGGGAGCACAGATTGAGACGGAGGAAGTAGTGAAAGGGATTGGAAGCATGCAGGCGGGGAAGGCCCCGGGACCAGACGGATTCCCAGTTGAATTCTATAAGAAATATTTGGACTTTCTGGCCCCGCTACTGATGAGAACCTTTAATGAGGCCAGGGAAAGGGGGCAGCTGCCCCCGACTATGTCAGAGGCAACGATATCGCTCCTCCTAAAGAAGGAAAAAGACCCGCTGCAATGCGGGTCATACAGGCCCACTTCCCTCCTGAATGTGGATGCTAAGATCCTGGCCAAGGTAATGGCAAGAGGATAGAGGATTGTGTCCCGGGGGTGGTCCATGAGAACAAAACTGGGTTTGTGAAGGGGAGACAGCTAAATACAAATATGCGGAGGCTGCTAGGGGTAATGATGATGCCCCCACCAGAGGGGGAAGCGGAGATAGTGGTGGCGATGGATGCCGAGAAAGCATTTGATAGAGTGGAGTGGGATTATTTGTGGGAGGTGTTGAGGAGATTTGGCTTTGGGGACGGGTGTATCAGGTGGGTGCAGTTGCTGTATAGGGCCCCGATGGCGAGCGTGGTCACGAATGGACGGGGGTCTGACTATTTTCGGCTCCATAGAGGGACGAGGCAGGGATGTTCTCTGTCCCCGTTATTGTTTGCACTGGCGATTGAACCCCTGGCCATGGCACTGAGGGGTTCCAGGAAGTGGAGGGGAGTACTTAGGGGGGGGAGAAGAATACCGGGTATCTCTATATGCAGACGATTTGTTGCTATATGTGGCGGACCCGGCGGAGGGGATGCCAGAGATAATGCGGATACTTGGGGATTTGGGGATTTTTCAGGGTATAAACTGAACATGGGGAAAAGTGAGTTATTTGTGGTGCACCCGGGGGAGCAGAGCAGAGAGATAGAAGATTTACCGTTGAGGAAGGTAACAAGGGACTTCCGGTACCTGGGGATCCAGATAGCCAAGAATTGGGGTACATTACATAGGCTTAATTTAACACGGTTGGTGGAACAGATAGAGGAGGATTTCAAGAGATGGGACATGGTGTCCTTGTCATTGGCAGGTAGGGTGCAGGCGGTTAAAATGGTGGTCCTCCCGAGATTCCTTTTTGTGTTCCAGTGCCTCCCGGTGGTGATCACGAAGGCTTTTTTCAAAAGAATTGAGAAGAGCATTATGAGTTTTGTGTGGGCTGGGAAGACCCCGAGAGTGAGGTGGGGATTCTTGCAGCGTAGTAGGGACAGGGGGGGGCTGGCACTACCGAGCCTAAGTGAGTACTATTGGGCCGCCAATGTTTCAATGGTGTGTAAGTGGATGGGAGAAGGGGAGGGAGCAGCGTGGAAGAGAATGGAGAGGGCGTCCTGCAAGGGGACTAGCCTGCAAGCAATGGTGACGGCGCCGTTGCCGTTCTCACCAAAGAAATACACCACAAGCCCGGTGGTGGTGGCTACATTGAGAATTTGGGGGCAGTGGAGACGGCATAGGGGAGGGACGGGAGCTTCGGTGCGGTCCCCGATAAGAAACAATCATAGGTTCGTTCCGGGGAGAATGGATGGGGGATTTGGAGCATGGCAAAGAGCTGGGGTAGTACAATTAAGAGATCTATTTGTAGATGGGACGTTTGGGAGCGCTGACGGAGAAATATGGGTTGCCCCAAGGGAATGCATTTCGGTATATGCAATTGAGGGCTTTTGCGAGGCAACAGGTGAGGGAATTCCCGCAGCTCCCGACGCAGGAAGTGCAGGATAGAGTGATCTCAGAGACATGGGTGGGGGACGGTAAGGTAGCGGACATATACAGCGAGATGAGGGGCGAGGGGGAGATCATGGTAGATGAGCTGAAAGGGAAATGGGAAGAAGAACTGGGGGAGGAGATTGAGGAGGGGCTGTGGGCGGATGCCCTCCGTAGGGTAAACTCATCGTCCTCGTGTGCCAGGCTAAGTCTGATACAATTTAAGGTGCTACACAGGGCGCATATGACTGGAGCACGGCTTAGTAAATTTTTGGGGGTAGAGGATAGGTGTGCGAGATGCTCGAGAGGCCCAGTGACAGAACATGACCCACATGTTCTGGTCATGCGCGGTACTACAGGGGTTCTGGGTGGGGGTGGCAAAGGTGCTTTCGAAGGTGGTGGGGGTCCGGGTTGAACCAAGCTGGGGGTTGGCTATATTTGGGGTTGCAGAAGAGCCGGGAGTGCAGAAGGCGAGAGAGGCTGACGTGTTGGCCTTTGCGTCCCTTGTAGCCCGGCGCAGGATATTGTTAATGTGGAAGGAAGCTAAGCCCCCGGGGGTGGAGACCTGGATAAACGATATGGCAGGGTTCATAAAGTTAGAACGGATTAAGTTCGTGTTAAGGGGTTCGGCTCAGGGGTTCACCAGGCGGTGGCAACCGTTCGTCGACTACCTCACAGAAAGATAGAGGGAATGGAAAAGAAGTAGATAACAGCAGCAACCCAATGGGGAGTGGGGGGGGGGGAGGGGGAGGGTGGGGGGGGAGGAATCGGACGGACTCTCAGGGATGTTATTGTACATGTATAGGTATTTGGTATATGTAATTGTATATTGGACTGTTGGACTGTAATTTTGGAGAGTATTTATTTTGGACAAGGCAGTTGCCATTTAGTTTTGTTTTTCTTTTGTTTTTGTTTATATATATTACTTATTTATTTGTTTAAAACTGGCCACGGCTATTTATATTGCTCTATTGTTGTGTAAAAGAAACACTACGTATTGTTATGTTTGGCCAAAAAACTCGAATAAAATATATTTTTTAAAAAAAAAGAAAAAGCCTTCGATAGGGTAGAGTGTGGGTACTTGTGCGAGGTGCTGAAGAGGTTCGGGTGTGGGGAGGGGTTTGTCAGGTGGGTTAGGCTGTTGTACGAGGTCCCGATGGCGAGTGTGGCCACGAACAAGAGGAGGTCTGAGTACTTTCGGTTGCATTGAGGGACAAGGCAGGGGTGTCCCCTGTCCCCCCCCTGCTCTTCGCACTGGTGATTGAACCCCTGGCTATGGCACTGAGGGAGTCGAGGAACTGGAGGGGGTTGGTGCGGCGTGGGGAGGAGCATAGGGTGTTGCTCTATGCGGACAACTTGCTGCTATATGTGGCGGACCCGGTGGGGGGGAATGCTGGTGGGAATGAGGATCCTCAGGGAGTTCGGGGATTTCTCAGGGTACAAGCTCAACATGGGGAAGAGCGAGTTATTTGTGGTTCACCCAGGGGACCAGGAGAGGGGGATTGGCGAGCTCCCACTAAAAAGCGCGGAGAGGAGATTCAGGTATTTGGGGGTCCAGGTGGCCAGGAGCTGGGGGGCCCTGCATAGACTTAATTTCACGAGCCTGGTGGAGCAAATGGAGGAGGAGTTCAAGAGGTGGGATGCGTTGCCGCTGTCCCTGGCGGGTAGGGTGCAGTCAGTTAAGATGATGGTGCTCCCAAGGTTTTTGTTCCTGTTCCAGTGCCTCCCCATGATTATCCCGAAGGCCTTCTTTAGGCGGGTCAACAGGAGTATAATGGGGTTTGTGTGGGCGCGAGGGACTCCGAGGGTGAGAAGGGTCCTGGAGCGGAGTAAGGATGGGGGGGGGGGCTGGCATTGCCCAAACTCTGTGGGTACTACTGGGCCACCAATGCGGCGATGGTGCGCAAGTGGGTGATGGAGGGGGAGGGGGCTGCATGGAAGAGGCTGGAGACCGCGTCTTGTGAGGGTATGAGTCTGGAGGCGCTGGCAACGGCGCCGCTGCCGCTCCCTCCAATGAGGTATACCACTAGCCCGGTAGTGGCGGCTACCCTCAAAATCTGGGGGTAGTGGATGCGGCACAGGGGGGAAGTTGGGGCTCGGTGTGGACCCCAATGCGGGGGAACCACCGGTTTGTCCCAGGGAGAATAGATGGAGGGTTTTCGGGGTTGCACAGGGCAGGGATAAGAAGGTTGGGGGACCTGTTTGTGGATGGGAAGTTCGCGAGCCTGGGTGAGCTGGAGGAGAAGTTTGGGCTCCCCCCGGGGAATACCTTTAGATACTTACAGGTGAGGGCATTTGCCAGGCGGCGAGTGGTGGAATTCCCACGGCTGCTGCCACACACAATACAGGACAGGGTGCTCTTGGGGGGGGGGGGGGGGGGGGGGAGATCTCGGAAACTTACCAGGTGATGCAGGCGGAGGAGGCCTCGGTGGTGGAGTTGAAAGATAAGTGGGAGGAGGAGTTGGGAGAGGAGATCGAAGAGGGGACGTGGGCAGATGCCCTGGGGAGGGTGAACTCTTCCTCTTTGTGCGCGAGGCTCAGCCTCATACAGTTTAAGGTGCTGCACAGGGCACACATGACCGGGAGAAGGATGAGCCAGTTTTTTGGGGGTGAGGACAGGTGTGTTAGGTGCTCTGGGAGCCCAGCAAATCACACCCATATGTTCTGGGCATGCCCAGCGCTGGAGGAATTTTGGAAGGGTGTAGTGAGGACGGTGTCGAGGGTGGTAGGATCCAGGGTCAAACCGGGCTGGGGGCTCGCAATATTTGGGGTGGCAGAGGAGCCGGGAGTGCAGGAGGCGAAAGAGGCCGTAATTCTGGCCTTTGCGTTCCTGGTAGCCCGTCGAAGGATTCTTCGTCAGTGGAAAGATGCGAGGCCCCCAAGCGTGGAATCCTGGATCAAAAATATGGCGTGGTTTATTAAATTGGAGAGGGTGAAATTCGCCTTAAGGGGATCGGTACAAGGGTTCTTCATGCCGTGGCAACCGTTCTTGGACTTCCTCGCAGAATGGTAGACAATGGTCAGCAGCAGCAGCCGGGGGGGGGGGGGGGGGTTCTATTTTATTTGTGTTTGTTTACACTGGGGGATCTGAGGGGGTGTATATGTTTGCTTTATGTTAATTCGGGGTGTTAACTTACTATTTATGTATAGGGGGAAGGGGGGCACGGGGTTGTATTACTTTGTTCTGTATTTAATTCTATTGGGTTCCTTTTTCATTCTATTGTTGATATTTTGTGAAAACCTCAATAAAAATTATTTTTATTAAAAAAAGGAATTGCTGAAGAAACGTAAAAAATTTCAATGGACAGCGGACTTTCAACAGGCATTTGCCTGCCTGAAAGCTGTGATCACCAATGTTCCTGTATTGGAGCATTGCAAAGGTCTCTGTGGTCAGATTGAACTAGAGTATCTGATTCTGAAGAGAATTGCCGAGGCGTGGAGGAATAGCTGGATCGTGCAGAGACTTTGTTCAAAGAGACTGTCATCGAGAAGAATTTTGTTTGGAGGAAGATGAACAAAGAAAAATGGACTATATTATTATACCTGTTTGCATGTGTTGTTTTTTTTTTAAAAAACGAAAAGGTATATTTACTGTGTACATTTCTTAGTGGATGATGCAAAAGTGAAAAATGAAACCATCTTGAAGTTGATGGTTTATTTTTTTTTCTTGGGGGGAGGTGTCATGTGAGAGTACCTTTAAGACATGGATGTTTAAGCAATGTACCTTTAAGAAAACAGTGATGTCACAGAGTGGGTGGAGCTGAGGTCTGGTCAGCCATTTTGCTGTTTAGTTTTGCAGTTTAAAAAGAGCTTGTGTGTGTCTGGGTGTTTCCAGAGAGCTGCAGTTTTAAAAAGCAGCTTGTGTGTGTCTGTTTCCAGAAAGCTGCAGTTTGGAGAAAAAGAGCTTGGGGAGTGTCTGTGTTTGCAGTGAGCTGGATCTCTGCCATGAAAGACTATCTCTGGATCATTTGGGTGATTTAAACTCAGAATTGTAAAGCCTTTAACCTGATGTGAGTCTGTTTAAAGGTGTTAAGTCTCTTGGAAGTTTGAAGGAACATTTTGAGGAATTATTTACTGTTGCAATATTTTCTGAGTTATCTTTGAAGTAAGAGGTGTTAAGAGATCCAATGTTTAAGGTGTTAAGTTAAGTTCATGGAATAAACAGTGTTTTGTGTTTAAAAACCCATGTGTCCATAATTGTAATCCCACACCTAGGGAATAAGCCGTGTGCTAGGAAAAGCAACAAATACATTAAAGGGAGAGGTTGGTTGAACTCCATGATACATTTTGGGGTTCTGAAAACGCCTCGCCCATAACAGGTCCATAAGAATTCCATTGAAGAGCCGGCCAGTAAATTCCAATAGGAGACTATGTGCACATCATCTGTGTGGTACCAGCCTCCTTCAGTAGCCTCCGTCTCATGTGGGGATTTCTGGAGGAGATCCTGGGCTACCTCAGGACATTCTATCAAGTCTGCTTCTTAATAGGCCCAACAGAATAGTGTCTGATGAGAGCAGGTTCCACTTTGACCCTTCAACAGATCCCAGATACCCAAGAAAAATGGGGGATGGTTTCCTTTGTAACTGAAGGTTTATCCAGTACTTTTTCTGATACTGTTGCTGAACCTTCTTTGCAGTGTTGGAACAGCTGGCCAACGGCAACTGTTAATTGTTAATCCACCTATGTAAGGCACAATGTTCCTCCCTCGCTGATGCTGATGACTCCATCACCATTATTTGAGGTGGAATTATTGTTTCAGACAGCCAGGAATCTCACTCCAAATATTTTTAATAGTTGAATCAATTGAATAACACCAATTTTTTAAAAAATTGAATATTCTAATGTAATTAAATGTTTTAACTATTGCCTGATTATTAAGCATCTAGAAGCACTACTTACTGTTCCTTTCATCATCAGGTTTAAATTGTGCAGGGTAAGCTTCCCCATATTAGTGGGAAAGTTGAAAACTATTGATAAAGCTTATCCACGCGCACCACGAGGTTGAAAGCAACAGATAAAATAATTCAATCATATTTTCAATTTGCACAACTTCTGTGTTGAAGAGTTATTACAATTTTTGCTTATTCTGACCCGTTCACAGCCTGGTCCTACATAGCCTTTCTTACCTTGCCTCATTCTGCCATTTACTCTTCCTCACCTATGGCTTCTTACGATAAATGCGTATGATGATGGTCCAATGGCATTCACGTGCTGCTGCCCAGAAGTAAACAGCACCTGGTCTGGGTGCGGACTGCAGCCTACCATTTGAATACCCCTTGCCTCAGCATTCACGCTTCCGAAAGATTCAATGCAGATTAATACCGTAGTAACACAATTCCTTTAGTTAAAACCTAGAACACCATGCAAGCCCCAAAATAATACAACATATGAACTTAACTGATCATAACTAGTTGCTGGTCCTTGGGGAGCTGGTGACAAAGTTCTTGAACAAGAAGATATTTAGAATTTTGATGAAGGGCAGGAAGGAACCAAGCAGCGACCATTTCCTTACAAGTGATTGGGCAAATGAGAGTGCGTCACTACCATGCTACACTTGTGAATCTCCTTGTAGTGGTCTGAATATTACCAGTAGTCTGGGTGCAGACTGCTTGCACTTGGGGACCCTGCCTGATTTTATTTTGCCTGCAACTTTCAGGTGCTACAATCAGTTTTAGCACTAGTCCTTTTATTCCAACTTTGACCTGGGTATTGATTTTTAATTAGTTGGTTTCCACCATCGCACCTGTAAACACCTCTTTGTTCAAGAATGTTATGCCTAATATTAATCCACATTCAACCTTTCTGAAGAGGAAAGCTAAATGGCAGCTTGCAGCATGGTAAGAAAGATAATGCAAGGTGAGGCTGTGAAAGAGTCAGAATAAACAGAACTTTGCATTGAAGATTTCTTACATTTTATGCAAATTGGAATTTTGATTGAATTATTTTATCTATTGCTTTCAGTCTCCTGGTACTTTTAAGCTTTATGTCTATCTTTCTCTAACCTCCTCCAGCCATACCATCCCACTGAGCTCTTCATCCTTCAAGCTCTGACCTACTGCCCCTATCATTGGCAGCCATGCCTTCAGTCGTCTAAGCCCCACATCAAACATCTCTGCCCCCTCAACTTGCCTGGAATTTCTTCTCTTAAACCCGCTCCTTTAAGACTTCCCTAAAATCCAAGTCTTCGGTTACCCTTTTAATATTTTCTCCTTTGGCTTGGCGTTAAAGGTGCTATAAATGCAAAATATTGCATTAGCTGACAAGGTGCACACAATGCAATGTAGAATTTGTAGCCTGTGATGAACCCAATTCAGTGGAGTTTTTTCCTCCAGGGGCGAGATGATCTACGACAGGATGCTGTCATGCAGCAGGTCTTTCAGATGTGTAATGCGCTTTTGCAGAAGAATGCAGATACTAGAAAGAGGAAGCTGACTATCCGCACATACAAGGTAACCTAAAATGAAATGCATTGAAATGGATGTCATTTTGGGTGATAAATTATTTTTTTTGTAAAATATTTTAATAAGGCATTTGTGATTTTATAACCGTAAACCATATACAAACAAGTATAAACATAGTGCGAAGACCATCTACCTCCCTCACAGGTCCCACCTTCCTTGAACAGTAACTAGACTAAACCCCCCCCCCCCCCGCCCTCCTGCTGACAGTTAATTTTCTCTAAAGAAGTCGACAAACGGCTGCCACCTCCGGACGAACCCTAGCATTGACCCTCTTGGGGCGCACTTGATTTTCTCAAGACTGAGGAAACCAGCCATGTCATTGACCCAGGTCTCTGATTTCGGGGGCTTTGAATCCCTCCATGCTAACAGCATCCGTCTCCGGGCTACCAAGGAGGCAAAGGCCACTGGATGATAAATTCTGATTAATGCACCTTCAATCACCTCTCCTTAACCTCTCCCATGATTCAGCATCTATTCTTCTTGTTTATTCTCTGTAAAACTTCAGAACATTTTCCACGTCAAAATCCAAGTTGTTGCCTCTGCTGTTTATCTCCTTCCCAATGCCCACCAGCCCAAACTACTTCCCACTTCCCCATCTAGCCTGCCCCTGATTTTTCACTTCTAGTTTCTCTCCCAGCTTCCACATGTTTCCTCTAAGATTAACTTGCCTGTCTTGTGGAGAAAGGACGATGTTCAGCAAAAATAGAGCTGTTGACAGTGGTAGCAGTGGAGCTACTACCCTATGATATTCACCCCTATAGGAGGAAAATAATTGAAGTTACATAACCCCACAATTATTAACCTATTTTTAAATTCATTTGGACTTCCTGTAATAAGTATTTGAGTACATTTAGGCTTGGGGATTTGAAAATAAAATGCACCATTGAATTTTAAATATTTTTTTAATTTATTCACCAATTGTGCTCCAGCAAGTAAACTTATTGAAATGTGCAGTATGTCCATAAGTTTTATACCTGAATATTTTGACTTCATTCTTGAACAGGTCATTCCTCTTTCTCAGAGAAGTGGCATTCTTGAGTGGTGTACAGGAACTGTGCCCATTGGGGAATATCTAGTTAACCCGAATGAAGGAGCCCATAAAAGGTATCGACCCAATGACTGGAGCAGCCTAGACTGCAGGAAAAGAATGTCGGTGAGTCACAGCACATTGGTGATTCAAAAAAATAAAGTCACCTGGGTAGAATATTGTTTTGCCATTTTATGTAATTGACTGTGTTATATTCAAGTACTAGTCTGTCTTAAACAGGTTTCAGCATTTAATGTAAAATCTAGTCTGGCAAAAGATTCCAGGATCCATTGCCCCTTTTATATATCAACATTACTGGGAGTAATTTTCACCATTTCTTGACTCGTCTACATCCGCAGGATCTTGAGAAAACGGTGAAGATAAGGGGTGGGTTTCTCCGTCCCGCCGCACCATATTTCTGGTTCAGCACGCCGTTGGGATTCTCCGTTTCGCCGACTGGTCAATAGGGTTTCCCATTGTGGGGCAGCCCCACGCCACCGGGAAAACGGCTGCCGGAAAAACTGAGAATCCAGACGGCGGAGAATTCAGCTATCAAGAGCTACTATGAAGTGATTTTTTTTTAAGCCCAGAGTATTATGAGTGCAGGTTGCCAAATTACATCATGTAGCTCATGAAGAGGAAACTGGAATAGGAAGAATTCAAATTCTGTAAGTCAATTAGTATGAAAAACATATGAGACCATTTACCACAGGGGTTAGGAAGAAAAGGGGATGAGTTAAACCACAGTATTTTTGTACATCTCTTAACGGTCAGTTGCAGTCTGGCCAAGGAATGGGAATATTCTCTCTGCGATGGCAGGGAGAATAAAGTTTTGGTATTAGTGTCTGTTAATTCATCACCAAATGTTACACAATGTTTCACTTACCTTTACAGGAAGCGCAGAAACTAAGCTTTGAAGGTAAATATCAAGTCTTCATGGATGTCTGTCAGAATTTCCGGCCTGTTTTCCGATATTTCTGCATGGAAAAATTCTTGGATCCCGCTGTTTGGTTTGAAAAACGGCTTGGATACACTCGAAGTGTAGCTACTTCTTCAATAGGTATGTCACTATTTAATCATTGTAATGTATCAGTGCTTTTCAGGTTACCTAATTGTTATACAAATGAAATTCTATGAACTCTAGACCTCTGTCAATGATTAATGTATTAATGGAAATCTTGAGCCAAACTGACTTTGAATATTACTTCTCTCAGCTGGGCCAGTCAGGGACACTGCAATTGGTCTTGGGTTAAGCAGAAAGAAAAATCAAGTGGGTTGGACCTTGCTTACTCATTGATGGGGATGTGCATGTGGGGACATCAAGTGAAGAGAAGAAGATAAAGACACTCAAGGTTGAAAAGCCTGCAAACACATCTTGTCTGATTTCACACGTGGAGTTATATTTAAATTCCTCCATGGCTGCACTCTATCTGTAAAACCATATCTAGCCCTATACCCCATCCCCCAAACAGCACTCTGTTCCTTTGACTTCACCTACCTCAGCCCTATTTTCTAGAAATCCTCTCCAATCTTCTCTCTCGTCTTAAAAACCTTTGAAATATATCTCATAATAAAAGCAAATTACTGTGGATGCTGCAATCTGAAACGAAAGAGAAAATGCTGGAAAATCTCAGCAGATCTGGCAGCATCTGTAGGGAGAGAAAAGAGCTAACGTTTCGAGTCCGATGACTCTTTGTCAAAGTTTGAAATATATCTCTTTGACCAAACCTTTAGAGGTGCTTTCTACTCTTTTGGCTCGGCTCTGACATGCCCTTTCATTCTTTTATGTTAAAGTCACTGGGCTGGATTCTTCCACCCCGCCTGCCGCAAAATTGCCATGGGTGGGACGCGGACCATGTAAAGGTCCATTGTCCTTGGGTGGGAATTTCCGGTCACCGGGCGGGTGAGGCCGGAGAATCCCGCTCACTATATAAATATCATTTCTTTTATGATTTTTGAATCAGTGACACAAAAAAAGAATTTTTAAATTAGTCATGTTTTGATAAAATGGTCCCAGAGCAATCAACTTTTCATCTAATTGTAGTTAAATTGAAGAAGTAAGTAATTAGTTATAGTCCGCAAAGGAACATGGACATCCCTCTCCATTTGAGAGAGACAATTGGGTATGGATAACTTGAAGGGCACCACTCAAAAAGCGTGCAGCAAGATGAGGAGGCTTGCCTCCATGAACCCCCAGAGCCATTATAGGTTTTGAACCCACACCATTGGCGTCTTTCTGTATCTCACTCTAGCCTGTTATCTTATTGAAACTTGTCCTTTATTTGCAGTTTGTTACATTGTTGGTCTTGGTGACAGACACGTACAAAACATCCTCATTGACGAGGAATCTGCTGAACTTGTGCACATAGACTTGGGTGAGCACCTAGTAACTAATTTTATTGATATGCATACCAATAATAATACAAGTAATGAAACCAAAGTGTTTGAAAAGCTCAGCAGTTCTGGCAGCATTTGTGGAGAGAGAAACAGAGTTAATGTTTTGAGTTTAATGTGACGAATGCAAACTTAATTTGATACTTTACTCTCTTACTGTTGCTATATATATATGTAGCATGACTAAAACTATTCTATAATTCATATTTTTAAAAATAAATTTAGAGTACCCAATTCATTTTTTCCAATTAAGGGGCAATTTAGAGTGGCCAATCCACCCAACCTGCACATCTTTGGGTTGTGGGGAGAAACATGCGCAAACACGGGGCGAATGTGCAAACTCCGCACGAACAGTGACCCAGAGCCGGGATCGAACCTGGGACCTCGGCGCCGTGAGACAGCAGTGCTAACCACTGCGCCACCATGCTGCCCTATTTAAAAATAAATTTAGAGTACCCAATTATTTTTTTTTCCCCAATTACGGGGCAATTTAACCTGACCAATCCACATCTTTGGGTTGTGAGGGTGAAACCCACGCAGACACGGGGGGAATGTGCAAACGCCACATGGACAGTGACCCAGGGCCAGGATTCGAACCCGGGCCCTCATTGCCGTAGGCAGAAATGCTAACCACTGTGCACGTGCCGCCCCGACCCTACCCCCCCCCCCCCCCCCCCCCAAAACCTCTGGAAAGTTGGTGATGCAATATGCTGATGTACCACATTGCCAGGGTGCCACGATTCCCACTGTTGCTAAGGAGCCTGACACTTCTCTCCAGGGAGAATGAGGGGGCAGATTACCCAAAACGCTTGCACACCATTTTGGGAAAGCTTGGAAATAAAATGCAAGAAACTGGAAATGTTGAAACACATAGCTAAGTCAGCAACTGTAGAGAGGGCAGATAAGGTATAGTCTTCCATCAAATCATCAGTTGAAATGTGCTGATGAAAGGCTGTGTGTTTGAAGTGTCCATGCCTGTTCTGGGCATATCCCGGCCACAGAAATGCACCAGAGGGTGAGGAGACAAATATTTTAAATAGGTTAGTTTTTTTTTGAGGTAGTGATAAGGCAAGTTGTCAAATCTAATAATAAAATCTATGAAGGCCCAGAAAGTTTGACATAAAAGCCCAGAGCCAAAGAGAATGGCAACATAAGCATAAAATAGTAGACCTCATAAGGTAAAAGTAAAACATGAAAAGGAATAGGCTCAAAAAGAGAAGGTGGTGGACAATCATCAAGTATGTGATTTGGGGAAAATATAAAAGGTGATGTAACCAAGGATTAGAGCAGGAGTCTTTTCTGTTTCTGAACAATATAAATCTAAATTCAGAAACAAAAGACAAGTTACCAAACTTGGAGATGATACCAACCTGGGATACCAACCTGTTGGCTCAGCCTTATAAATGTACTCCGAATAATGGCATGTAAAATTCAAAATAGATGCGTGGAAAATCGTGCACATTTGGACAGACATCTCAGAATTTACTTACCTAATAAATGGTGCCAAACTAAAAGAGAGGTTGAAATAAATCAAGTACTTAACACTGACCTCATCCAATCATTGTAGGATAGCAGTTGATAAAGCTAATGAAATGCTGTGCAATATTGAAAAGTCAATAACGTATAGGATCAATTTTCAAAGAATATGCTTCCAGCAGAAAGTCTTCACCCTTATTGTTAAATCATGGATAGGGTACCTGCAGTTTCCTGATGCGCACTTAGAAAATAGGCCCTAATACGTCTGGAGTTATCAATCTTTAGTCAATCTGCTTCTTGAATAATATAGTATTTATTCTAATCTATATTGGGAGAATGTAGATTTCTTTGAGAGGATGAGCTCGGTGGGCCAAATTATCTCCTTCTAAGAAAAAAATGGTGTCCTGTAAATGGCATGTTTTTGTTTGGCTGTTTCTCTAACCGACATCCTTTAGATTAGGTGCTGTTGGAATGTATTCCTCCCTATCGGTGCTGATTAGATTGGATATCGTTTAACTTGACAAAGATTGTTACCATTTGCTTAACATCCGTATGTTACCTTTGAAAGTAATGGTAATTTATTTATTTTCAAAGTGACCAATTCTGACCCTATGTACAACTATGTAAGCAGCAACTATGGAAGGTTAAAGGGATGGTCGAGAAATCTGGTTTTATAACTGGTCACAGTTAATGCATACCTCATTCACCTGAACTCCTTGTACATTTCTCTCTTTTAATAGGGGTTGCTTTTGAGCAAGGAAAAATTCTTCCTACTCCAGAGACTGTTCCATTCCGACTAACGAGGGATATAGTAGATGGAATGGGCATCACTGGTGTGGAAGGTGTTTTCAGGAGGTAAGTGCTAGACGCTACTTGTGCCAGTTACAATATTTTCCTCAACCTCAATCAGCAAGTTTTTTTTTTTTACTGATTAACAGTAATTCTCCATACATTAACAGGCTGATGGATTAAAACGAGATTGCATAACCTTTCCTGTTACATGAACCCAAAGGATACATTGTATACCGCTAGACGATGGTCTATCCTCAAAATGATGATGAAGCTTTTAATGTGAATTACTTTAATTATCAACTTCAAGAAAACACTTGTGTCTGCAACTCTAGTTGTGCTCCGTGACTGAATTGCTGCTTTGAATTCACAATCGGAGTTGAGGAACATTGGCCTGAATATTTTAGATTGATGGGTTTTTCTTCCCGCCATCTGAAGACTCAGACTGCCCCGCAGTCACTTCACGCTCCCATGAGTTGGCTGCCGATGGGACTTCTATCCCTCAGTTGGGAGGAAGTCCTGCCATAGAAAGCTGTTAACCAATCTGATTGGCTTGAAGCTCTCCAGTCCCTGAAGCAACAAGAATTGCAGTGGACAGAAGATGAAATTTAGGAAGATGTTGGAGTCTTGCTTCCCGGGACTGGCCATTTGGGGGAGTAGTGGAGTGGGCGATTGAGATGTCGGGGAAAGGCTGGGAGGGGTGTGGGGGAGGGGGAGATCCAGCAGCCACCTGACCTTAAAGGGGGAGTGCGCAGAGCCAAAGGGTGCTTCTGATGGAGATTACACCCATCCAACACCCCCTCCCCTTCCTGCCCAAGGCCTAAGCTTTCCCCACGCCAGGTAAATCCTTCTGCCAGTTTCAAAATTGAGGTTGGGCATGAAGCAGCCTTCAAGTGGCCAATCATTATCTCACTGTCTCTGCCATTTCCTTGATTCCCATTATTATTTTCCCAGCCTCACCCACTAAATGACCAAAGCATACTTTAGCTACTTCCTTCCTTTTTATGCAATTGGAAGCTTTTACTGCCAGTTTGTATATTTCGTTTTCTCTCATGCTCTAATTTCTCCCTTTGTTTTTTAATTATCCTTTTATCGATCCTAAAATTTTCATACTTTCTGGGTTACCTTTTCAGCATTATACATCTTTGCTTTCAATTTACAATCATAGAATCCCTACAGTGCAAACGGGGGCCATTTGGCCCATCAGATCTGCACCGACACGCCAAAAGAGTCCTAAACAGGCCCAGACCCTCACCCTATTCCCATACCAGCCTCCCCGAACAGATGCCGGAATGTGGCGACTAGGGGCTTTTCACAGTAACTTAATTGGCGCCTACTTGTGACAATAAGCGATTATTATTATTTCTGCAACCCTGTAACCCCATCTAACCTTATACACTAAGGGGCAAGATCCTGGCCTTGAGTGACTGTCCGTGAGGAGTTTGCCGTTCTCCCCGTGTCTCTGTGGGTTTCCTCCGTTTTCCTCCCATAGTCCAAAGATCTGCAGGTTAGGTGGATTGGCCAGGCTAAATTGCCTCTTGATGTCCTAAGATGTTGGGTGGATCTATGGGGGATAGGGCAGGGGAGTGGTCCTAGGTAGGATGCTCTTTTAGACTCGATGGGCTGATGACTGCCTTTTGCACTGTAGCGAATCTATGGATTTCATGTCTTGTCTACTCAAATTGATCTACCAGATCATTAATTGTACCAATCTCATCCTTTATTAACAGAGCCATGCCTTCTTTTCCTTTCTTCCTGTCCTTCTGAAATGGCAAATACCTGTGAATATTCAGGTCCCAGCTATGGTGACTTTGCAACCACATCTCTTATGGCCCGCACATCTGTTTATTCTATCAATATGTCTATTATGTTGCAACAGAAAGAGCCTTTAATTCTATTTTCTTTTACCAATTTCCGCCCCTCAATCATAATACAATCCGGCATAGTCAACATGTTTTGTGATATTAAAATTGCGTTTGACAAATTTATTATATTTCTTTGAGGAAGTAACAAGCATAGATTATCATAGAATTTACAGTGCAGAAGGAGGCCATTCGGCCCATCAAGTCTGCACCGGCTCTTGGAAAGAGCACGCTACCCAAGGTCAACACCTCCACCCTAACCCCATAACCCAGTAACCCCACCCAACACTAAGGGCAATTTTGGACACTAAGGGCAATTTATCATGGCCAATCCACCTAACCTGCACATCCTTGGACTGTGGGAGGAAACCGGAGCACCCGGAGGAAACCCACGTACACACGGGGAGGATGTGCAGACTCCGCACAGACAGTGACCCAAGCCAGAATCCAACCTGGGACCCTGGAGCTGAGAAGCAATTGTGCTATACACAATGCTTTTTTAAAAAATATTTTTTATTAAGGTTTTTTAACAACACAATTTTTTCCCCTTACAAACAGTAACCCCGCCCCCCGTTAAAAAAACAAAACGCAAAATCTCCCTGAGCAAGATATATACATGGCAAGATGGTATATTTACATAGCTTTATACACTGGCTCTTGGCCGCCCGAACCGTTTCTCCCCACCCTCCATGCCATCTCCCGCTCGTCCATCCCCTCAAACAATCTCTCGTTCCCCTCTTCCACCCCCCCCCCCCCCCCCCCCCCCGCCCCGCCCAGGGTTGCTGCTGCTGCTGCCACCGCCTGTAAAACCCCTGTGCAGACCCTCTCAAAGCAAACTTAATTCTCTCCAATTTTATGAACCCCGCCATTAATCCAGGCCTCCAGGCTAGGGGGCTTCGCCTCCTTCCACAATAGCAAGACCCTTCGCCGGGCTGCTAGGAACGCAAAGGCCAGAATTCTGGCCTCTTTCGCCTCCTGCACTTCCGGCTCATCCACTACTCCAAATATTGCTAGTCCCCAGCTTGGCTTGACCCGGACTTTCACCACCTGGGATATTACTCCCGCCACACCTCTCCAGAACCCCTCCAGTGCTGGGCATGACCAAAACATATGGACATGGTTCGCTGGGCTACTTAAACATCTTTCACATCTATCCTCTACTCCAAAGAACCTACTCAGCCTCGCCTTCGTCAAATGCGCTCTGTGAACCACCTTAAATTGTATCAGACTGAGCCTGGCACACGAGGAGGAGGTATTAACCCTACCCAGGGCATCAGCCCATAGCCCTTCCTCAATCTCCTCCCCCAGCTCCTCCTCCCCTTTACCTTTCAATTCTTCTACTAGCGCTTCCCCCTCTTTCATCTCTTGATATATTTCCGACACCTTGCCCTCCCTGACCCATCCCCCGAGATCACCCTATCTTGAACTTCTTGTGCCGGGAGCAACGGAAATTCCCTCACCTGTCGCCTCACAAAAGCCCTCACCTGCATATATCTAAATGCATTTCCCGGGGGTAGCTCAAATTTCTCCTCCAGTGCCCCTAGGCTCGCAAATGTCCCATCAATGAACAGGTCCCCCATTCTTCTTATCCCCGCCCGATGCCAGCCTTGGAACCCCCCGTCCATCTTCCCCGGGACAAGCCGGTTGTTACCCCTGATCGGGGACCACACCGATGTTCCCATTGCACCCCTGTGCCTTCTCCACTGGCCCCAGATCCTTAGTGTTGCCGCCACCACCGGGCTTGTGGTGTATTTTGTCGGCGAGAGCGGCAGCGGTGCCGTTACCAATGCCCCCAGGCTCGTTCCTTTACAGGACACCATCTCCATCCTCTTCCATGCCGCCCCCTCTCCCTCCATGACCCACTTGCGGATCATCACCACGTTTGCTGCCCAGTAGTAACTCCCTAGGTTCGGCAAAGCCAACCCTCCTCTGTCCCTGTTGCGTTCCAAGAACCCTCTCCTAACCCTCGGGGTCTTATTTGCCCACACATACCCCATAATACTTCTACTTACTCTCTTGAAAAAGCCCTTGGTGATCACGATGGGGAGGCACTGAAACGCAAACAAAAACCTCGGAAGGACCACCATTTTGACCGACTGCACCCTACCCGCCAACGAGAGCGGGAGCATGTCCCATCTTTTAAAATCCTCCTCCATTTGCTCCACCACCCTCGTCAAATTCAGTTTATGTAGGGCCCCCCAACTCCTGGCTATCTGGATCCCCAGATACCGAAAACTCCTCTCCGCCCTCCTCAGCGGTAGGTCCCCTATCCCTCTTTCTGGGTCCCCTGCCTGTAATACAAAAAGCTCACTCTTCTCTACATTAAGCTTGTAGCCCGAGAACTCTCCAAACTCCTTCAGAGTCTGCATGACCTCCACCATCCCCTCCATTGGGTCCGCCACGTATAGCAGCAGGTCATCCGCATATAGCGATACCCGATGCTCCTCTCCCCCGCGGACTATCCCCCTCCATTTCTTAGACTCCCCAAGTGATATGGCCAAGGGTTCGATCGCCAATGCAAACAACAGGGGGGACAGGGGGCACCCCTGCCTCGTCCCTCGATACAGCCGAAAGTACTCCGACCTCCGCCGGTTCGTCACTACACTCGCCACCGGGGCGCTGTAAAGGAGCTTAACCCATCTAATAAACCCTCCCCCGAACCCAAACCTGCGCAATACCTCCCAGAGGTACTCCCACTCTACTCGGTCAAAGGCTTTTTCCGTGTCCATAGCTGCCACTATCTCCACCTCTCCCTCCTCCGATCTCATCATTATCACGTTTAAGAGCCGCCGCACATTGGTATTTAACTGCCTGCCCTTTACGAATCCCGTTTGGTCCTCGTGAATCACCCCCGGGACACAGTCCTCAATCCTAGTGGCCAGTACCTTCGCCAATAGCTTAGCATCCACATTGAGGAGCAAAATCGGCCTGTACGATCCACATTGCAGTGGATCCTTGTCTCGCTTTAGAATCAAGGAGATTGTCGCCTCCGACATTGTCTGGGGCAGGGTTCCCTCCTCTCTTGCCTCGTTGAAGGTCCTCACTAGTAGCGGGGCCAGCAGGTCCACATATATTCTATAGAACTCCACCGGGAACCCGTCCGGCCCCGGGGCCTTCCCCGCCTGCATGCTCCCCAAACCCTTACTCAACTCCTCCAACCCAATTGGTGCCCCCAAACCAACCGCCTCCTGCTCCTCCACCCTCGGGAACCCCAGCTGGTCCAGGAATCGGCTCTTCCCCCCCTGGGGGCTGGGATCTGTACAGCTCTAAATAGAAGTCCTTGAATACCTTATTTATTTTCGTTGCACTTCGAACCGTGGCTCCCCTTCCATCTTTGATTCCCCCTATTTCCCTCGCTGCCGCCCTCTTACGGAGCTGGTGCGCCAGCATCCGACTAGCCTTTTCCTCGTACTCGTAAGTCGCCGCTTGCGTCTTCCTCCGCCTTGCCCGTGGTCAGCAGATCAAACTCCGTCTGGAGCCGTCGCCTTTCCCCAAGTAATCTTTCCTCCGGGGCTTCTGCGTATCTCCTGTCCACTCGCAAGATCTCCCCCACTAACCTCTCCCTTTCCATGCCCTCTGTCTTCTCCCTATGAGCCCTGATGGAGATCAGCTCTCCCCTGATCACCGCCTTCAACGCCTCCCATACCACCCCCACTCGCACCTCCCCGTTGTCGTTGGCCTCCAAGTACCTTTCAATGCACCCCCTCACCTTCCCACACACCACCTCGTCCGCCAACAGTCCCACATCCAGCCGCCACAGCGGGCGTTAGTCCCTCTCCTCTCCCAGCTGCAGTTCCACCCAGTGCGGGGCATGGTCCGAAACGGCTATGGCCGAATACTCCGTCCCCTCCACTCTCGGGATGAGCGCCCTGCCCAGAACAAAGAAATCTATCCGGGAGTAAGCCTTATGCACGTGGGAGAAAAAAGAAAATTCCCTGGCCTGCGGTCTTGCAAACCTCCATGGGTCCACTCCCCCCATCTGATCCATAAAACCCCTGAGCACCTTGGCTGCCGCCGGCCTCCTTCCCGTCCTTGATCTGGAGCGGTCCAATGCTGGGTCCAGCACCGTATTGAAGTCCCCTCCCATTATCAGTCCTCCTACCTCCAGGTCCGGAATGCGCCCCAACATGCGCTTCATAAATCCAGCATCATCCCAGTTCGGGGCGTATACATTTACCAACACCGCCCACGTCCCTTGCAACCTACCACTCACCATCACATATCTCCCTCCATTTTCCGCTACGATAGTCTTGGCCTCAAATGACACATGCTTTCCCACCAGAATTGCCACCCCTCTATTTTTCATGTCCAATCCCGAGTGAAATACCTGTCCTACCCATCCCTTTCTTAACCTGACCTGGTCCACCACCTTCAGGTGTGTCTCTTGGAGTATTGCCACGTCTGCCTTCAGTCCCTTCAAGTGCGCGAACACCCGAGCCCGCTTCACCGGCCCATTCAGGCCCCTCATGTTCCACGTTATCAGCCGGATGGGAGGGACTCTCACCCCCCCCCCCCCCCCCCACCCCCCCCCCCCCCCCCCCCCCCTTCCCCCCGCCGCCGCCGACTAGCCATCTCCTTTTCTGGGCCAGTCCCTTGTCCGCGTCTCCCTCACTCTCCAGTCCTCAGCCGGGGGACCCCCCTCCCAGCCACCTCTTCTGTGTCCCGTTCTCTTTCGGCCAGTGCAGCAGCAACCCTTCCCCCCCCCCCCTTCACGCCCTCCCTCCCTCCCCGGCTAGGTCTAGCTTTTTTTTTTTTTTGCTCCCCCCATAGCCCTCCCGTAAGTCAGCTGACACCTGCTGACCCCAGCTTCCCCCGCCATCCCATTGACCCCCCCCCCCCCCAGTGTGGGAATCTCCCAATCAATGTACATCCCTTTGTTCCCCTTCCCGCCTTTCTTGCCGCGCGCGGGAAAGACAACCCCGCACTTTCCAAAGCCTGCCCCGCCCCCCATGGCACAGCTCCTGTCCTGGCTTTGTCCCTCTCCCCCAGCCCATATAGCATTTCCTGCGCGTGGTTGACCCCCTATGTACAACAACCATCATACTTAAACCCTCAAACACCCCCCTCCCACACAAACCCTCAATTAGAGTCCAATTTTTCAGCTAGTATAAAGGTCCACGCCTCTTCGGGCGTTTCGAAGTAGTGGTGTTGGCCATTATGTGTAACCCACAGTCGTGCTGGCTGCAACATTCCAAATTTCACTCCTTTCCGATGCAGCACCGCTTTGGCCCGGTTGAAACACGCTCTCCGCTTAGCGACCTCCGCGCTCCAGTCCGGGTATATTCTGATCTCCGCATTTTCCCACTTGCTGCTCCGTTCCTTCTTGGCCCATTTCAGGACCCTCTCTCTGTCCATAAACCGGTGAAATCTCACCACCATCGCCCTTGGCGGCTCTTTTGCCTTGGGCTTCCTCGCTAGCACTCGGTGCGCCCCATCCAGCTCCAGCAATCCCGGAGAGGCCTCCGCACCCATCAGCGTCCCGATCATTGTGCCCGCATATGCCGCGGCATCGGCCCCCTCCACTCCTTCTGGGAGACCCAGGATCCTCAAGTTGTTTCTCCTTGACCTGTTCTCCAGGTCTTCGAGTCTTCCCGCCCACGTCTTGTGCAGCGCCTCGTGCTGCTCCACTCTCTCCGCCAGGCCCACGAGCTTGTCATCGTTCTCACTCACTTTTTCCTGGATCTTCACCTCTTGGGCTTTCTGGGTTGCTCCAAATCTTTCAATCATTGCCAGTATAGGCACCACCATCGCCTTACGCAGCTCCTCGAAGCAGCACTTGATGAACTCTTTCATCTCCTCTTTGTCCGTGGGCGCCGCCATTTTGCTTTTTTCTTCTTTCTTCTCCCGCTGCTCCAGGGCCGCTTTTTTCGCCGTTTCGCTGCGGGTCCGATCCATGCAGGTTAGTAGGGGACCTTTCTCCTTCCTTCCCCACGGGTTGGTTTTTTAAAAAGTGCCGTTGGGGCTCCGTTAGCGGGCCCAAAAGTCCGTCTTCGCGGGAGCTGCCGAATCGCGCGGCTTAGCTCCGCATCGCTGCAACCCGGAAGTCGCTATACACGATGCGGCCGTGCTGCCCTGCAGGGTGGATAATGTGATGTATTTGGATTTCCAATCGGCATTCAATAAGTTTAAAATCTCAGGATGTTGGTGCTAATATATTAGCATGGATAGAGGATTGCTCGCATTTGGATCTTTTTCATAGAATCCCTACAGTGTAGAAGAAGGCCATTTGGTCCATCGAGTCTGCACTTACCCTCCGAAAGAGCACCCTACCTAGGCCCACTCCCCCCTATCCGCGTAACCCTGTGAATTGACCATGATCAGTCCACTTAACCTGCACTTCTTTGGACTGTGGGAGGAGACTGGAGCACCCGGTGGAAACCCTCGCAGACACTGGGAGAACGCACAAACATCTCACGACAGTCACCCAAGGCTGGAATCAAACCCAGGTTCCTGGCACTGTGAAGCAGTCGCGCTAACCACTGTGCCACCGTGATTAGCTAACAGAAAGCAGGGAGTCGGGATAAATGGGTCCTTTTTTGGTTGACAAACTCAGAAGTGCCAAAGTATCAGTTCTCTGGTTTCAACTGTTAATAATCGATATTACTGACGCTTGCATCTATCTGGCAATGTGGAAGATTGCCCAGGTATGTCCTGTGCATAAATAGCAGGACAAATCCTACCTACCGATTATTGCCCTATTGATCTACTCTCAAGCATCAGAAATGTGATGGGAGGTGTTTCTGACAGTACTATCGAGCGGCATTTTCTCAGCAATAAATACTGTGACTACAGAAGCAGGTCAGCGGCTGGAAAGTAACTCTCCTCCTGATCCCGCAAAGTCTGCCCACCATTTACAAGGCACATGTCAGGAGTGTGATGGAATACTTTCCACTTACCTGGATAAGTGCAGCCCCAACAACATGCAAGAAGCTCAGTATCATCCAGGACAAAGTAGCACTTCCAATGGATGGTACAGTGGCAGTTTCCTCCGGGTGCTCCAGTTTACTCCCACAGTCCAAAGATGTGCAAGTTAAGTGGATTGGCCATGCTAAATTGCCTGTGTCCAACGGTTGGGCAGAGTTATGGGTCGGGGGAGGAGGCTGAGGTAGGCTACTCTTTCAGAGGATCGGTGCAGACTCGATGGGCCAAATGGCCTCCTCCTGCATTGTAGGGTTTCTGTGATTCTATGACAACCTTATCACTGCCTTAAACATTCACTTCCTCAACCACCAGGGCACATGGCAGCAGTGCCATCTAAGGATGCACTGCAGTAAAATCACCAAGGCTCCTTTGACAGCATTTCCCAAATTTGCGACCTTTACCACCTCTAAAGACAAGGGCAGCAGATGCATGGAAACACCAGCACCTGCAGACTCCTCTCTAAGTCGCACACTATCTGACTTGGAATTGGATTGCCATTCCTTCACTGTCACTGGGTCAAAATCCTGGAACTCCTCCCTCACAGCACTGTGGGTATACCTACAGCATATAGACTGCAGTGGTTCAAGATGGCGGCTCCCCACTGCCTTCTCAAGGGTAATTAGGCTTGGGCAGTAAATGCTGACCTAGCCAACAATACCAACATCCTGTGAAAAAATATTAAAGAAGTGACCGAATGTATGGTACAGAAATTTGCTGGCGACAAAAAGATAGGTCAAGTAAGCAAGTTGTAAGGAGGACACAGAATCTGAAAAGAGATATAGTTGGGTAAGTGAGTGGGCAAAATTTGGTAGATGGAGTATAATATGGGAAATTAAGAACAAGTCCACTTTGGCACAGTAAGGATAGAAAAGCAGAATATTATGGAGAGAAACAACAGAGAACCGGTACAACTATGGATAGTAATAGTATGAGAACCACAGAAATTAATATTAATTCACGTGGTTTCCAGAGTCCAAGAAGTCAAGGTCCAGAGGGTGTATCCTTCATGACGGAGTTCATTCCAGATGAATTTCGGGTTGGTGATAATAACATGAGAATCCTTGCAGCAGCATGATGGGCTTTGTGTGCTTAGACTGCTTGACAGAAGGAGGCTACACGGCCATCGAGTCTGCACCAGCCCTTGGAAAGAGCACCCTACATAGGCCCACACCTCCACCCTATCCCAGTAACCCCACCTAACCTTTTGGACACTAAGGGGCAATTTAACATGGTCAATCCACCTAAGCTGCACATCTTTGGACTGTGGGAGGAAATCGGAGCACCCGAAGGAAACCCACGCAGACACGGGAAAGTGCAAACCCCACTCAGACAGTCACTCGAGGCCGGAATTGAACCTGGGTCCCTGGAGCTGTGGGGCAGCAGTGCCACCATGTCGCGTGATCAGAGACTTTTAAAATCAAACCGGCTTTGAGGAGTTGCGAGAAGATACCAAACAGTTGCTTGCTCAGCCAGGCTGCTGGATGTCTTTCCAGTTGGTGTTAAAACAGCATGCAGAGGATTTCTCAGTTCTCAGAGGAATATAGAGATTTCAAAATGGTCACGCCAGTCATGTGACCTTTCTTCACAATGATTTCAAAAGGGATGTTTATTCAGTGTCTGGAACGGGTTAACATCCCCAGTCATTAGCTTTTGAATGTGTTATCATCCATATTGAGGGTCTTGTGTCGGGATGTTATTGTCAAGGCAAACCTTCTGACTCCGCTAGATGGGCAAGCTTATCAAGGTACACATGATGTCCGTTATCCCCTTTTGAAATGGACCTGGTGGGTCCCAAGTGTGAGATTAGTCTTTTAGTAACAGCTCTGCAATAATAATGAACTCCAATCTGCAAGTCCCTGGTGTCAGGATTGCAAGGGTCTATACATTGAGGACTGAAGTTCCACAGACTGAGGGTCAGTCCTGTGGTCATGTGACTTGTTTTTTGGTTAATCAGAACGTCTATCTTAAAAATAGAAAAATCAACACAGTTTTGATATATGTATGGTTCTTGGTATTTCTTTAAATGTCTTATTGACCTTCATGGTCTACATGGGATTGTTGGGCATAAAAGGTTAGGTTTGAGGGATGGAATATTTTTTCACTTAAAAAAAAAAAATTCATTCATAGGATGTGGGTGTTGCTGGCTAGGCCAGCATGTGTTGTCCTTGAGAAGGTAGTGGTGAGCTACCTTGAACCACTGCAGTCCATGGAGTGTAGGTACATCCAGAGTACTGTTAGGGAGGAAGTTCCAGGCTTTTGACCCAGCGATAGTGAAGGAAAGGCGACAGAACCATAGAAAGATTATATATTTTTTCATAATATATTCCCAAGTAGGATGGTGAGTGGCTTGGAGGGGATCTTTCAGATGGTGGTATTCCCATGTACCTGCTGACCTTGTCCTTCTCAGTGGTAGCAATCATGGGCGTCATTCTCCGACCCCCCCCCCCCAGCCGGGTCGGAGAATGGCCGTAGGCCGCCGTGAATCCCGCCCCCGCCCAAGTCTCCGGTACCGGAGATTGGGCAGGGGCGGGAATCGGGCTGCGCCGGTTGGCGGGACCCCCCGCTGGATTCTCCGGCCCGGATGGGCCGAAGTCCCGCCCAGAAATTGCCTGTCCCGCCGGCGTAAATCAGACCTGGTATTTACCGGCGGGACCAGGCGGCGTGGACGGGCTCCGGGGTCCTGGGGGGGGCGCGGGGCGATCTGACCCCGGGGGGTGCCCCCACGGTGGCCTGGCCCGCGATCGGGGCCCACCGATCCGCGGGCAGGCCTGTGCCGTGGGGGCACTCTTTCCCTTCCGCCTCCGCTACGGCCTCCACCATGGCGGAGGCGGAAGAGACTCTCCCCACTGCGCATGCGCGGGAAACTGACAGCGGCCGCTGATGCTCCCGCGCATGCGCCGCATTTCCGCGCCGGCTGGCGGGGCAACAAACGCCATTTCCGCCAGCTGGCGGGGCGGAAATCCCTCCGGCGTCAGCCTAGCCCCTCAATGTTGGGGCTAGGCCGCCAAAGATGCGGAGCATTCCGCACCTTTGGGCCGGCGCGATGCCCGTCTGATTGGCGCCGTGTTTGGCGCCAGTCGGCGGACATCGCGCCGTTGGGGGAGAATTTTGCCCCATGTGTTTGGAACCTAATATCTGAGGAGCGTTGGTGAGTTCCTGCAGTGTATCTTGTAGATGGTACACATGGCTGTTCCTGTTCATCGGTTGTGGAGGGATTGAATGTTTGTGGATAGGATGCCAATCAAAAAGGCTGCTTTGTCCTGCATGGTTGTAGTTGGAGCTGCACTCATCCAGGCAAGTGGAGAATATTCCATCACACTCCTGACTTGTGCCTTGTAGATGGTGGACAGGCTTAGGGGAGTCAGGAGGTGAGTTACTCATTGCAGGATTCCTAACCTCTGTCCTGCTCTTGTAGCCACTGTATTTATATGATTAGTCCAGTTCAGTTCCTGGTGAATGGTAACTCTCAGGATGTTGATGCTGGAGGATTCAGTGATGGAATGTCATTGAATGTCAAGGAGCGATGGTTATATTCTCTCTTGTTGGAGATGGTCATTGTCTGGCACTTGTGAGGTGTGAATGTTACTCATCACTTGTCAGTCCAAACCTGGATATTGTCTCGGTCTTGCTGCATTTGGACATTGTATCTGAGGAGTCGCAAATAGCGCTGAACATTGTAAAATCATCAACGAATATCCTCACTTTTGATCTTCTGATGGAAGGAAGGAAGCAGCTGGAGATGGTTTGGACTAGGACACTACCCTGAGGAACTCCTGCAGTGATGTCCTCGAACTGAGATGATTGAACTCCAACAACCATATCCATCTTCTTTTGTGTTTGATATGACTCCAACCAATGGACTGTTTTCTCCCTAATTCCCATTAACTCCAGTTTTGCTAGGACTCCTTGATGGCATACTCGGTCAAATTCTGCCTTGATGTCAAGGGCAGTCACTCTTGCCTCACATCTGGAGTTCAGTTCTTATGTCCATGTTTGAACAAAGGCTGTAATTATGCCAGGAGCTGGGTGGTCCTAGGGGAACCCAAACTGAGTGTCAGTGAGCAGGATCTTGCTACTTCCATCACTTCACTGATGATCGAGAGTAGACTGATTAGGTGGTAATTGGCTGGTTTGGATTTGTCCTATTTGTGTACAGGACATACCTGGGCAATTTTCTACATTGCTGGGTAGATGCCAGTGTTGTTCCTGTACTGGAACAGCTTGACTAGGGGCACAGCAAGCTAGGATGTTGTCAGGGCCCATAGCTTTTCAGTAACCAGCGTCTTCAGCCATTTTTTAATATTACATGGAATGAATCGAATTGGCTGAAGACTGGCATCTGTGATGTTGGGGACCTCTGGAGAGGCCGAGATGGATCGTCACTTCTGGCTGAAGACTGCACCACTTTATGTTAACGGTTAAGCATTTTCAAGATTGTCGCAGTAAATCCTGGATCTGAACAATGTACAATACCCCCTTTTCTGTCCAGCATTTGATATGGTGTCTCTAAAACGTATCTTCCACTGCACACCTGTAAATTTCCAATTTTGTATATTGTTGTATCTGCCGAATTCTCAGATACTTTGACCAGTATTTTAATCAAAGTTTTACTCCGAGGTCTTCAATAGCGAGGAGAACAAAGGACCAACAAAAGTATAATTGTGCAGCATGGTAACACAGTGGGTAGCACTGTTGCTTCATAGCGCCAGGGACCCGGGTTCGATTTTCGGCTTGGGTCACTGTCTGTGCAGAGTCTGCATGGGTTTCCTCCAGGTGCTCCGATTTCATCCCACAAGTCCCGAAAGATGTGCCTATTAGGTGAATTGGACATTCTGAATTCTCCCTCAGTGTACCCGAATAGGCGCCATAGTGTGGTGACTAGGGGCTGTTTAGCACAGGGCTAAATTGCTGGCTTTGAAAGCAGACCAAGGCAGGCCAGCAGCACGGTTCGATTCCCGTAACAGCCTCCCCGAACAGGCGCCGGAATGTGGCGACTAGGGGCTTTTCACAGTAACTTCATTTGAAGCCTACTTGTGACAATAAGCGATTTTCATTTCATTTCATTCATTTCACTAGGGGGTTTTCACAGTAACTTCATTGTAGTGTTAATGTAAGCCTACTTGTGACACTAATAAAGATTATTATTAATTCAACGATCTTTAATAAAGACAATTAACCCATAAATTAACCCCAAATATATAATATAAGAAACACCCAAGTTTTGATTATACTACCTGCAAAGATGGCTTGATTGAATGGTGGTTCTGATTCTTGAGCCCCTCTGGTCTGTCGCCACAAAAGTGAGTCTCGCTGGCAGCTTCTTGCTTCCTTCCTTCCTCAGATGTCTCGATTGCCTCTGCCTGGAGTCTTCGCTGCTGATGTGCCTTGGGTGTCTTTTTATCCCCTCCCTCTCCCTTTTGCCATTTCCTCTGGCTTTGTTCCAATGAAGCCTCGGGACGGGATCTCAGCACCCAGTGGCCCGGTTGATGACTAACAGGACATCTGAGCCCGCCTCACATGTCCATGTCTGGTGGTGTGGCCTGCACGTAACCTGTTCCCATAGAAGGTAACAGCAGAAACTCTGGGTGCCCAAGAGTCTGGCTCGATCTGGGCTACTGTCAATGAACTGGTGCACAACAATAGGGTGCGATGATCTCCTGATGGGTGATTGACAGATGTGTTCCAGCCATGTTTCTGGCAGTTGGTCTGTGGGTTGTGTTTTTGACCTTGGTCATGTCTGAATTCCCAACAGCCTGCCTGAGGTTTGACTGCAGTACGATTTAAAGTGACCAATCCTTTAATTTAAAATATCTCATTTAATTGGGCTCGAAACTAAATCATGTCAGGTTACCACAATATTAACAATTATAGAAGCACTTAAGATTGCAAATTGATGGTAAGTTAGAGTGTATTTTGTTGTCAATTATTTTTGTGTATGAAAACTGCAAGCAGCAAGTAATAATTCATTGCACTCTGGATTAAACTTAAATTCCAGAGGTGACAGGAAATTGTGCTGTGTCCCCATTAACATTTTCTGTTCTCTTACCCTTCAGATGTTGTGAAAAGACAATGGAGGTTATGCGAAGTTCCCAAGAAGCCTTACTAACTATTGTTGAGGTAACTTGTCTTTATCAAGCTTATGTCCATCTCCCCATTGAACAGATGCTAAATGAATGTGCAAGTAATTGGTACACTTTGACTTTCACCCTCGCCTCAAACACCAAATGCAAGGAGCTTATGGATTTATTTTTGTCAAGATTGAATCCGACTGTGCAGTTCCCCATCCTTAAGCCTCAAAATTGCTATTCGCTTCAAGTCAGGATTTGAGCATTTTCTACTCCATCTTACTCCCATCCCACCCTCTTCAATCTTCGCTCATCATGAGATCAACCTCTTGCTCTTGTCCACTATGATTGATCAGAAATTTACTTTTCAATGCTTCTCCCTTCATTCAGCTTCAAGAAATTATCCTTACATGGTTTGTTCATATCCAACCAAGCACGGCATATTTCCAGCAAATGGTTTTCTTTCCTCACCTGTATCTACACCTTTTGGATCCCCCCAAAATCTAATGGTGACTTACTTTATCTTTCTTACCTACATATTTCTTCCTTAGTAACATCATCCACAAGCCTATGGTCAGCTTTTGCATGCATACTGATGATACGCAGCTCTACCTGTCAATCACCTATTTTGGCTCCTTGACTGCCTTTGTATTTTCCATGATCTTGTTGTCATAAAATACTTCAAGTTATCATTTTCTTCAGCTCAACATTGTGAGGACATAATCATCTTTAGCCCCATCACACACTCCACTCCATTGCCGCTGAATCCAACCTACACCCCAGCAACATGCTCAGGCAGATCATTTGCACTTTTGTCCCCTGTTTTGTCTTGGGATGAACTTTACATCCCACTCAACACCAAGAGTGTTTGCCTCCACTTTCATAACTTTGCCCATCTCCACTACCACCTCAAAACCACTGCCTTCATCATCACCAAATTTGAATACTCCAACAATCTTTTCTCTAGTTTTCGATCATCCATCATCAGCAAACACCAACTTATCCAAAACTACCACACATATCCTGTCACACCATGTAAGTATTGGGAGGCACTCTTTCCCCCCACCACCCCTCTTGCAATGCCCACTTCAGTGACCCCGGGAAAGTGCCAGGAGGCACAATGCCCAACCCCAGCCCCCAACCATGGGGTCTTCAAGCACCTCCATACCCTTGGTATGGTCATCGCGACTGGTTTTCCACCTCTGCCATGTCAAAATAATTTAAAACCCATCTCCACAAATATCCCTATCCTAAATGATGTAGGAACCCCGCACATCTGTGCAGAAGACAAGGCTGAAGCATTCGCAATAATCCTCTGTCTTGGGAGTGTCCCTTTAAGAAATGCCTTTGTCTTATGACATGGCTTCAGTGATGTTATTGTGTGGGTGTAGCTGAGCTGTGGCTCTGAGTTTTACTTTCGCTTTGAGTTTTGGACTGGTTTGAACTGCACAGGTGGAAAGAAGTGTCTATCTTCATTTTAAAAGCTGTTTCTAGACTGCTTGATAACCTAAAACAGATAATTACTTTCTGGAAGGAATTCAAACCTGCTGTTTGGAAAGGAGAACAAGATAATCAATAACATGTCTTATACCAGTAAGAATGCTGTGTGCTGGGCCACATCTTTGAAAAGTGGTTTCTGGTTTTACTTGGATTTTTTAAAATTGAATTGGAACAGTTAAGGGGGAAATTCATTAAGGGTTATACATAGATTACTGTAGCTGTGTGGGGTCTTTATGTTTGTAGTTGATAAAAATTCTTACTGTGTGTGTTTATACAAGTGTGAACTAAATTTGTAGAATAAAGCTTATTCTTTTGATTAATAGCGCCTAAGAACTCTGTTGAATAACACCTGAAAGGCAGGCTCTTCTGCTCATTGTAACCAAAATCAACAAACAGTTGTAGGTCAGGTGAACTCCACAATATACTTTGGAGTTTTCTAAACCCTGGCCCATAACACTTCAGCTAGAAATACCGAGTGGATGATCCATCTCGGTCTCCTCCAGAGGTGCCCAGCATCACAGGTGCCAGTCTTCAGCCAATTCGATTCACCCCACGTGATATCAAGAAACAGCTGAAGACATTGGATACTGCAAAGGCTTTGGGCCTTGACAATATTTCAGCAATGGTACTGAAGTCTTGTGCCCCAGAACTTGCCACACCCCTAGCCACACCCCTAGCCAAGCTGTTCCAGTACAGCTACAACGCTGGCATCTACCCGGCAATGTGGAAAATTGCGCAGGTGTGTCCTGTACACAAGAAACAGGACAAATCCAACCCAGCCAATTACTGCCCTATCAGTCTATTCTCCATCATCAGCAAAGTGATGGAGGGAGTCATCAACAGTGCTATCAAGCTGCACTTACTCAGCAATAACCTGCTCACGGACACTCAGTTTGGGTTATGCCATTGTCACTCAGCTCCTGACCTCATTACAACCTTGCTGCAAACATGGACAAAAGAGCTAAATGCCAGAGGTGAGGTGAGAGTGATTGCCCTTGACATCAAGGCAACAGTTGACCAAGTATGGCATCAAGGAGCCCTAGCTAAATTGGAGTCAATGGGAATCAGGTGGAAAACTCTCCGCTGGTTGGAGTCAAACCTGGCACAAAGGAAGATGGGTGTGGTGGTTGGAGTCAATCATCTCAGCTCAGGACATCCTCAGGGTAGTGTTCTAGGGCCAACCATTTTCAGCTGCTTCACCAATAACCTCTCTTCCATCATAAGATCAGGAAGTGGGGAAGTTTGCGGTGGAAACAGCGGTGCTTGTCACGTTGAAAGACCTGACGAGTGTGATGGCGCAGGAGCAGGAAAAGTTCAGAAATTGGATGAATGGTATATTTGAGCGGCAAGGCAGGGAACTGAAGGACTCATTCAAAACCACCATCAAGGAGGTGCTGGGCCCGCTCCGGGAGCAGCTTGGCAAAACTGCCAGGGCTGAAAGGCAGCAGGGTGAGACGTTAAAGGGTGTTGAGGAGACCCTGTCGAACCACAAAGACCGATGCACATTCGGTTTCATTGGAGGCTCAAATGCAGATTCTGGCAGATAGAAACGAGGGCCTGAAAGCCAAGGTTGATGATATGGAGAACAGGTCGAGGCTACCTCGTGGACTTGCTGGAGGGTGCGACGCCGATCAAATATTTTTCAGCGATGTTTTCTCAGTTGGTGGGTGGAGATGAGGTGTTTGCTACGCCGAAATTAGATAAGGCGCAGCGAGCCCTGTGACAGAGGCCGAGGCCAAACGAGCCATCACGTGCGGCAATACGTGATAGTGGTAGGTGTTTTGGAGGGAAAGCCAGTTGTACCGGCAAGCGTAAATGCCCCAAATTGGGACGATGTGTCGCTCATGAAGCGGTTGGTAGCTGCAGTAACAGACCTGGGCAGTCACCAGCTTAGTATGGGAGCGTGACATGATCTTTTGCTGTCCACCGGGGGCGGGGGGGTGGGGGGAGCAGGGCACTCTCCCGGGGACATTGGGACAGGCATTCATCTCACTACTCTTGCAGATTGCCAGAACTCACGGAGTGTGGGTCATACTGTCCATTCTACGTGTTGAACGTAGATTCCAAATTGGTGGCCAAGGGGTTGGGTTTAAGACTGGAGTTGTGCTTCACAGAGATGATAGGGGAAGATCAGATGGTGTTCGTGAAGGGGCTGAACTTGTCTGCGAATGTGCGGCAGTTGGTTAATGTGGTGCTTACCCCTGCGACCGGTCCTGTGCCGGAGATCATTATATTTCTGGATACGGAGAAGGTGTTTGACCAGGTGGAGTGGGTATACCTCTTTACGGTATTGGAGAAATTTGGGCTGGGTCCGGGCTTATATCCTGGGTGCGGCAGTTGTATGCGGCGCCGTTGGCTAGTGCCTGTACTAATCATATGACTTCTGAGACCTTTTGGTTACACTGGGGCACGAGGCAGGGATCGCTGTCTCATTTATTGTTTGTGATGGCAATTGCGACATTGGCTATGGCGTTGAGGGCCTTGAAGGAATGTGGGGTTGGAGCACAGGGTTTCATTATATGCTAACGATTTGCTGTTATACGGAAGGGATACAGCGGCATCTATTGGGAGTAATGGGAAAAGTGAATATTGTGTGTTAGGGATATCGGGGTGACTGGATTGTGGGAGTTGCCGTTTCACTGGGCAAGGGCCGGCTTCCGGTACTTGGGGGTGGCGGGGGATTGGGGACGGCTACGGAAGCTGAACTATAGAAGTTTGGTGGGGAGGGTCAAAGCAGACCTGTAGTCGTGGGATAGTCTCCCGCTATCGCTAGCAGCCCAAGTCCAGTCGGTTAGAATGAATGTCTCGCCTAGATTCCTATTCCAGTGCCTCCTAGTGTTTCTGCCCAAGTCGTTTTTTCAAGAGGTGGACCGGCTTATTACTGGATTTATTTGGGCGGGCAAGGTCCTGAGGATTCGAAGGGGGATGCTTCAGAAGGAGAACCAGGCAGCTAACGCGGAGAAGGTGCTGGGATGACCCTCTGGGTACGGATGGAATCAGAGTCACTTAGGGAGAAAGGTTTGGGAGTGTTGGTAACGGCACCACTTCCAGTGGCGTTGACAAAATATTCAGCAAATCCAGTGGTGGCGGCCACACTTAAAATCTGGAGGCAGCTCCGCCAGCATTTCGAAATGAGAGCAGCCTCACGGCTGCCCGCATTTGTACTAATCACCTGTTTGATCTGGCACGGCTGGATGTCACATTTAGTGCATGGAGGGGAAAATGGTTGGAGAAGGTGGGGGATCTGTTCTCGGAGGAGATGGGGTTTGGTTGAGGGGGTGAAGGCGAAATGGGGAGACGAGTCGGGGCCAAAACTGGAGGATGGAGTGTGGTGTGAGGCATTGAGGAGGGTGAATACGTTATTGTCTTGCACAAGGTTAAACAGTATTCAGTTCAAAGTAGTTTTTCGAGCACACCTTACCGAAGCAAGGATGAGCTTTTGAAGGAAAGGAGGACAGGTGCGAGTGCTGTTTGAGGGGGCCCACACAACATTCATATATGTTATGGTCGTGCGCCAAGCTGGTAGAGTTTTTGGGGGCCTTTTTTGACACCATGTCGGCAATCCTGAATGTAGAGGTGGAACCTTGCCCACTGATGGCAGTTTTTGGGGTCTTCGATGTGTCGGAACTGTGGATGGGGCATGGGCCTTTTCTTCGTTGGTGGCATGGAGGTGCATCCTGTTGGGATGGAGGCTGGTGGCACCACCAATGGTTACAGCATGGATAGGTGATTTGATGAAGTTTTTGCACCTCAAGAATCTCAAATACACGTAAAGGGGTGGATTGAGGAGTTCCATCGTGGATGGCAACCGTTTATAATATACTTTAAAAATTGGTCACTACCAGACCTTAGGAGTGATGTGGAGGTGCCGGCACGGGACTGGGATGGGCACAGTAAGAAGTCTCACAACCCAGGTTAAAGTCCAACAGGTTTCTTTGAAATCACAAGCTTTCAGAGCGCTGTTCCTTCTTCAGATGAAGTGGAGGCAGGTTCATAATCACAGTATATATATATATATATATAGGAGAGACACAATTGCAAGATAATTACAGATTGGAATGTGAAGAATAGTTGGAACGTGAGTCCTTACAGGAACAAACGGTGTGAGTGGAGTGGGTGCTAATCATAGGTAAACGAGGTGTGAATTGTCTCAAGCCAGGACAGTTAGTAGGATTCTGCAAACCTGGGCAGCATGGTGGGGTTACATGTAGTGTGACATGATCCCAGTTGAGGCTCTCCTCATGCGTGTGGAACTTGGCTACCAGTTTCTGATTGGCGATTCTGCGTTGTTGTGTGTCTTGAAAGCCGCCTTGGAGAATGTTTACCCAAAGATCGGAGGCTGAATGTCCTTGACTGCTGAAGTGTTCGCCAACTGGAAGGAAACAACACTCCTGCCTGGCAATTGTTGCGCGGTGTCTGTTTATCCGTTGCCGTAGCGCATGCATGGTCTCGCCAATGTACCACGCCTTGGAACATGCATTCCTGCAGCGTATGAGGTAGACAACGTTGGCCGAGTCGCATGAGTATGTACCGCGCACCAGGTAGGTGATGTTCTCATGTGTGATGCTAGTATCCATATCGATGATCTGGCATGTCTTGCAGAGGTTGCCGTGGCAGGGTTGTGTGCTGTCGTCGCTGTTCTCCTAAAGGCTAGGTAGTTTGCTGCGAACAATGGTCTGTTTGAGGTTAGGCGGTTGTTTGAAGGCAAGTAGTGAAGGTGTGGGAATGGCCTTAGCAAGATATTCGTCATCATTGATGACTTGTTAAAGGCTCCGAAGAAGATGTTGTAGTTTCTTCGCTCCGGGGAAGTACTGGACGACGAAGGGTACTCTGTCAGCCGTGTCCCGTGTTGGTCTTCTGAGGAGGTCGGTGCGGTTTTTCGCTGTAGCGTGTCGGAACAGTTGACCGATGAGTCGAGCACCATATCCCGTTCTTACGAGGGTGTCTGTCGCGTTCCTCCTCGTCCGAGCACATCCTGTGTATACGGAGGGCTCGTCCGTAGGGGATGGCATCTTTAACGTGTTTAGGGTGGAAGATGGAGATGTGAAGCATCGTGAGGTTATCCGTGGGCTTGCAGCAGAGTGAAGTTCTAGAGTGTCCATCCTTGATGGAGATACGTGTGTCCAAGAATGCAACCGATTCTGGAGAGTAGTCCACAGTGAGTCTGATGGTGGGATGAAACTTGTTGATATTGTGTAGTCGTTTCAGTGATTCTTTGCCACGAGTCCAAAGCAAGAAAATTGTCGTCAATGTATCTAGTATATAGCGTAAGTCCCGTGCAGTGAAGAGGTCTTGCTCGAACTTGTCAAGAAGATATTTGGGGGGGGGGGTTATTCGTTGTGTGTGGGGGAGAGGAGGGGCGTGGTTTGGGTTGGGGGGAGAGCTGGGAGGTGTGGGGGGGGGGGGGGGGAGGGGGGGGCAAGGGTGAGTATTTTGTAAATTGTGTTTGTGTCTTTTGTCATCTTTTATATGAAATGTTAAAAAATTCAAGAAAGATCATTTTCAAAACGCGTGTTGGCTACATCGCTTCATTCAGTTCTGACATGGCACACCCTGACTATAAGAATGCGAGCATGGGCGTGCCTTGCATGCTGCAGAAACTTGCAGAATGGGAAGATTGGCACCAAACAGCCTCTAATGCTTTGGTTCATGATTTGCCATTTTGCATCACACAAGTCTTGACCCCTTCCTTAATTACTCCTAGCTGAACACACAAAGCTCTACCTGGAGAAGTCAAGACTTGGTATCTTTATTACTAACTAGCCATTGAAGTTTATCCTGTGTGAGGCGCCTGTGTCTCACCAAGGAGCTGGTGCCACCACCTACAACCAGACCTGCAGCTGCACAGCAGGGCAAAGGCAGCATTGTCTGTGTCTATCAAGATCATCGTCACCCTAAATTTCTATGCAAGTGTATTTTCATTCAGGGGCAAGTGACATTAGCAATATAGAATCATAGACTCACTACTGTGCAGAAGGAGACCATTTGATCCATCGTGTCTGCATCGACCCTTTTTCCTGACCTAGCCCTATGGGGGCCCTTTTCCTCTTCACTCCAGATGGCCTGCCCATGATTAGATACTAAGACTCGGCTTCCCCAGAGATGTTGTCCCCACATCGCAATTGCTCACAATTCCTTTCCTTTCAATGCATTTCTGCACAACATTACCATGTACTCTTGGCTAAAATGCTGGAATAAAAGCTACAGAAAATAAATCATTCCATAACAACTATAGCGAAGAACTTTTGCCTGTCCTTATGCTCTTGCATAGTGCAATCCCAAGGCTGGTGAAAGGCTGTTGAGTTTCACTGGAAGTGATCTGCAGATAGCCCTGTAAGACAACTTCAAGCAGTTCTGTACCCTGTATTAGTTTGAGGAGTTGTCCAAATTTGAATATCTAGGGATGTGGATTTCATTCTGGCCCTAACTGAGTCCAACAACATTGATGTCATCAAGCAGGTTAAACAGCTTGTCATGTTGAAACATTCTCACAGATGGCAAACTAGGAAGTAACAAGCAGGTTTTGATCAATTTTTCAAAAACATTTACAGAAAGCAAAGAAAAGATTGTGACATACACATGGGATTAAAATGTTGAACACATATTGAAATATCAAATAAACTTTCAAAACAAAATTACTTTCATGGAAGGAGAAATTTGATATTCCATATTATGCTACTTTAAAAGGCACAACTTTAAGGGTTTTTTACAGCAAGAACAATAGTGTAAAAAGTGGAAATTCATGTCAATACAGTGATTTCCACCTCTCAAGAGTTTATTGGAGCATCCTATGGGAAATCGGGAAATCACTGACAGCAGCGTCTGGATTTTCGCATTGCACATATGCGGATATCAAAAGTTGCTGTCAGTTTCACAGAATAATGATGGTAAATACTGACAGTTTCACTACCATCCCGACCATAAACTCCAGACTAGTAAATTTGCTTTGCCCACTTATCTGTGGTGCTTACTGTTTTAGGGTCATATGTACTGATAAAAGCATCAAAGACTTGAAGCTGTATCAATTTAAAATGTAGGGAGGGAGCCTTGGATGTGCTTTTATTGTTCGCCATATAGACCTATTTCTTAAATGCTCCTTTCCACATACTTTCCAGGTGCTGCTGTATGACCCTCTTTTTGACTGGACCATGAATCCTTTAAAAGCACTTTACCTACAGCAGAGACCTGAAGAAGATACAGACCTCCATTCCACACTGAATTCCACGATAGCTGGAGATGAGCCAGAGTGTGACGGAGATGCCACGTAAGAATCAACATTACTTTAAGATAGCTGTGCTAAGGCAACATTAATGATTCCAATGTGACTTAACTCACTGTTATACATTGCACTAAGAAACAATAGGCTGCTGGTTTGTGTCATTGATTTCCCATAAGGTGGGCCGGATCTTAATTTTTGTGTCAGGGTCTCGACGTCAGGATAATGTTCGGGTTCTCAATTTGAAACCTGATGATAAATGATTTATTGGTAAAATTGCCCTTAGGGAGGAAGTTGGAGTGAAGGCAGCCTGAGCAAACCTGCCCGTAGCAGGTGTGAATAAAACCTCACAGTTACTTGGGTATGTCTGAGAACATCAGCCCCTGCTGCTAATGCAGCGTGACACAAACTGCAATTTTTTAAGGAAAGGCCAATTAATAGCCAGAGTGCGCACTCGCTCTCCAATTAAGAACTGCAGGTGGGCTTCTAACTCTGGAGGACCTGCACTTAAAAGCTTTGCGAGAACCTCGATGAAGGTACCCTCTCAACACATTTAAAATTTTGACGGGGCAGGCACAATGTTAAATGATATAGAACACTGGCACTCCCACCTCCTTGTCTGTCCCTGGAGACCACTACTTTCACTGGTCTAAACAGGCCTCTTAATTGGCTACATGTTGCTTGTGGGCAGTTGGCCATTGCATCTCCAATCCAGAAAATGCCAGCAAACCAGCGCATCTTTTTCCCAAAGCGATCTTTCTGCCCACCCCCATCAGCCTACAATATTCAGCCTAATACATTTGCAAGTGTTGAGGTGTCAGAGAATGTGCTCAGCAGAGGCCAGAAGCAAAACAACAATGTTTGCATTAAGCTCAGAAAACTTTTAGTATTCTAATTAATTCATTCTTTTTTTGACCTGTTGAAGTACATAATGAGGCTTTATTTTGGCATATGGTAACAGGTCATAAATGAACAAAAGAATAAAGATGGAATTTGTCTCTGGTACAGCCAAGAATTCACCTTTGTTCCTATTCTTTGCATAGATAATAATAATAAAATTGCAGCAGAGTGTTAAGTCATTCAGCCCAACTAGTTTATGCTCCTGCCCTATTTCACCTAGCTTCCTCTTAAAGGTATCTGTGCTATTCATCTCACATGTCACCTGAGGAAGTTTGAAAGGTGCTGGTTACAGAGCAGTTTAGAACTTCAAGAAATAATTACTTCCGTTGTGTCTCATAAAGCCATCTATGGGCGGCACATTGGTTAGCACTGCTGCCTCACGCCGCCAGCAACCTGGATTCGATTCGGCCTTGGGTGACTGTGGAGTTTGCACTTTCTCCCCATGTCTGCTTGGTTTCCTCCCACAGTCCAAAAGTGTTCAGGTTAGGTGGATTTGCCATAATCAATGCACAGGGAAATGGGCCTAGGTAGAGTGCTCTTTCAGAGGATCGATGCAGACTCAATGGGCCGAATGGCCTCCTGCACTGAAGGGATTCTATGGATTAAGAAATGCACAAACTTCGAGTTGGGACTTCAGAACAAGTCAGAGACTTCCTCCTTTGTTTAGCATAAGCAGCGGAGGCTGATATTCTCAGACATACCGAAGTAACTGTGAGGTTATATTCACACCTGCTACGGGCAGGTTTGCTCAGGCTGCCTTCACTCCAACTTCCTCCCTGAGGGCAGGCAATTTTACCAATAAATCATTTATCATCAGGTTTCAAATTTACATATCTTCTCCCAAACCAGCACTGCATTCTCCAGATAATATAATCATTTTCAATAATTGCGCAATTTTAACAGGTAAGTAAAGAATAGAAAGGGCTTCTTTACAATGTTTATATTGCAATTTAAAAGACAAATACTGATCTCCAGCTGAACATATAAATTAGTTTGATTCAGACTCCAATAAATGTATTTGCCTGATTGAAATGATTTTAGCTCAAATAAAGGGCAAAATTGAAATAGCAAAATTGATCAGTAAAAATACGAGATATTACTCTTAAGTTGTGCTTAGGTCCTCGGTACTTTTCCACGGGCATCCTGTTTATCTCGACTATCCTAATGACCTCCTTACTAGCCTCAACCATTCATAAACCAAATCTCTCCTGCTTGTATCTTACAGTTTACAGAGTCCTGCTCATCCATCAATCCTGTGCACACAGACCTGCACTTAGTGCAGTGCATAACATTGGCCCTCAGTTCATCAATGCTTCAAATTTAATATTCTCATTGTGTTTAAATCCCTTCATGGCTTCCCCAGCATATCATTGGTGCCTTCTCCAACTTTATAATGCTTTGGTCTCAGTGTTTCCCTGTTCTTTTTGCTATGCCATTGGTGGGAATGCCAACAGCAGTTTAAGAGCCTTCTTAAAACCCATGTATTTGACTAAGGTTTCCGTGACCTCTCCTAATCACTTAATAAATGACAGATACACATGGACATGAGGTTATTTGGCCCATCATGCCTGTGCCAATCCTTTGAAAGAGTGATCCAATTATGCCCATTCCCATGCTCTTTTTCCATAGCCCGGCAAATTTTACTTTTTCACCCAGTTCCGTTGAATGTTACTGCTGTATCTGCCTCCACCACCTTTTTCAGGTTGTGCATTTCAGATCAAAGCAACTCCCTGCATAAAAATATATTCCTCATGTTGCCTTTAGATTGTTTGCTAATTAAATTAAATCTGTGTCTTATGTTTACTGAGCCTAGGGTGGCACGGTGGCGCAGTGTTTAAGCACTGCTGCCTCAGGTTGCCGAGGACCTGGATCTGATCCTGGCCCCGGTCACTGTCCGTATGGAGTTTGCACATTCTCCCCGTGTCTGCGTGGGCCTCACCCCCACAACCCAAAGATGTACAGGGTAGGTGGATTGGCCACATAAATTTCCCCTTAATTGGAATCTTTTACAAAAATGTTTGCTGAGCCTTCTGCCGGTTTCTTCTTATTTATTCCATCTAAACCCTTCAAGAATTTGAACATCTTGATCAAAAATCCCCATGAATCTGCTCACCTCTGAGGAGAACAGCCAAATTGCTCTTACTTCTCCACAGACTGAATGCTTACATCCCTGAGACCATTCTAATAAATGAATGACCTCTCTAAGATCTTGGCATCCCTCCTAAGGTATGGTAGCCAAATTAGCCACAACACTCTAGCTGGGCCTAAGAGGTATTTTATAAAAGGTTTAACATAATTTCCTTGCTTTAGTGCTCCCTCCTCTACTTATAAAGCCAAAGATCCCATGTGGTTTTTAATAAGCCTTCTCAACTTGTGCTGCCATCCTCAGAGGCCTGTGCAGGTATACCTCCAGCAGTCTCTATTGCCCTGCCTCCTTGAAAATTGCATAATTTAGATAATAGCCTTTCCTTCCATTAACCAAAATGAATCACTTCATACTGCTGTGCTTTATTTCATCTACCATGTGCCTGCCCATTTCACCAGTCTATTTCCTCCTGTATTATTTTTCTCACTGTTCACTGTGTTTGTGTTTCTGAATTTTGTGTCTTCTGCAAAGTTATGTCCTGTATACCCTAGTCTAGGACATTGATATATATCAAAAACACAGTGAGCCCATCACTGACTCCTGGGGACTCTATTACATACTTACCTTCTTTGGTTCCCCATTGATTTTTTATCTAGTTTAAGCTTCTGTGAAGTACCTTGGGGCATCTTTCTATCTGAAAAGTCCTACATAAATGCAAGTTGTTATTGTATCATGCATTTATTATAAATCCATGTTTACCTGCTATATTCTCTTTCAATAGTGATGTCAAGAGCATCAATAAAGTTGCAGAACGAGTACTTCTGAGGCTACAGGAGAAGCTGAAGGGGGTTGAGGAGGGTGCTGTCCTCAGTGTGGGTGGACAGGTGAATCTCCTTATACAGCAAGCCAGAGATCTTAAGAATCTCAGTCGACTATTTCCAGGCTGGCAACCTTGGGTATGATGAAAAAAAAATGTACTGCAGGTTTTACAGTTCTTTGTAATAAACTACCAATGTTTTGGCTGTACAATATGGATGTGTATTTTTTATTGTACTCTTGAATCAGAATCCTGTACCTCAATTTTAGATATCAGTCAAGTGCTGCAAAATAATTTTTCCATTGTTAATTCATCTCTAATGGGTAAAAGTTTAGTAGTGGTGACATGAAAACAACATTGTATTGTCCTCCAATACCCAACGTAGAGATTATACCCTAATATTCATATACAGATAAAAAGATGCAAGAACCTTCTCAGTTAGGTTATTAGAAAAAATTCCCGCTAATTGACAATTCTGTGCCTTTGTTTCTATGATAGATTTCAAATCAAAATTAACATTATTTTAAAAACTGTTGCTGAATTCCTGTATTTCATAGTTACAGGTTTTAGACTATATTTCATGCTGTTAATGGAAAGCCACACTTTAGTGTGGTTCATTAAATTGGGCTTTACAAATATAATCCGTATCTCTGGCCTGAGCATAGTACCCCGTCAAAAGTGTGAGATCAGTGAATAGTGGAATCTGTCATCTCCTAACTTGCCTTCAGTTGCAATGGAGGAGGAGCTATCCAATAATTCTGAAATGTTTGCATTTCTAGAAGCACCTCATGCATGTACAAATTAGTCACTCATCTGAAACAGGATGTTTTTGCAAGATTAATGTCTGCTACAGTTATTTTGTATTTGCTCTATATTGTACTACTCAGATATCAAGACATTCATTTTGCACAGTTAACAAATTTATTTCCTGGGCTGTGGATTTCGCTGGCAAAGCCAACATTTGTTGGCCATTCCTAATTGCCTTCAAGAATGAAACATTTTAAGAAATTATTTAATTCCATGATACTGTTTTTGATACTAAATTGAACTTGAATCTAGTGTATATTGCAGATTTAATTATTTGTACGCTTCCTGCAAGTTGTAAATTGACAGTATAATTTTAACTGTAAATGTCTAATCTTCCTCTCTGAGTTTTCCCTTGCGCATTATGAGGCACCTTATCTATTCTTGGAAAAATATACTCTGTTTACCTATTCTATGCAATGTGCATTTTAGCATTTAGGATCAGCAGCCATTTTACTATTAAGGCGACATGCCCCATACATATTTTTAGACAAAAACTTAAATAAAAATATTTGCATCAACATTTCTGAAGTAAGTATCCATTATTTTCATTTGGTTTCATTTTTTACTGTATAAAATGATTCATCTTCACTACAGGGTAATTTACCACCGGTGAGAACATTCATAAAATCAGATTCCACGTAAGATTATTTAAGTCTGATAATCTATGATTACTTCCCATACGATTATGTGTTCTATTTCTTTAATATTTTATTGGAAATTGAATGACATCTAAGCTTCTGTTAGCTCGTAGTAGCCCATGGTTGTATGTTGGAGGCAATCGCATATGGTGATGGGTGCAGAAAAATGTCTCCTGCCTCCCTGTGTAGTGACTTTTCCGGTCAAGTACTTTGCCAGTGTACAAAGGGGCTTCTGGAATAAAACGTTTTATTAAAATATTTTATTTGGAATTGTATAAAATGAAATGAAAATATTAAGTCTCAGATAATGTTAATTTTGTTTATTCCCTTGATAAGTGTGACTAATCTGTAACCAGCAAACGTTGGATTCAGAATTAGTTGACATGTATAAAGGGAAAATAGGCACTTTGAAAAATAAGGGATCTGGGGAAAGGTATTCTAAAACAGTTTTAAAAGAACCAAAGCAAAATAATGCAGATAGTGGAAATCTGAAATAAAAATAGTCAATGCTAGAAATATCCAGCAGGTATGATAACATCAAGCAGGCAACAACGTGATCCATAAGGAGCAAAGTCCAGGATAATAACTGCGATGTAGTTCTCAGGATAAAGACTTCTCCACTGGCGCACAAAGAAAGCCAAAATAAAGTATGAGGCAGGATCGGCCCGGGGGAGGGGGGGGGGTGGGGGGGGGGGGGGGGTCGGGATCGACCAGCTCAGCCACCTTCAACCCATCATAACTGGCATCTGGAAAAGGACAACACAGGACTGTGGTTGGAAGGCCGCACCAACCCCAGGCCTTGGAGAGAGGATTAGATGTGCTCCATCAAATGTAATTTGCCCAGACCCAAGATCGAGATTTCTGAAACATGGCACCCAGTTCTCAAACTGAACTGGTAATTTCTCTACCCGCCTCACCTTGGGGATCAAGCACAGCAGCACTCCTCTTCTCTCTTTCTATCAGGATGGACAACAGGCCATGCAGCAGGAACTCGACTATACGGAGGTGGCCTCTCACCAGGAACAGTACTCTCTCTATTGCAAGATCTCCTCGTGTGTGTGCTATGCCTCCACAAAAACACCATGTAGCTCTTGAAGCTGGGCCTTGGTGACCTGTACCTCAGAGCCGGGACTTACAGCCAGAACAGCATCTTCGTTGGCTGCCATCACCCGTCAATGCACACCACACCGTCAGGACGGGAGCGCGCTCAAAAACAACTGTGTCACTAAAAGCAGGGCCCCACCCTGACTCCTTCCAGCCACCTCACACAAGCGGGGATTTAAGCATACTAACTCAGCTCTATCATGCAGAAACACCGGCCACCAATTCTTGGAACATGTGTAACCAAGAAAAGACTAAAACAAAATGTGCACAAGGATGAAAAGAATTTAAAAGAAGAGCAGTGCCGGAGCTCGCAAAAACGCAGCCGCTCCCGAGCTCACATAATGTGGGGGGGTCGTGCCTGACAAACCTGTTGGAGTTCTTTGAAGAGATAACAAATAGGTTAGACCAAGGAGAGCCAATGGATGTTATCTATCTTGACTTCCAAAAGGCCTTTGATAAGGTGCCTCACAGGAGACTGCTGAGTAAAAGAAGGGCCCATGGTATTCGAGGCAAGGTACTAACATGGATTGACGAATGGCTGTCAGGCAGAAGGCAGAGAGTTGGGATAAAAGGTTCTTTTTCGGAATGGCAACCGGTGACGAGTGGTGTCCCGCAGGGTTCAGTGTTGGGGCCAATGGATGTTATCTATCTTGACTTCCAAAAGGCCTTTGATAAGGTGCCTCACGGGAGACTGCTGAGTAAAAGAAGGGCCCATGGTATTCGAGGCAAGGTACTAACATGGATTGACGATTGGCTGTCAGGCAGAAGGCAGAGAGTTGGGATAAAAGGTTATTTTTCGGAATGGCAACCGGTGACGACTGGTGTCCCGCAGGGTTCAGTGTTGGGGCCACAGCTGTTCTCTTTATATATTAACGATCTAGATGATGGGACTGGGGGCATTCTGGCTAATTTGCCGATGATACAAATATAGGTGATGGGGCAGGTAGTATGGAGGAGGTGGGGAGGCTGCAGAAAGATTTAGACAGTTTCGGAGAGTGGTCCAAGAAATGGCTGATGAAATTCAACATGGGCAAGTGCGAGGTCTTGCACTTTGGAAAAAAGAATAGAGGCATGGACTATTTTCTAAACGGTGACAAAATTCATAATGCTGAAGTGCAAAGGGACTTGGGAGTCCTAGTCCAGGATTCTCTAAAGGTAAACTTGCAGGTTGAGTCCGTAATTAAGAAAGCAAATGCAATGTTGTCATTCATCTCAAGAGGCTTGGAATATAAAAGCAGGGATGTACTTCTGAAGCTTTATAAAGCATTAGTTAGGCCTCATTTAGAATACTGTGAGCAATTTTGGGCCCCACACCTCCGGAAGGACATACTGGCACTGGAGCGGGTCCAACGGAGATTCACACGGATGATCCCAGGAATGGTCGGCCTAACATACGATGAACGTCTGAGGATCCTGGGATTATATTCATTGGAGTTTCGGAGGTTGAGGGGAGATCTAATAGAAACTTACAAGATAATGAATGGCTTAGATAGGATGGACGTAGGGAAGTTGTTTCCATTGCAGGGGAGACTAGGACCCGGGGGCACAGCCTTAGAATAAAAGGGAGTCACTTTAGAACAGAGATGAGGAGAAATTTATTCAGCCAGAGAGTGGTGGGCCTGTGGAATTCATTGCCACAGAGGGCGGTGGAGGCCGGGACGTTGAGTGCCTTTAAGACAGAAGTTGATAAATTCTTGATTTCTCGAGGAATTGAGGGCTATGGAGAGCGGGTAAATGGAGTTGAAATCAGCCATGATTGAATGGTGGAGTGGACTCGATGGGCCGAATGGCCTTACTTCCGCTCCTATGTCTTATGGTCTTATGGACCTCCCCCGCCCCCCCCCCCCCCCCCCCCCCACCCCCTTTATGCGGCATCGTTTAAAGATGGGGATTTCCCATTTAAGATGAAGAGAGGAGGAATTTCTTTTGAGAATCATTAACGTTTGGAATTCTCTTCCACAGAGAGCAGGGAGATTGAGTCATGGAATTTATGCAAGGTTGAGTTCGACAGAATTTTGATTGATGAGAGTCCGGGGTTATGCGGGGTTTGGATGGGGGCAGGCAAGAGATGGAGTTATGGCCACGATCAGATCAGCCATGATCTATTGAATGGGGGAGTAGGTTCGCTGGACCAAACGGCCTATTCAAAGAACAAAGTACAGCACAGGAACAGGCCCTTCGGGCCTCCAAGCCTGCGCCGACCATGCTGCCCGTTTAAATTAAAATCTTCTACACTTCCGGGGTCCATATCCCTCTATTCCCATCCTACTCATGTATTTGTCACTATCGTCCACCACCTCCTCCGGCAGCGTGTTCCAGGCACCCACTGCCCTCTGTGTAAAAAAAACTTGCTCCGTACATCTCCTCTGAACCTTGCCCCTCGCACTTTAAACCTATGCCCCCTAGTAATTGACCCCCTAGCACTAAGTGAGTCCCAGTCAATATTCCTCTGGTATATTATGAGCTTACATGCTCCACTTGAGTTTTCTTTCCACTGATCTTCCTCTCCATTAATTGTCTGATTGGATTTTCAATTGTAAGATTGGTGTTGATTTTAATCCTCACTGTCTCCGGTTTTGAAGCTCCTTGTTTCCGAGAGTAACATATGCAGGCGATTTGGCTCATTGTTGTCAACAATCAGAACTGGAGGGAAGTCCTCTTTCAACCACGTAGGACTGCGTGGCATGTGATGTAGAGGCGGCCAACGTAAAGACCACCACGAGTGATTTCTAACTGCATTATTATGTGGGGCATGAAGACAAGTTTGACCATGAGTTCCTGGAATTTGAGTTCAAACCAGACAGCGAGAGTTGGCCAGAATGTCCAGAGCTCATGGTGTGGTTGTGAATCCGGAGCCTGGGGAGGTTAAGAGGTGGAGGGAAGGCCATGCCCAGGGTCCAGGACCTAACGCTGTGAATGCTGAATGTCTCTGAGTCAATGTGCAGTAGCAACACCAGCAGTAACCCTCCTGTACAGCACCCTGACTAAAATAAATACAGACCTCCCAGGTGTTTCAGTGTCTTTGAAAGTCAAAGTTCCTGGAATCCTGGTCGGCACAGTGGCACTGTTGTCTCAGCACCAGGGTTCCAGGTTTAATTCCAGCCTTGGGTGACTGTCTATGTGGAGTTTGCACTTTCTCCCCATGTCTGTGTGGGTTTCTTCCAGGTGCGCCAGTTTCCTCCCACAGTCCAAAGATTAGGTGTGTTGGCCATGCTAGATTGCCCCGTATGTTAGGTTAAGTGGTTATTGAGATAGTGCTGCATTTGCTACTGAATATGAATTCCTTGGCTGTGATGGCCTGAGGATGTGAAACAAATGACACTGTATTCCCTGCTGGCAGCTTAACATGGTATGTATAGCACAGAAACAGGCCATTTGGCCCAGCCCATCTATGTTGGTGTTTATGTTCCACACAAACATCCTCCAACCCTTCTTGATCACGCAATCAGGGTAACTTTCAGCTTCTTTCTCCCTCGTGTGTTTATCAATCTCCTTAAATGTATACTGGAATCATAGATGGTTACAGCATAGAAGGAGGCCTTTCAGCCCATTGCTTTTGTGCCAGTTCTCTGCAGCAGCAACTCAGCTAGTCCCACTCCTCCACCTTACCCTGCAGCCCAGTAAAAAAAATTTTCTTAAGATAATTATCCAGTTCCCGTTTGAAAGTTGTAATTGAATTTGTCTCCACCACACGCTCAGGCATGTGGTCCAGATCCAAACCACTTGTTGTATAATAAGATTTTCCATCATGTCGCCTCTGGTTCTTTTGTTAATAGCATTAGGATTCGCAGTCTTCTGCTGATGGGAGCAGTTTCTCACCATTTACACTCTCCAGGTCCCTCATGATTTTGATTACATCTAACAAATCTCCCATAATCTTCTCTTCTCCAAGGACCACAGCCCCAGCTTCACCTTTCTACTCGCATAATTGAAGTCTCTCATCCTCGAAACAATTCTCATAAATCTTTTCTGCACACTTTCTAAAACCTTCGCACCCTTCCCGTGAGGCTACATCAGTGAAGGTTCATAACTTGTTTGCTTTTGTATTCTGTACCGATATAATATATATAGCTCAGGATTCCGTACAATTTATTAACTACTTCCTCAACCTCCCATGCCACCTTCAATTATTTATTTTCATGTATATCCAGGTCCCTCTGCTCCAAATTTCCTCAAGGATTGTACCCCATATTTTATGTCACCTCTCCTAATACTTTTTTTTTTTCAAATATGTTTATTAAGAATTTTTATCAAAATTTTCAACCATACAAACCCCCCCCCCCCCGTAACACAAAAGAAAGAAAGCTCGCATAGCAAGACATGGACATGACAAGTCAATATGATACAGAGCTTTGTACATTGGATTCCTCCCGTACATATCAGTTTCCCGGATCATTCATGTATTTTCTTGCTCAAATGCCCCCCAGAAAGGCCCCCCCCCGCCCCAAGAAAGATGTCCTTCCTCCCCCCTGGGTTGCTGCTGCTGCTGTCTGACCTTCCTCTAACGCTCCGCGAGATAGTCTAGGAACGGTTGCCACCGCCTGTAGAACCCCTGCGCAGACCCCCTCAAGGCAAACTTTATCCTCACCAAATTGATAAACCCTGCCATATCATTTATCCAGGCCTCCAATCTGGGGGGCTTCGCCTCTTTCCACATTAACAAGATCCTTCGCCGGGCTACTCGGGACGCAAAGGCCAGAATGCCGACCTCTTTCGCCTCTCTCATACTTCTGACCAAAAGGTATCACTTCACACTTCTCTTCATTAAATTTTGTCTGTCCATTCCATCAGCCTGCCTATGTCCTCTTGAATTCTATCACTATCAAAGAAAGTATAAAGAACAATTATACTTGTTCAGGAACAGGAACAGGCGTTTCGGCCCTCCAAGCCTGCGCCGACCTGCCTAAATTAAAACCGTCTGCACTTACGGTGTCCGTATCCTTCCATTCCCATCCTGTTCATATATTTGTCTAGATGTCCCTTAAATGCCGCTATCGTACCTGCTCCCACCACCTCTCCAGGCAGCACGTTCCATATATTTACCACCCTCTGCGTTTAAAAAAAAAAAAAAAAACTTGCCTCGCACATCTGTTCTAAACTTTTCCCCACGCACTTTAAACCTATGTCCCCTATTACCTGACTCCTACTCTAGGAAAGAGCATCTGACTATCCACTCTGTCCATGCCACTCAATCTTGTAGACCTCTTATCAGGTCGCCTCTCAACCTCCGTTGTTCCAGTGAGAACAGACCGAGTTTATCTAACCTCTCCTCATAGCTAATGCCCTCCATACCAGGCGACATCTTAGTAAACTGCTTCTGTACCCTCTCCAAAGCATCCACATCCTTCTGGTAATGTGGTGACCAGAATTGTACACAATATTCCAAATGAGACCTAACTAAGGTCATGTACAGCTGCAACATGACTTGCCAATTTTTACAATTAGTTCCCCGACTGATGAAGGCCAGCATGCCGTATGCCTTCTTGACCACCTTATCCACATGCGTTGCCGCTTTCAGTGATCGGTGGACATGCACGCCCAGATCTCTCTGCCTGTCAGTACTCGCAAGAGTTCTACCATTTATTGTGTAATTCCTACATGCATTGGACCTTCCAAAGTGCATTACCTCACACTTGTCCGGATTAAACTCAATCTGCCATTTCTCCGCCCAAGACTCCAACCAATTTTTATCCTGCTGTATCCTCTGACAATCCTCTTCACTATCTGCAACTCCACCAATTTTTGTGTCGTCTGCAAACTTACTAATGAGACCAGCTACATTTTCTTCCAAATCATTTATATACACCACGAACAACAAAGGCCCCAGAACGCCGCTAGTCACAGCCTTCCATTCAGAAAAGCCCTTTGACTGCTACCCTCTGTCTTCTGTGCCCAAGCATGTTCTGTCTCCAATTTGCCAGCTCTCCTCTGATCCATGTGACTTCACCTTTTGTACCAGTCTACCATGAGGTACCTTGTCAAAGGCTTTACTGAAGTCCATGTATACAACATCTTCTGCCTTTCCCTCATCTATCCTCTTTGTCACTTCCTCAAAACACTCGATCAAATTAGTGAGGCACGATCTGCCCTTCACAAAACCATGCTGTCCATCACTAATGAGTCATTTGTTTCCAAATGTGAGTAAATCCTATCTCTAAGAATCTTTTCCAATAGTTTCCCTACCACTGACGTAAGGCTCACCGGCCTATAATTCCCTGGATTACCCCTGCTGCCCTTCTTAAACAATGGGATAACATTGGCCACTTTCCAGTCCTCTGAAACTTCACCTGTAGCCAATGAGGATACAAAGATTACTGTCAAGGCCCCAGCAATTTCCTCCCTTGCCTCACGCAGTAATCTGGGGTAGATCCCATCAAGCCCTGGGGACTTATCTACTTTAATGCTTTTTAGATGCCCAACAGCTCTTTATTAATATCAGCATGACTCAGAATATCTACACACTCTATCCTGTACTCCTCATCCATCAAGTCCTTCTCTTTGGTGAATACTGAGGCAAAGTATTCATTTAGTATCTCTCCCACTGCGTCTGGTTCCTTACATAGATTCCCTCCAATATCCTTGAATGGACCAACCTTTTCTCTGGCTACCTTCTTGCTCTTTACATCTGCATAAAATGCCGTAGGATTTTCCTTAGTCCTGTTTGCCAATGACATTTCATGACCCTTTTTAGCCTTCCTAACTCCCACCTTAAGTTCCTTCCTACTTGCTTTATATTCTTCAAGGGCTTCATCCGTCCTAAACCTTTTAGACCTTACGAATACTTTTTTCTTTTTGACAAGATTCATAATATCCTTTGTTATCCAGGGTTCCCTATACTTGCCACCCTTATCTTTCGTCCTCACAGGTACATGCCAGTCCTGAATTCTAATCAACTGACATTTGAAAGCCTCCCACATGCCGGATGTTGATTTTCCATCAAACAGCCTCGCAGAGTCAACACTCTCCAGATCCTGCCTAACGCTGTTGTAATTAGGCTGCCCCCAGTCTAACGTCTTCACCCGAGGACCACTCTTGTCCATTTCCATAAGCAGCTTAAAACTTACAGAATTATGATCACTGTTCCCAAAACGATCTCCTACTGAAACTTCGATCACCTGGCTGGGCTCATTTCCCAGCACCAGGTCTAATATATTCCTGAGTTAGGCTATTTACATATTATTTCAAGAAACCCTCCTGGACGCTCCTTACAAATTTTGCTCCATCCAGATTCTAGCAGTAAGTGTGTCCCAGTCAATATAGGGAAAGTTAAAACCACCCACCACGACAAACCTATTGTTTATGCATCCTCCTCACAGTTTACAATATTTCCAAGTTTTTGCATCATTTCATTTCATTTCATCTTCAAATTTTGAAATTATGCCCTGTACACTCAGGCCTAGGTTATTAATATAAAAGAAGAAAAGCAATGACCCATCTGTATACTAGTTTTACTGGCATTTGGGGCCTCAAATGATTAATACATAGGAAACACAAAATAGTAGTAGATTTAGAAATTATATAACCAATGCTTTTCTTAGTGGTGAGTGGCAGTTTTTGACGTGCAGAAGCTCTGAGTGTTATCAAGCAACAATTTCCATTCCCGCTCTGCCCCACAGCCCACAGCTGCAGGCCCGCCTGAGCATGCAAAATGCCATTGAGGCACTTAATAGGCACTTAAGTGGGTGATTGCAGCAGGAAGATGGTGGATTCCCATCCCGAAACCTTCCCCTGCCATTTTACAAACACTCCTGCCTCCCAGCGCGTCAGCATTTGGCTTCAGTCACGTTTTTCCCCAGAGAAAGGTATGGAGGAATAATGGGATAGTAAGTCATGCATACCATTCTTTGTGAGCCTTGTAATTATTATTCCAAGGGGCACTGTCTGTGCCTGTCCCCTTCTCTGTAGTGAAGGGTGTGGAGAACCCTAATAACTTGGTTATATTGGGGAGAACAAACAACCTCGACGATCTAGAAACTCAGATCTAAAATTAGAAGAACTTGCGAAAAAATTGCATTAATAATTCAAATGCACAAATATTTTCCGTTTTATAAACCACCTAATGCCCTTCACATGAAATGAAAATGGCTTATTGTCACAAGTAGGCTTCAAATGAAGTTACTGTGAAAAGCCCCTAGTCGCCACAGTCCGGCGCCTGTTCGGGGAGGCTGGTACGGGATTGAACCCGCGCTGCTGGCCTGCCTTGGTATGATTTAAAAGCCGGCTATTTAGCCCTGTGCTAAACCAGCCCCTACATTTAGAGAGACATTTATGCAGACACACTTCCGGTGGCGGCCATGGAGGAGTAGGTCGCACATTTGATAGCTCCCGCCTGTGATGAACTTTTGGACCTTTTTTCCCGGATTTTATTGGATAAATCGGTGAAGAGTGAGACAGTGAGGAGAAATCCCCCTCCAGTGTATGGAGAATTGGACCAGAAGTGGTCGTGTGAGAAGACAAAGTCCTACAAGGAAGATGCGAGCAGAGCTGGCAACGTGGGAAAGCATAGCGGAGATCAAGGGCCGCGGGGAGACGGCACAGTGGTCGACGGAGCAGCTGGTGAAGTTTCTCGAAGGTTGCTTCACCAAGCTGAAGAAGGACACGCTGGACCCGATCAAGGCTTTGATTGATCAAGTGGTGCCGAATCAAGAGACCCACGGAAGAGCAATCCAGGAGGTGGAGACAAAGGTGTCCGAGCACGTGGAATGCATAACCATGCTGGAGACCAAGGTGGAGATGATGAATGACCGCGAGAAAAGAATGCAGGAGAAGCTGGAGGGACCTGGAGAACAGGTCCAGGAGGCAGAATCTTAGAATTGCTGGCCTCCCTGAAGGCAGTGAGGGATCGGAAGCGAGGGCTTATGTGACGGACATGTTGGAGAAGCTGATGGGGGCTGAGGCGTTCCCTCGGCCCCTGGAAGTGGATAGAGCGCACCGAGCCCTCGCGAAGAAGGCCCCGAGCGAACGGCCGTCGAGGGCGATGGTGGTACGTTTACTCCGATTCCTGGACAAGGAACACGTTCTGCGATGGGCCAAGAAAGAACGGAGCAGCAAGTGGGAGAATTGTGAGCTGCGCATGTATCAGGACCTGGGCGTGGTTTTGGCCAAGAGGCGAGCTGGGTTTAATCGGGCAAAAACGGCCCTCTTTAAGAAGGGGGTGAAGTACGGGATGTTGTACCCAGCCCGTCTGTGGGTCACACATGAGGAATGGGACTTCTACTTTGAAACACCAGACGATGTATGGACTTTTTTTAAAGAAAAAAGACTGGAGGTGAACTAAATGAGATTATGCAGACACTAATTCTGAGCTGAATATTCCCGATTCCCTCATTGTGTAAACGCTTAGGAGCGTTCAGACATGTTTAATTCGAAAGGTCTCTGCAGGTGATGCATTCTTGCTTTGGTTGATGTTCTGGTGCAGCTTTAAGGATGGATTTCTTTGGGTTTCTCCATTGCAGTAACTAACCTTTGCCGAAATTCCCATGCAGAAACAGCACCGCCGATTTCACAGCAAAAGTTACAGCAGTGAAGCATTGACCTAGTGTGTTAGATCATGAGGAATTATGAGCCTTTCATATTTCTGCAAGTCATTTTCCACAAGCGCTGCTGGAAAAGTGATTGTATCCAATGGGAGTCATGTTTCAACCAATAGGCAGAATTTAAGGAGCTTGTCAAATTCTCAATTATGGCCTCTGGCTATCAATCTTCTTGGCCATTATTTATTTTTGCTCTTTTTTTTGCAAGGCATCCCTAAACACATTTTATTTAAAAATATTTTATTCAAGGCATTTTAATATAAATAAACAAAAGCAGAAGAACAACCAACACCACCCTGCTCGCCGAATACTGCCCCCTTCTCACCCCCCCCCCCCACCCCCCACACTCACACACACACACACACACACACACACACTTCACCCGCTGACCCCTCAATCCTCCTTACAGAAATCAATAAACGGCTTCCACCTCCGGTGAACCCATCCACCAACCCCCTCAAGATGAACTTGACCAGTCTCAAGAATTCCGCCAGGTCGCTCACCCACACCCCGCTTTTGGCGGCTCCGAGTCCCGCCACGCAAGCAAAATCCATCTCTGGGGCTATCGGAGGCAAAGGCCAGAACATCGGCCTCTCTCACCCCCTGGGCTCCTGGGTCTTCCGCCACCCCGAATATTGCTACTTCTGGACTCGGGACCACCTCCAGTACCTCGGTCATTACGTCCATGAACCCCTGCCAGAACTCCTTTAACCTTGGACACGGCCAGATAATGTGGATGTGATTCACGCCCCCCCCCCCCCCCCCCCCCCCCATCCCTGCGCACCACACACACCTATCCTCCACCCCCTCAAAGAACCTTCTTATCCTTGTAACCGCCATACTGTTCCCTACGTATTACTTTAAACTGAATGGGGCTTAGCCTCGCACATGACATGGACGTGACGCGTGCATCCTTCGCAAGGCCTCTGCCCATGTCTCGGCCCCCACCTCCCTTCCCAGCTCCTCCTCCCACTTGCACTTTATGTCCCCCACCAGGTCTATCAACCAGTCCATCAACTCCTTGTAGACATTCAACACCTTCTCTCCTATCTCGTCCCTCAATAGCACCTTGTCTTCCAACTCCAGGGGCGGCAGCCCAGGAAAAAAACGGCATCTCTTTACCTAAAACCGTTCCCCCAGGGCAGCTCATACTCTTCCTTCAGGTCCTCCCACTTTGCAAATTTGATCCCTATGAACAGATCACCAAACCGCTCAATCCTTGCCTGCTACCTCCCCCCCAAACCTCACATCCAGCCCTCCCCGGCACAAACCTATGGTTGTCACAGAACGGCGTTCACACCCGAGGAGTCCCTGCAGTTCTAGATGTTGCTTCCACTGCCCCCACACCTTTGGGGCCGACACCACCACTGGGCTTATGGAGTACCTGGCCTGCAAGAACGGCAGAGGCGCTGACAACAAAGCCCTCAAACTTGTTCCCCTACACAAGGCCGCCTCCATCCGACACCACGCCGAACCCTCTCCCACAACCCATTACTTAACCATATCGATATTTGCCGCCCAGTAGTAGTTCATCAAGTTTGGCAGCGCCAGCCGCCCCCCCCCCCCCCCCCACTCCAGAAAGACCCTCCTAACCCACAGGGTCTTTCCCGCCCCCCACAAACCCAGAGTTCAACGCATTAACCTTCTGAACAAATGACTTTGGGATGAAAATTGGCAGGTCCTGAAACATAAACCTTGGCAGCACGGTCATTTTTACTGTCTGCACCCCAATCTCACCCCCCCCCCCCCCCCCCTCCCCAGCATTGCATCCCGCTTCTTGAAACCCACTTTCATCTGCTCCAACAGCCAAGCCAGATTCACTTGTGCATCTGTGCCCAACCCCGAGTCACCTGGATACCCAAATATCTAAAGCTCACCCCCGCCAGCCTGAACGGCAGTTTCCCTAACCTCCTCTCCTGCTCTCTAGCCTCAAGCGGGAACACCCTGTTCTTTCCCATATTCAACTTGTATCCTGAAAACTAGTCAAATTTCTCTAAAGTCGCCATATGTTTCCTCCGGGTGCTCCGGTTTCCTCTCACAAGTCTCAGAAGACGTGCTGGTTAGGTGAATTGGACATTCTGGATTCTCCCTCCGTGTACCTCGAACAGTATGTGGCGACTAAGGGGCTTTTCACAGTAACTTGATTGCAGTGTTAATGTAAGTTCTACTTGATACACCACGAGCCCGGTGCTGGCGGCGACGCTAAAGATCTGGGGGCAGTGGAGACGGCACAGGGGTGCGACAGGAGCCTCGGTGTGGTCCCTGATCAGAGACAACCATCGGTTTGTCCCGGGAAGGATGGACGGGGGGGGTTTCAGAGCTGGCATAGCGGGCAGGGATTAAAAGAATGGGGGACCTGTTCATTGATGGGACGTTTGCAAGCTTAGGGGCGCTGGAGGAGAAG